>NC_087549.1:150070111-150410111 GCF_036250125.1 Pseudopipra pipra | reverse complement strand
ATAATTTAGTTTTATATTTACTGTTTTATTTTGCTTCAGGGCCATATAATGAACCCTGTCTCATTTTTCTAGGAGTGCAGACATAGCTGCAAAGACAAAGGCTCTCTCCCATCCTACACAACAGTGGCTTCAGCCTGGGAGGAGTTGCAGGTCTCAGGCGTGAGTGAACTCTTCCAGGTTTGTCACCTACTCCCTGCCTATATCATCATCTCTATATAACTAATATAAATCACAGAATCATATAATCATTTGGGCTGGAAGGCACCTTAAAGGTCATCTAATTCCAACTCCCTGCCATGGGCAGGGACACCTTCCACTATCCCAGATTGCTCCGAGCCCCATCCAACCTGGCCTTGAACACTTCCATGGATGGGGCAGCCACAGCTTCTCTGGGCAACCTGTGCCAGGGCCTCACCACTCTCACAGGGAAGAATTTCTACATCATATCTAATTTAAACCTGACCTTTGTCAGTTTAAAGCCATTCCCCCTTGTCCTATCACTCCAGGCCCTTGTAAAATGTCCCTCTCCAGCCTTCCTGTAGGACCCTTTAGGTTCTGGAAGGTGCTTTAAGATCTCCCCAAAACCTTCTCTTGTCCAGGCTGAACAATCCTGGAATAACCATATGTACACTGAAAAGCCCATATCTATGAATTGTATATACACTTTGGCATGTTATTTATATATCTGTGCATATACATGCACACACATGCACATGGATACACACACAGATACAGAGAGGTACTAACAACCAGTTTTCCAGAGTTCTATCCAGCTTCAGTCACAGTATTTCAGTTTAATTTATAGATTCATCCTCACATGGTTTTGGACTGTACTAAAGCACAGAACTGAAACTGAAATATTCAAATAAAACATAAAGGCCAACACCTTTTATAAACAATCTCTTATAGTTCAGACAGTTCTCACTGTGAGGTTGAAAAACACATTTTCCTTCATGTTTCCATCCACTTTGTTCTGCTTCACTCCTGATTTTCTGTGAAAGACACTCAGAAATCCAGGGATGAAACAAGATCGCAAAGAAATGCTCAGCTTGGAGCCTCCCCAGCCTTGCTTACTGAGGTTTCTGCCTTTCCCATGAGACCTTGTGTAATCACATCAGTTATTTTGATGGCTTAAGTAGACACTCCCTCAACACCCCCATGTACAAATAGCTCAGTTCCTGGAGGAAAAGTATCTCCAGAGTGGTGAGGGATTGCTGAAAGGGGAGACAGAGATAATAAAGGCAGTGAGGAGGTTTATCCAACTATTTCTTGGGAGATAACTGGGCTGAGATAATGTTTCTCTTGCACAGAAAGAAGTGACTCCTTGAACCTTCACTTAGAGAGATGGAAAATAATGTAAGTCCTGTGGTTTACTGCACTTTCTCTTCTTAGAAAAAAGGTGGTTTGTGGTAGACTCTTCTATAGGATTCAGTGACCTTTTATTTGCCTAACAAACAATTTTTTTCCTGACTGGCAAGTAAAAAAATGGAAGTGAGTAGGAGTGAATATTTATTTCCTCCAGTGCAGTATGTTTGCACAGGAGCTTTCCCAATGTTATTGACTTGTTATTTTGCTGAAATAAGTCAACTAGAGCCAAAAGTAGAATCTTAGAAGAGTGAATAGGCATATAAAGAAGTTTTTCTTCTGTGTATGAAAATTGAAGCTATATGCATTTTATATACAAAGTTCAGATTTTTTAGTTATAATATTCATTTAAAAGTAAAGACATAAACATTTCAATAACCTTAAATTTTATAACATTACTACCTCCTGCATAGGTTTATACTCAGTGACATTGCTCTGATTAACATTGTTAGATTAACATTAGTTTTTTAAAACTTAAAAACAGAATAAATTTTTTTTGTCAATAAGGTTTAATTAAATCTGTTTTATTTGTGGAATATGCTAAACTGTGTTTAGTGAATGCTTTTATCATGATGAACTGTGGGGCAGAATAAACTAATAACTGATGGGGAAGTAAATTAACAAATGAGAATATAAATTTTACTGTGGTGAATTGGCAATAGAAAAGATGACAGTCCTTGAAACTCACAAAAACAGGTGTCTTTGCTTTTGAGGAAGCAGAAGAGATGAAACATTTCAGGTTTGCTTTTGATGCAGCTACAATAGATGTTGTCTGGTAGGAGTGGCTCATGTGTGTTCAGCTCACCACAGACACAACAGGTAAACCTCTAGAGAAATGATCTTAAGTGGAATTGAATTGGTGTTTAAGCTGTTTTAAGTGCAATATGAAGGTGTTCTATTAGGATGATAAACTGTGGAGGTGACCAGTACAGAGACCTAAGAGAACCAGCTGCTCTGGAGGTTCCTCCCGTGGTGCTGGTGCTGTTCCTTTTCCATGTCTCATAGGTTTTCATTTTTTGTTGTACTACATTTTGGATTTCTTTGTAATTATTCGACTTGATCTGGGATTATTTTCCATATCTATGGAGAAAGGTTCTTTGAAATTTGAATTTCTTTTTGTAGGATGAAAAGGGCAAATGGTGAAGTTAATCATGAAAATTGAGGAACCTAATGATGACATTGGGTATGTCATTACCAAATGACACTATTATATGACATCCCTAATGCAAATGGTTTGTTCTGAACTATCTTCGGATTAGATACATTTTAATTTATTTAGAAAAATATTTCTGTGTAGAAAACTGTCAAAAGACCATGTAATTTGCAAATTTCATTAAATTATGGAACCACTAAACTTCTGGCAATCAAAGTTAAATTTTAGATTGTATACTCAAGATAAGTGGGTTTGGGTTTTTTTTTTGAAATTACATGCTAAAAATTTTCTCATTCTAGTTTATTTACAGGTGAGAAATTTCTTTCAGGTTTTTATCTTATGGACCATTTGATTTTTGTTATGATCTTGAGAAAATGTTTCTCTTGTGTTTTATCCCAAGTTTTATCCAAATCATATATTTCCCTGGGTTTCTATAGCTTTCGTTTGCTGTAATCAAGTCATATTAATGTGAGCTGAAAGTATATAGAACCATTAATCACATTAACCACATTTGAAACACTGCTTACATGGAGCAAGACAAAAAATCTGTCATATTTTGAATCTGGCCTTTAAAGCCCTAAATCCTAAATGAAAAAAACAAAAAAACAAAAAAACCCCAAAAAAACCCCACAAGTTAACAACTGCAGCAACTCTTACATGGATGTTCTTAACCTCTTGCATATTAGAGGCAGTGACAGCATAACTCTTATTCCTTAACTCCTTGTGGAGACAATTCAGATTTTCCCTGTTTTCCACGAAACTTAAATATCCGTAAGACCTGCAGATGGCTCAGTACGGCACTATAGAAAATATATGGATAAAACTTGCAACTTTTCCCTCTCCTGGTAGCCAAGTGTAGCCTCGCACATGTGCTCCTTCCTTCTACTGTTGTCCCTTTGGCAGGACCCAGCCTGCAGATCTTGGTGAAATGCATGAATTTTCCTTTCTCCTCCTCCTTTTCTTCCTCCTCTTCCCCACTGAACGGTGCTGCAAAATGTGCAATTCAAACTGTCCAGCCACATTTCTTAAATCTGCTCTCAGACCTGCTGATATTTCTTGATGTGGCACTTCTAAATCAAGTTATATCAATCATGTTATATTCAAGTTGGGAGAGGGCTGAGTCCTGACCTGTCTCTTCTTTTTGTTTTGTAAAACTCCACACCTGAGGTTAATTGCCCTGTCATCTGTCCAGGATCTGGTCAGTCTTCCTGGTAACAGCACGGGAAAGAGTTTATTAGCTCTCTGTGCTATTGTCACCCTATAAGACCATAATGTGGAGGATCAATGGACTCAGATATCATCACACTTTAATCATAAATATGTGCAATTTTATAAGTTATATGACTTTCCTGTAAGGCAGCTCCAGCCATGCCATGCATAGTCCTGGGCTGTGGAGTTCCTTGGGGTCTTCTCCACTCCCATGGTTCCTCAGAGTTTGGAGAGATGATCCTGCATCCTGGTGTTTGATCATGGAGTTTCCCACCAATGTTTCTTTGTTCTCTGCACCCACTGTGCTTAGGGACAGGGATGGGTAGGGAATGCCTGTTTGGTGATTACTCAATTCAAAACACATTTTCACATTTGCTGTCGGTATTTACAATCTCGTTCTGGTCACTTTTGATGACTTTTGTGCTTCTTGATAACCCATAGCTTTGGCTGTTTCCTTGGGCACACCAAAGCTACCAGTTAAAGTTGATGGCCTTGTGCTGATAACGAGGTGATCATATCTAACTCATCCCAACTCCTGCAGCAATGGACTAGTTCATGGTCATTAAAAGCTTTTCAGCTCTTTTCTCTGAGATTCATTCTTGTACTGCCACAGAGTTTCTGCACTTCCTCAGTGCTTGCAACTGGCCATTTGACAACTTGTCAATTGACTGCTCAAGCACTTACAGAAAGTGATCTCTGCACAGATTTAAATTATTTATGATAGCAAAGTAGCTGAAAATTAGTGCTCCCTTACCAGGCAAAAGCAAATGTGACTTAACGCTTCACTAATTGCTAAGAAGGCTTGTGCTGGAAGTAGTCATTAATGACACAATGTAATATTAGACAATCCTAGAATTTCTGTGTGTTCACAGTCTGCTGGTGACTAATGATGTTTGCCCAGTCCTGACTGTAGAATTACCAATCTTTGGAAGTTTAGCAATTGTCCTTTAGTTGAGGCAGTGAGAAGAATGGGCGTAATGAATGAGAAGAACTGAATTTATGTCATCTCGCTTGAGACATCCCAGGTCATCAATTATAGTCAACTGGCATTTAATCCTGAAATAAATATGAAAAGGGGTCTCAGCAGGCACCAGTGGAGCTCCTGGAGATGTGGCTGTTCAACTCCAAGACATGTGCCCTGGGGTGAGGTGATTCCCACCCAAAATGCCTTCCTGGATGAATGTTAAGTGGCTTAATCAGGTCTTTGTAAATTGTTTTGCAAATGGCCACACTGTTTGCTACCTTCACTCCCCATTGCTGGCAACTGCAAACTGCAAATCCCGGTATGGGATTTATCTTACGCTAAGTCTTCTTTTATAGGCAATGAGAAAAATTAGTTGCATTTTTAGCACTCTTCATGTGTCTTAATCTCTGTTAACTCATCATTAGCTCCTCTGTGTGAACAGTTTTGTTGATTGCAAAGAGGGTTTAGGGTCTGTCTCCCCAGGCAATCTCAGCGGAGCTACACTGGATGGTGTAAATGAGACCTAGGAGAAGTTTCTTGTAGGCTGCTAGACAGGTAGACTAAATGGGCTGAAGAAAGTATGACATATGCATTTTGGGGGTTGCCTTCTACCTTTCCAGTTAATGACAGGCTGAGTGGGTTGGGGTTGTTTGTCCTGGAGAAGTAATGGCTCCAGGGAGACCTTAGAGCACCTTCCAGGATCCTAAAGGGGCTACAATACAGCTGGAGAGGGACTTTTGACATGGAAATGGAGTGATAGGACAGTGGCTTTAAACTGAAAGAGGGCAGATTTAGACTGGATATTAGGAAGAATTCCTTCCCTGTGAGGGTGGTGAGGCCCTGGGACAGGATGCCCAGAGAAACTGTGGCTGCCCCATCCCTGGAAGTGTTCAAAGCCAGGTTAGCTGGGGCTCTGAAAAAATATTTTCTTTATTTTTTATTATTACAGTGGTGCATAGTGGGAAGACAAGAGGCAAAGAGTATAAACTAAAACAAGGGGTCCAAATGGGTTGAGACAGTCAAGTATTGCCTGCCAATACAGTTGCTCAAAGACTTTGTGTTGACTCTGTCAATGGAGATTTGGCTGGATACAGCCCTGACCTCATGACTGACCTATTTTGAGGGACAGGTTAAATGAGAGATCTCCTGAGTTCCCTTTCAACTTGATTTTTTCTATGATTAAAAAGTTACATGTGTTAATATACAAAATTTATTCATACATGTCTCAAGATCATTAAGAAAATGTCAGTTTGGTTTGATTAACTCATCCGCCTCAAAATATGGGAATGCTTTTGAGGAAAGAATAGAACAGTTCTAGAGAAGCTTTGAACTGCTGTTAACTAAAACTTTCCTTAATCATATCTATAAAGATTTGTCTTGTCTTCTGGAAGTTCAGATGTAGAAAGATGAAACACAGTCCAAGTGTTCCATAGTACCTTGGGTGCTGCAGTTGGGGCAAATTTCCAAGGTCCATGTTGATATTCTTGATTCCTGAAATAAGTACTGGATATACAAACATCTGGATCAGTCTAGAGCCCCTAACTTTGCTCCTCCAGGTGCTGGATATTATCTCTGAATAACATGCAAAAGTATGCAGAAATTGCCTTCACTGAAGACAATAATAACAAAAATTCAGCTATTCCTTTAGGATAAGGATTTTCACATGCAGTATTCAAATAACTTTTATTCCAGTTACTTAGGAGATAATTTCTGTACATGTTACAAAAACCTTTTTAAATCAAAGGGACAGTTTCAACAGTCAAGAATTGCAATCTTCCAAGCCAAAGAAACCAAAAAAATATAATGAGGTAATCCTGGCCACTCTGATCATACTAATTACCTTGGTCAGGCTGAACACAATAATAGTCAATGTTTTTCACCTCCTTTTGTAAAAGATCATGAATCCAGAAAAGCAAATAATTGAGAACAACTTTATTCATTAATGGGGATTGAATTGGGGTGACTGTAACAGCAAGAAAAGGAGAGAAAACATCTTTGACAATAATCTTATTTCCCAGTCTATTCACAATGAGTATTCCTAAAGAGGAAAACACATTTGGAAGAAAGCAGCCTCACTTTGGAAATCTGCTACATGTTTTTGTATTTGAGAAATAATTAATAGAAAATACATTTTACAGCTGATAGAACAAATTATAAACAATTTTTATTTGTTTTTGGATTTTAATTTATATTATTACTCTTCAGTGATAGTGATTTCATTATTGTTTTCTGGTGTTCAGGCAGTCAAAGGATAAGAAAATTTTAATTTTCAAGAGATATTAAATAGCACACTATTTAGTAGGTATTTCAACTCTTGAGAAAGGCCAAAATGGTACTTTGTTTCTTCTGTGACATAAAGGGCAAAAAGGGTTTTGCATTAACATTTTTTTCTTCTTTAGGTCAAATTGCTCCATCTAGACCTGGTCACATAAAAAACCAAATGCATCTCACCTGTACTTTGTATGCTATCCTCCCTGAGACTATGAGTAACAGAAATTATTTTGGGGATACTTTTAAAGATGCTTGAATGAATCAAGAACATTTTTTTTCTGGATTACTCCCTTTTTGATAATCATTAGATTTTATTCAGCATTAGGCTGAGTAGTTCAGAATTCCCCACAAATGAGAAGTGTAGTTTAGCCTTTCACTACATCCCTTGCAGCTGCTCTCAATGGAAATTTTGCTGCTGACATGTGAGGCAGCAAGCTCAGGACTTGATTTCCTTTCCTTAACGTTTGTTCACCTGTGGAGCAATTTATAAAACCACCAGGAGAGATTCCTCTGCCTTCTCTCCAGCTCTCACCAAGGACCTGCAGGCTGTACGTGCCCTCACACTTCCTTCTACTTCCCCATCCTTGGCTTTAGCCAACAACCTCTAGTCTTCCTAAATTTTCCTCTGCCTTCCAGTAGTCTTGAGGGAGAATGGTGTGACAATCAAAGATTCTTTTCTGGGATTTGCAAAACGATTTCATGGAAGGGAGGGAGAGAAACTCACAAAGAAATCTGCAATGAATGCAGAATTTTAATGGTGAACTTTTGAGATCAGGTAAACTTTTATGGAAGTGGAGGGATGAGCATGTTTGGATGATTTGGCACAAAGCAGACCAAAGTAATTATTGTATTCCCTCTGTGCATTGCACAGAAATTGCATCTTTTCATGCATCATCCACAGCTCTCATTACTGATACCACAACATTTAAATTACTCTGAAACAAAAGAAACACCACTTTGTCGAGATGAAGACTTGAAAATTTATGAGTGGATGCTACAATTTTATTTTTGCCCTGACACTATGCACAGATTCCAGGTTGTTAACCTGAATGTTGAAAAGTGTAAAATAATGAGTATTCTTCCCTGAATGTCATATTTCTCTTCCAGAAATGACACTAATTTGTGCTGGGAGCAAGGGTTATTTTTCATATTCATAATTTTGTGTGCTGCTCTAATGGGAGAGGCAGGCAGACCGCAAAAATGAAGCGATTTCACTGCAGTTAGTTTGTCACTGGCCTCCAGCTGTTGTTCTCACAGCAGAGGTTTCCTGCAGCTCAGCAGTGTGAGGTCAACTGAAATCATGTTGTATCTGGGGAGAAATGGAAAGGCTTTCCATGGCAGGGGGAGATACAGCCAGCACACAGGGGGTAAAATTGCTTCCACTATAACAAAGCCTCTTGACTCACACTGTGCTGTCCTGGAATGTTGTGTGTAGTGTCTGGAAAGGAAAGGTGGAAGAGCAGGTTATCTGGCAGGAGGACAGCTTGAAATTTTCAAGATTAAGCTCTGAGTGCTAGTTATGGAGTTAACTTTGAAGGACACTTGAAGTGGTAGTGGCAGCTTCTGGATGGAAAGACCTGGCTGTGTGTGTCTCTAACGTGACCTTCTCCATGCAGACTCAGTAGTGATCCATCCAAGGTAGAGTCCTTGAGTGGGTGGGATCATTGCACATTCTGCAGGTGGGGCTGCACTGGCTCAGTAGCTCCGTGACTCTTTACTGAGTCAACAATGTCTTCCCAGAGGTCACAATCAAAGAAAATATTTTAGAGAAATCTCTTTGCAGAGTATGAACTCAGGTAGCATTTACTGAATGGATTCTATTCAAAACCTGACCAGAATTTCTCATTAAAAATGCAAAGTATTTTTCTAGTATAATGTCACTTTTTTTTTATTCTGACAAGTTGGCATAAAATATAAATTTTGTCAGATCAAGCATTTCTGTCCACCATGTCAGTCAGTACTGACTCAAGGGGTCACAGATTAAATCTTCTGACACTGGGACACTGCTTGTTCCTGTGCTGACTCCACCAGGATGGGCCTTCCACCTGAGTATTTACATCTGCACTAGTTAATGTAATACTTGGTCCTCCTGTTGCCAACAGCTTCCACATATTTGATGTTGTGGCAGATTGATGAGGGTTACTATCTCATTTCCAAATATTTGATGAAACCAATATCTTTTTGTGTGTGTGTGTGGGGGGTTGTTTGTTTTTTTTTTTCCCCCTGAACAACAGCTCAAGAACATTTAGGATAATAGGTATTTCAAACGAAGTACTCTAAATACACTAGTTTCTAGAAATCTGCTTACATTCTATCACTACATATAATTAAAAAAAAAAATGAACAGACTTCTCCCTGAAAAAGATATTGATTATATCTTTTTGTAAATTATTTTTGGGAGCTGATGACTCAGAAAGTTGATGTTATTAGCCATGCATGGACAACCAACTGTTTAATTTTCATAACTTACCTGTTTTGGAGTTACTTACTTTCTACTTGTCTCTGTTATTTGGGCAGAATTAGTAACAGGAAGAGAGGAACGAAAAATGGCTGAATTCTTACTACCAGGTACCAACAACTTCCGCAAGTTCACTCAGGAATCCTTGGCTGCCATCAGAAAGAGAATTGCTGCCAAGAAGAATTGTCGAAGAAATACTATAGAGCAAAAATCTGAGGTGAAACCACGTCCCCAGCTTGACCTGAAAGCTTTCCAGAAGTTACCAGCTCTCTATGGAAATCCTCCTCCAGAGCTCATTGGGGAACCACTGGAAGATCTTGACCCCTACTACAAAGATCATAAGGTTAGAGCCAGCCAACATGCTTGGATTTTAATCCTAATTAATTTAATTTAATTTAATTTAATTTAATTTAATTTATTGTAAAAGAAAAGTTCATGCAAATGATTTATCAAAAAGTTTTGCTTACTTACACCCCTTTAGAAAAACTATCATTCCTTTCTAGCTTAAATAATGCATGCAGCTGGCACAGCTGAGTGACATGCTTCAACCTTTAAAGGGAAAGCTTAATTCTGAATTATAAGAATTCAATAATATGAAATTGATTAACATTTGAATCAGAATGGAAGCAGAAAGAATAAAATGGATAAAGAAAGGAAAGTGGTTTCTGAGTAAGATCCACAAGAAACTATATTAATTTTTTACATTTTCTTAAATTCCATAGTTGGAAACAATATGTTTCACTCTATCTCAATGGTTATGCTCAATTTACATGTATAATAAATGATAACTAAATATAAAAATTATTTTCAAACTATTGCTGATTAATCCTTAAAAACTACTTATTCAAACTCTATATTCTAGTCATGACATATCGGAGAATATAATTTTTAACAATGAACAAAGAAATAGGAACTAATCCATTGGAAATTCTGCTTATTTCTTGAGAAATGGTTAAAACTTTGAACTGATTTCTACAGTCTAAGCCAGAGGATCACTGTCAACAATGGTAAATAAGCTGCAGTTCTTCCTTCCACCTTTGTATATCCTGACACAACGAGAGGTTCATTCTATTTCAAGACAATAATCATAAGCAAGATTAGTTCTGTGCACAGGTCTTTGCAAATACCAAGGTATAAAAAAGAAGTTCATGCTAAGGAATATTTTGCAGCCTGAGAGTTAATGGATATTAACTCTTCCATCAATTTCTGATGAAAGGATAGCAAAGTAGTACAGAGTCTTTTCAATTAACCAAACAGACTAGAGTGGCATTGAAGCTCTTACTCATGACTGATACAACAGGATATAGCAAAAAAATGTTCTCTGTTCAACTTCCTGAAAAATTATTGTTTGTTTATTTTTTAAAAGGTTTTCATAGTGCTAAACAAAAAGAAAACAATCTTCAGATTTACTGCTACACGTGCCCTGTGGATCCTCAGTCCCTTCCATCCAATACGAAGAACAGCAATTAAAATTTTAGTACACTCATATCCTTTTATTGGCTTTCTTCACTCTTTTTTTTTTTATTATAAAACTCTATGTAATCCTATGCCTTTGTATTTTAGAGCATTGAATGAATCTGACCTTTTCTCCACTACAGATTGATTCTAATTATGAATTACCTCTGATATTATTAATGGTTTGGTGCTCTTGTGCTACTTAGAAACACATAGTTTTGTGAATATTTGGCTTATGATCCTGATTTTCTACAGATTTGTGTTTTGAGAATGAGCTCTGATATTGATTTCCTGGTGTCTCAGAAACAAGTATCTCATGCTGGATTCTTTCCCAGCGAGAAGATTAATAAGATCTCTATCCTCTTTCTTATCTACTGGTTACCCAAATGTAGGAATTAAATTCAACTCATATGCAAAAGCTGATCAGCCATTGGCCAGTTTTAAAGAGAAAAGGCTGAGACAGGCAGGCAGGCATAGGAAAACACAGAAAGAAAAATCATGCAAACTTACTATCTTTGGGAAATAAGACTCAAAAAGTATACCTTTGGCATGTAAAAGTAAATATTTCCATGGATGCTGTTGTAGGGAATGCCTTTGGGATATAAAGGTAATAGAGATCCCACCTCAGACGTCAAATTTAAAGGATAGAAATCAGTAGTGCATTGGTCCAGCTTGGCACTGGGGAACGAGACCTGAGCAAAAATGCTGTTTCCTGGAGCTGTGTGGATTTCAGGTTGCCAGCAATCTCCTGGCTCTGTGCTGCTGAGGTAGCTGCCGTGGGTCTGAAGTTGTTGTTGCAGCAGTGTACAGACATCCTTGGAAGAGTGATGTCTCTGAGGCTTTCCCTGCCCAGAAGTAGGATGATGTTGGCATTTCAACACCAGTGGGTCCAGATCCTTGGGACAGTTTAACCATGTCTAGTGCTAAAGTCAGGAATTTTATTTTTTTTTGGGGGGGGGGTGGGGTGGAGAGGATGGATAATGGAAAAGCCAGATGTCTTTCCCTTGCGCTTCTACCTCCCAGATTTCCAAAAGGACACAAGGCATGAGGTCCAGCTCCAGAGGCAGGTGCTTGAGCTTAGGAATCTACACATGAGGAAACTGCCCAAGTTCCCATTCTCTGGGCCAGCAGGTCCCAGAGAGCAGCTGGGCAGCCCCAACAGTTGGCTAAACATGTTCATCCAGAGTCATCTGAGGCACCTGTGAATATCCTGGCAGACTTCATGCTGTCCCTTCAGAGGAAAACAGCTTTGCTGGTTTAGAGTTAGGTTTGGGCTCCACCTATGTGGCCTTGGGCAAGTTTTTAACTTCTATGCTATAAAATGAGATTAAAATTGCATCCTTCCTCCCACTCTTGGAGTGGTTGAGGATCCTTTTACCAGGTTTGCAATGCTTAGGGCAGCATACAGAAGTCCATGAATAACAACAGTAGTAACTCAAAATTAACAAATACCCCTCTATGCTGTTCTTTAAGCATATGTACATGTGCTTTAAGGAAAAACCCAGATACTACATCTAAGACTGATAGACTATCTAGTTACATTTCTGAACCAATGTCTTATTCTTTGCCTTCACTCCTGTGACTTACATTATTCACTTTGTTTATCATGTGCACCATTCTAACTAATTGTGTGTTCATGGCTCTGACTGAGTCCTCGAAGACTACATCTCCATCAAAATTACTCAAGTATGTTGAGTAAGTATCTGTGGGTATGTATATGTACATTTCTTAATTCTATATTTAGATTGAATTATTGAGACTTGTCTTGCCTCCTTCACTCAAGGTAGCTTGTGGGAGAATTAAAAGGAAAGTTGCTTGTGTTAGGACTTTATATGTATGTATTTTTATTTTATTTTATGTGAGTATTTTTGTCTTTAAACTCAATATCTACAATAATTTTGGCATTATAGGAGAGAATAAGTGCAGATTAAGTTCCATTGTTGAACTGGCTTCATGTCTGTTCTACTGCTCCAGTTTGTTATGCCACTTTCTGAAGTTACTCAGTAATTATTTTCTCTCTATTAAGATGCATTTCCCACTGTTACTGTTGTTGATGAAGCACATGGAAAGCTGCTGATTTTCAAAATTCTTTCTAATAATGTTGAAATGCTGAGTTTTACTCTAATAAAATGTTCTGTCAGAAGCTCTTGGCTTCCAGGACTCTGTTAGAAAGTAAAGTACTTATCTTCAGTGTTGCCAACACTTGCAGTGTTAAATCACAAAAAATATGTGCCTCTGTAGTCCTTCCTAAAATGTATTATCCCTCGGTTTTAATTTTTGAAAAAAAGAATATTTCAGATCTCACTTTTTCACTTCGTCAAAAAACTTCTAAAATATGAACACTGGTAATTCTAACACCTAACACAAAGAAAAAGATTCCCAAAGACCTAGTTTTAAAAAGAGGTCTAAAATTATTTTTTACTATCTCATGTTACATGACACTGAAATGGCTGGGAATGGCAAATCATCGTGCAAGCAGGAACAAGGCTTTTCATGGTATTGATATACGTATCTCCAGAAGATACTGAGATACTTCTTTACCTATGAGAGAATTAAAGGTTACATCAGAGTTGAATCTGCTGTTGGCATCAACTACCATTCAAAAGCATTTCGAGAATAATTTCTGAATACTTTCCAAATGAAAAGGGAAGCACTACATCCATATAATTTCTTAGTGCATTTGCTGACTAGCAAATGAATGCCTTTTGAATCCTGTAGGGAGATCACTGCCTTCTTGAAATTGTAAGTGCACTCAGTTAAGTCCAGAAGAGCTTTTACTGATAATTTTCCATTAATAAGAATAATTGCCATCTTAAATTGAAAATCCTCTACTCCTGTGTTCCTCTAAGTGTTTCTAATATTCTGCACAGAAGGGGATGCTGCGTGCCTGAAGTAAATAACGCACCACATATCACACATTCACTTGGCCTCTTGAAACCGAGGAAGATACAAATTTTTGATCTTTATTTTAGCTAGTAGCTGGGAGCTTTGTGTTTCTGAAATTACGGAGACTCACATGGAAGAGTTTGGAAAAAAATTGTTGAGTGCCAAAAAGCTTGCAGGTTAAATCATGTCCAGGTTGCAGTCAGCTACTGTCTCCAACTCCATATGAGCCAGATACTGATGGAATACACTGAAATCAACAGCAGCCTGAGTTACTTCTCTCCAGCATTGGCTCAGTTTGCTGGCCTAGGCGTTAAATATTCTGACTGTGCCTCTTCCGTGCTAAGTGCTAGTATTGCTCTTTTCCTTTTCTCCCTTCCCTAGATTTACTTTCACTGGCATTTACACTTTTGAATCATTGATAAAAATATTGGCAAGAGGATTCTGTCTAAATGAATTCACTTTCCTTCGAGATCCCTGGAACTGGTTGGACTTCAGCGTTATCGTTATGGCGTAAGTGGGAACACATAAAATATGGATTATGTGCCTTGGCTCTCTGTGTTTGAAGTTCTCGTTGCTGGGGTGCAAAAGGCTTTGTCTGTGTTACAAAAACCAACATCTGAATTGCACCTGAAACTGTCTAGAACATTGACTTTCCCCCTTGTTTATCACTCACTATTTTACAATGAAATTTTAGTCTTTCAAGAAGGGAATAGAGCTGTGGAGAGCAAGATAAGCCAACTGGTCAGTGGATATGAAAGGATGTGTTTAGACCACTGAAATGTGATAGCTGGGCATAAATACAGATGTACTGTTCCTATGAATGAAAGTATAACTTTACAATTAGAATGATGGGTATAGACATCAGGACAGTGGGTTAAATTTGAGCTCTATCTCCAAAAATCATAGTTTGAGCTTCATTTCTGGTGATTAGCAAGTCTTTATAATGGTAAAATGCAGCTACAGAAGGGAGATGAAACTAGTTCAGCCAGTGTTTAAGCCTGAAATTAATATTTTCAAGAGTAATCTTTGTTTATATATTAAATGAAGGATGATTTAAGATGCTGGCAAAAAAGCTGCTATGCACAAGCCAAGACCCACCTCGGATGAAAACTAAAAATCAAGAAATGGGTTTCTATTGTATAAATCTTCAGACAAATCCTGGATATGTAGGTTTTTTTGAACTTAAAAGAAACTTGGAAGGATTGACATCCAAGAATGACCACTGTAACATAGTTGCCCTGTTTACCCTGTTCAACCACTTGACATATCACATCCGGACTTTACAGGTATGTGGGAGCATTTAGTACCTGGGGAAGTGTGTCAGTCCTTCGGACTTTCAGGGTTCTGAGAGCTTTAAAAACCATTTCAGTAGTCCCAGGTAAGAAATCTTACTTTCTGCTAGTTGCAATTCATTCTTTGTTTCATTCAAAATGTTGGCTTTTCCCCCCCTTTTTTTCTTCCTCTATATCTTTCATGGATTTCACACATGAAAGCTGAATTTGTGGACACAAAGTGTGTCTCAGTTCATCTGTCCCTGTCAGGACAAATCAAGTGTTAGAAATGATCTTGCATGTAGTTTATTTTCATTATGCTTTTAAAGATACTGTTAACACTTTATCATGTCAGTTTTACAGAATGTTGTCTCAGCTGGTCTGTGTGTTATGCCTCAACAGAAATAACTTTGGAGATTGAAGGGACTTTACTGTTAATCATCTCACATCATCAGTTTGTGGCAGGGGAGGTTTAGACTGGATATTAGGAAAAATTTATTATCTGAAAAGGTAGTCAGACATTGGAACGGGCTTCTCAGGAAAGTGGTGTAATCATCATCCCTGAAAGTGTTCAAAAAACATATGGATGTGGCATTTGGGGACGGGGTTTAATGGTGAACATGGCAGTGCTAAGTTAATGGTTGAACTCAATCTTAGAGGTCTTTTCCAACCTTAACGATTCTGTGATTCTATCCCAGGGAAAACAGCTTCCTTTTCAGGCTTCCCTTAGTTATAAAGCCAGTGGATTCTTTCTCATAGTGAAATACAAATTAAGAGTGAGTTGCCTCTGTCTTCTCTTTCTGTCATAATCATTATAGTTTACAGTATCTTCACAAACTACCAGTGTTGCGATTGAATTACGCATATCACTTTTTATGGATAAGGAAAACTAGACTATCTCTGTTTCCTCATCCTTGCATGAATATTTTGTAGGGATTAAGCGGACTTCTGAAAATTTTTAGCGTCAATGAAATGAGGAAAAAATATTTTTCTCGTATTAGTCACTCTCATCCAAACTATACTTCTATTGCAAATATGCTTACCACATATTATCCTGTAATTTTTGTACTTTGGTTTTTATACATTGTTTTAACTGTAATCAAGTATGATATCTGAATCTGAGTTTTTCATCCCGTTTTTCCTTTTATATTGCCTTTTTAGGACTCAAGATCATTGTAGGGGCACTTATCCAGTCTGTTAAGAAACTTGCTAATGTGATGATCCTGACTGTTTTCTGCCTGAGTGTCTTTGCCCTCATTGGCCTCCAGCTTTTCAAGGGAAATCTCAGACAAAAGTGTATCAAGAACACTACAGAGTGTGGTAACAAAACATGGGAAACCTATGAAATGTTTGTTAATGATTCAGGTAATTTTTCTCCTTGATTCTTTTTTAGATGATGATATAGACACCTATGCATGCATGCATAACCACTGCTGAGAATTATGTTGGTGTTTTGGTTGATATTTTGATGGGTAACTATCTGGTAATGGCTTTTTATTGCCAGAGCAGCTTGCAGGCATCCAGGAATGCTCTCCTTCCCTTCTTTATAGGAAAAAGCACTCCCAAATTTTCCAGTAACATCCAGCTCTGTTTCCCTGAATATATAACAATAACTGAAACACTCATTAGCTCATTCTCTGTTGTAATTCCCTAAAGTTCACCTTTTACTACATGCTGAAGAGTCCGTCTTCATTTTCCTGCCCAGTGAGAATAACTCTTCAGCCTGAAACAGAGGAATTTGTTAAAAAGTCAAATTACTTTCTTCTTGACATCATATGTATCTTATTTTGTGTCTTATACAAGATATATACCACATACATCATTCATGGTTACACCTTGACTGAGGCTGGTGATGGAACCGCAGAGCAGAGATCTGAAAATACATCAAAGCATTCTCAAGAGGAACAACTGTAAGAGGCAATTCAGAAAGGAAGAGCCTTGTGCTAAAGGAGAAGCCTCAATATATGTGAAAAAAATAGACTCAAAATGATGAATGTATGTGCCAGAAATATGAAGAAAGCTTCATCACTGAAGAAAATCTCCCCAAGTGAGCTCAGACATAGCAGCAGTTACACAGGGAGACGAGAATTCTCCCAGGGGAACTGTTGAAATACATGAGAAGCCACCCAGGATTGCTGTTTGTACACACTTTGTGTGGGAGTTTTGTTCAGACAGGGTTTCTTCGATAACTGCATAGTCCAGAGGAAGAAAGTGTTTGTAGACAAGACTTTTGAGGAAAAACTTTTTTCTTGTACCTACCAAAAAACCATGCATAAGAAGAAAGTTATTTACGTGTACAGAATTTTGTAAAAATCGTGATTGAAAGCAAACTTGAAAAGAAACCAGGCAGTGACTAGAACACCACACAAGAGACCATGGATGTGACAGTTTGGCTAAAAATGCTGATTTTCCGTGCTGAAGAAACAGAGAGCAAAAGTATCTACATTTTATTATTTATTTAATGCAGATTATTGCAGCTGTATAGAGGCAATGGCCTGGAGAAAGTTGAGCTCGAGAAATTAAAAATCCACGTTGCTTCACAAGTTTTGTCTTGCTCAAATTCTATGCCAAAAGGAATATGAAACAAAAGGAATAGGAGGGCCCAGACAGGTTTAATGCAAGGTAGATGACTTTCCTACAGAATTTAGGATGTACAGCACTATAAACCCAGTTTTCTATAAAATTTTTATATATATATTTATGGGCTGCTTTAGTCCTAATTTTGAGGGAAGTTCCCATCTCCACATGGAGAATTACATGCTGTTATGATTCCCTGAAGTTCAATCACTGACTTCTTAAAAAACCTTTCTATCAGTTGGCAGGAGCATAGCTGAGCAAAATTTGGGTGGAAAGTATCCTAGATAGTGACTCATTCCTTTGTAGAGTATTTACATAGTAGAGTTCAGCTGATACTAATGGTTCCTGTTGGCTCTGAATCACATTGACGTACCTGATGAGCACAGCTGAGGTTTGAGAAGCACCAGGAATACATGAGAGCTCCCTTATATCTGGGATAAAAAACCCACATCTTAATGGAGATAATTAGCTATTAGCACTAAAGCTTTTACTTTGAGTCTGCGGATAGCTCAGGCACCAGAGTAACTAATGTTAAGAGAAACAGGGTAAGAGTTCAAATGGCACAGCTCCAGCATCCTAATGGAGAAATCTTAATTTCTCAGTGAAGCAGGGTTAGGAGATGCTGTTTGGCTCAGCAGTGGTGGATATCCACACAGCCAAATACTTTTTGTTTCTCCTCAAAACAGGGCTTTGTTTTTTATTGCTCATTGGGAACAGAAGTGGTCTGTGCTACTCCAAGTGATGTTTGTACTGGAGAAGACAAAATACTGTGGGCCAGAACTGTGCCAGAGTTTGTGTTAATGGTTACCAAACCATGGATTGGTTTAACATTTAAATTAGGTGTTAGGAAGAGTGATGAGGCACTGGAACACGTTGCCCAGAGAACTGTGGAGGCCCCACCCCTGGAAATGTTCAAGGCCAAGTTGGATGGGGCTTGGAGCAACCTGGTCTGGTAGAAGGTCTCCCTGACCATGGCAGGGAGGTTGGAACAAGATAAGCTTTATGGTCCCTTCCAACCCAAACCACTCTAAGATTCTATGACTGTGTTTGAGCCTATGCCTCCAATTCTCCACTTCCTTTAAGGAGATGTAGCCAAAGTGATAATGTGTTTTCAAATTCTGTATTTAAGGACTGCATTCAGTCTGAAATTTGTACATAACCATATGAATGTTTATAAATGAGGCCAGGACATCCTGCAATCTGGTGCAGTTAATGTGAGCATGGGAAACCTCTATGTGTGTGCACACACATTTACAGGTCACTGGTTACTCATCACCACGTATTCAATGATGGAGGATTCAGCCTAGAAAGTGCTTTGCATTTAAATTTTTTTCCTTTTTTTCTTATAGATGATTTTGCTAAGAAAAATGGCCCATTAGATATTTTGCTGTGTGGTTCTGGTGCTGGGTAAGTGCACTTAAGAATATTTATTCTTTGGAAGTTTTCTCTGCCTCAGTACTTCTATGTTTGCTCAGTCATGTGAGACCAAAGCAGAAATTCCAAGCTTTCCCTGAATGCAGAAACAGGAACACAGAAAACAAAGTATAGTAAACAGTCAGATAATGTAATACTCGTGGGAAAGGAAGTATGAACCTGTAGTTGGCTTATTCAGGTCTAAATTCTGTTTAGACTTTCCGGGAGTGTTGTCTTTCCCTTCCCAATGGATGTATGAGAGAACTGAAAATGTGAAAGGTCTGGGGTATGGCACAGGACAGGCACTCTCTTCTCTGTGAAGGCTCATGAGTGTTAAACTGGAAAAACAAAACACGAATTTTGGAGGGCAGTTTTGGGCAAGGAGGGAGATGTGACTACTTTGCAGTGAAGGGCAGGGGATGAGGAGTGGTTATGAGGGATGTGTCCTGGGATGGTGATCTAACTCCAGTCTGTCTTCTTTGTTTGTTGCTGCGTTGTGGGTGCTGCTTTTTCCATCCCACCTTCCAGCCAATACTACCTAGAGAAGAAAATTAGTTTGCAATCTAATGAAAATGCAGAACTGAATCATAACCAGAATTCATACATAAACTGAAGTTTTCCCTGAAATCTGCACGGCTAAAAGAGCTCCATTTTTTATTATTACTTCTAGGGCCTGTCCTCCAGGCTACAAATGCTGTAAAATTGGTCCAAATCCTGATTATGGTTTCACCAGCTTTGATACATTTGGTTGGGCTTTTCTTTCCTTATTCCGCCTGATGACCCAGGACTACTGGGAGCGTCTGTACCAACAGGTACCAGCTTTGTGCATAGTTCAGGACTGATCTTCAATAGTTGAAGCAGAAGATGTGTAGAGAGGACAAGAAGCCTCAAATAAAAGCAGTATCTGCAAGTCATCGAGCCCACATCTTCTGCTCTGCCTTCCCACAAGCTGCGACTCCCAGAAAAGGGATGCTGAAGTGTTTCTCAGCTCTATCACCCTGCTGGCTTAGGGACTTAAAAAAAATACTAAAAGGGTCTTGTACTGTCCTTCAGAAATATAAAAATGCCTCGTTGATTGTCGTCATGGGGTGCAGGTGAGGGTATAGGAAAAGGGAGAAAGAGGGGGAAGGAGGGCTGGGGAAGGAGGGTCAAGGAAGGTCTAATTCCAGTTAAGCTGCCTAAAGCACAAGTCTAGGAAGCTCAGTGCTTCTAAAGAATTTCAGAGACACACTGAAAGCCTATTTGGTACTTTTTATGGTAATGTTTATCCCTGGGGTGTGTTGCTTACAGACCCTCAGAGCTTCTGGGAAGGTGTATATAGTCTTCTTCATGATGGTCATCTTTCTGGGCTCATTTTATCTAGTCAACTTGATTCTGGCTGTAGTAACAATGGCATATGAAGACCAGAACAAGGCCACCATTGCTGAAACAGAGGCAAAGGAAAGAAAATTTCGGGAAGCCATGGAATTATTACAGAAGGAGCAAGAGGTATATAAATTATTCTCTCGCAAGCATAAGTCTCTGTGTTCTGTTGTCGGTCACATGGGAACATGGACTCACAGAGTGGTTTGGGTTGGAAGGGACCTTAAAGATCATCTTGTTTCAAACCCCTGCCTTGGACAGGGAACTAGACCAGGATGCTCAGAGCCCCCTCCAGACATAAGAAAAAGTGCTCTCTGTGTACAGCTCTATATAGTAATCCTTCATGAAAACAGGAGCAAGTGATAACTTTTGAAAGTAGTGAATCCTAGAGTTACAGAACAATTCCTTGTTCAGCTGTGTATTTTTCCTGTGAAACAATGCCTTCTGTTGTAGACAAATAGCATTAAAGCCTGATGCTACTTTTAGAAAAATGATGTTTTAAAATCTGGAAAATGTAAAATTCCATCAACCAGCAGCTTCCAAAAGAAAATGCAGTTGGTTTTAATTTTTTTTTTCTTCTATTTCACCATTGTGGGTGGCTGAGCAAAGAATTATACAGTAATTCTGCCAATTAACTGCATTAACATCTAAGCCAAAACCTATTGTAGTTGAATGAAAAAATCTCTTGGTAACTTAAACTGCTTAGAAGCTTCTGGAACAAGATAGTCCTGTGTTTTGAAAACATTGTCCTAAATTCAGGATGGGAAGGAAAGTCAGCCACGGGGTGAATACAGTCTGAAGGATCCCCAGTGAAAAGATGGAATTTTAATACTGTTTGAGCATTTCTTTTGTGGAAAGGGTATATTCCACAACATTATTTTCAAATTGAGTATTTTTATTGTAAGCAAATCTGCCATATGGTGGAGTAGGAGCTATAATGTGATTACTTTGCCTCTGGCAGGCCCAGTACATGCGATCATGTAACATACTGCAAACAGCAAATTGTTCAGTGCTCCATATGTTGGGGGAATTATCTGCTCTTTCTTTTAGTCTTATCATATATTGGAAGATTTTTAATGAGCTTTGTGAAACACAAATTGTTAACAGGAAATAATAATATTGAGCACAGAATTGTTTTCTTTCTGCTTTTATTCAAAGAACACAGCAAAAATATCATCCATGTTTTTGTTTTAATTTCAGTCATTGGGTATTAAAGGAATTGATATCCTGTCACTTAGCTCCTTTGAAGACCCTTCTCTGTCTGCCAAAGAAATCAAAGAAAGAAACAACAGGAAAAAGAGAAATAAGTCCTTGGGGATAGAAGATAATGAAGAAGAAGAAGAATTCCCCAAGTCACAGTCCACAGACAATCAACGAAAGTTGGTAATCTATTGTCTGAATCTGAGACTCTTACAGCTTTTCCAATTTTAATACTAAAATTAATTGCTTGAAAGCATAAATCAAATATCATTACAAGCACAGATCACTCTTAGGTCTCTAAAATAAAAAAATTTTTGGGATAAAGCAGAATTAGATGCAAAAATTAATTTGGAAAGGAAATGTTATAAGTGAAGGATGCAAGAAGAACTGTAATAGTTAAAACACATTTTCTATAACACTGAGAAACAAAAAAAAGTGAATGATTACTAGAAGTTAGCTTTTATACCCTTATTGTCTATTAAAATGTCTTGCTTAAAATATAAATATAAAGATTACCACAAAAATAGCTGCTATAGCTGATAGGATTTTATTATCTGCTTTTTAAAATATAAATATAATCCTTTCCAGAAAATCTAAATCAAATAAGAGTTTTTGACTTGCAGTGATTGATAGTTAATGTTATGAAACTCTAAACATTTACTGCTTCCCCAAATTTTCTGTGTGATATTATGGTGTTCTCTCTATATTGCTTTTCCTGGGCTTTTAGTCTCTCCTTGGCCTGGTGTATGGTCCCAATGCAAACCAGGGGAGACGCAGACTTAGCCACGGGAGCGTGTTCAATTTCCAACTACCCGCTGCAGAAGCTGATTCCAGGACAGATTTCGGTGCTGAGGAAACCCACAGTGCTGGGGGACACAAAATCCGGTGCCATTCCCTGTCGGGCACACAGATTGGAAGACGCTCCAGCTGGCAAAGCCAAATGAGCCACAGCTCTCACCCCCCTACCCCGAACTGTGTGCAGAGCAAGTGGGCTAGCACGGATGACTACCATGGTGTGGTTTTGGGGCTGGGAGGAGGAAGCAGCAGGGTTCACAGTCAAGATCCAGTGCCTTCTGAAGGATTAGTGCTTCCACCGGTAATGGAAGACTCAGGAAAGGGAGCTCTGGTAAGGAAAAACATATTATTTTAAATATATTCTCCATGTTATTGTTTATTGATCAGTGGCAGGGGTTTCTTGTCTTAGGAGTTTCATTGCAATGTCAAACAGTGATGTGAACTGAAGTATGTTGATGTGAGGAGTTTAAAGCTTGTCAGTACAAACTGGTTTTTAATAGTCTGATAAGTTCCTGAAAACCAGACTTTGACATTCCTGTTATAAACTTTATGTTTCTGCTATTCATTAATTATATTAACACATTTTTAAAGGTTCCTAATGCTGAAATTACAAGTCACCAAAGAGTCTTTTTGACCCAAACTCTGTCCAGGGGTGTCACTTTGAGCAATACCTTTGATTTTTCTTTTTTCTCCGTAGCACATTTAGCATCACACAGCAGCTTTTTCTGCAAGTTCCCCAAGTGGGCAGAGTTGCTTTTCTAACATTTATCCCTCATCTCTCCCCTATTCCATTAGTCTCTTGAATATTTCCTAGGCCTATTTCCCCTCATACACTTATTCCCAAGGTCTGTGCTTGCCCTGTTGCCATTACACGCTTGCAGGATCCATTTACTACACCTCTATTACTGAAGAGTAGGACCTTCATTCTAACATCTATTACAGCTTGTAAAAAGGTACATTTGTTTGGTTGCGTGTCATTGTTCCTATTAACTCTCATAGTTACCCATCATCACATCCTACTTCATTTCATTCCTGTGGTATCTCCCTAATCATGTTTACTTCTTTGAGCAGCCAGCTGTGCATGATGAGAGCAGCATGATGCATTTACCTCCTCATCTGTCAGTGGAGTACTTTAATGAGGCTCTTCAGAGACAGAGGGCAGCAAGTGTAGTCAGCATAATTACCAGTGTCTTGGAGGGTAAGTGGTTCCTCAAAACGTTTATTTCAATCCTGAAGTGATGCCGCCATGAAAGAAAAAAATATATTGCTTAAAGGTTAACAGAGAACTGTAGGTGTGTGGTGAGGAATTTCATTGTTAATCTGTCTCCTTTTTAGAAAAAAATGCATTATCACACAGCCTTTATGTACTGGAACACATCCTTTGCCCATTGTAAAAGCTCATTTTGTAGGACAGACTGTGAAGGGGGTTGGAGTGAGAGCGGGTGTAAGAATTTTGTTTAGCATCTGACCTGCAGGACTGGGACACTAGTTTTTCCTCCTGTGATTTCTGCTATGTCACTAGCAAACACACAGGCATGCAGAATCCAGCAATTAATAACATTATGCAATCAAAATTAGTTGTGGCAATTCCCAAATTTCTAATGTCTCACCTCACATTTTTTTTTATTCCTTTAACTTACCTTTCCATGTGAATTTTTTTTTTTTGTGGGGGGGTTAATCAATGACAGTAATTTTGATGACTGATGGTTTTGTTGCAGATCTTCCCGAAAAAATTCAGTTCAAGTTGTTCAGGATGGTGTTTTGTTTTGTTTTGTTTTCTCCCTGTTGAGGAGCTCTACCACCAGCTTTTGGACCACAAGTATGGAATTTAGCAGGGGGGTACCCTGTGGCAGGGAGGTCTCTTTTCTTAATTTTTTTAAAAACATTTTCTCAGGAGAATCACAGCTGCAACACATCCAGTTGAGTTTTGCTTTGCAGTGTAATTCACCAGAGATCTGGGTTTTGTTGCACAGTTTCAGCTGTGAACTGGGATGCAACAGGACTTACAGCTCTAAGTGGCTGCATATTAACCTGAGAACGGGCATCAGAAAGGGTCTTTACTGGGACCTAAACACCAGTTCAGCTGGATCCACAATGCATTCATAAAGAAAAAGTCAAGTGATGCAGGAGAATGGAAGACGAGCTAGACCTGGAGTGAAGGCTGAGTAAAGGTGATCAAACTGGAATAAGCAGGGTAGGGTAGAATCTGGGATTTGAGCCTAGAGAAGGAATGAAAACTAAACAGAGGGAAGAAAAAAGGACAGGTCAAACTAAGAAAAAAAATATCAGTCAAATCCAGTTCATTTGATATCTGAAAAGTTTTCAGGTCCTTGAAAACTGGATTACTAATTCCTACTGGGCTTGCATTAAATCAGCTCCAGTTTTTCCATGAATTTGAAAAGGACTTAAGCCGGATCAAAAGTGTTTTGAAGGACTTTGTTAATACTGATGATGAAGAAGGAAAGGCTATGAGACATATTTGATCAAAAAGATGCAAGTGACAAAGACAGAACAGCTTCTGTCCCAAGTTTTATTTATGGAAAATGGAGAGGTGTGGAAAACGATAAGTGTGACCTTTTCTACAGAAGTGGCCTAAAGCCAAATTTCAGGCACCATAGCTTGGATTTGCTCACCTACAGTCAGGATTCTTTTGTCTGCCATAGACTCTCAAAACTCCCTCGAGAGTCAAAGGAGACAAAGTGTTGTTGGGTGTGACACAGCTGATGTCCCAGACATCTCCGTGAGGACAAGATGGGAAGTGCTGTAGCCACAGCTACTGACCTACAAGAGAGTGAGAAGCTTCTGCATCACAAAAGTCTGCATTTAATCAGATGATTGTAGTACCAGTCTGAGTCTAAGACAAATAAAACCCCTTCCAAAGGCTTTTGAAGGAAGTGCTCATGAATGCATTTGGAATCCGATTTTCTCTGAATATTTATCTTCACATTTGTCAGCTGATGTAGTGATTAAATGAATGCCAGAAAGTGCAGGGAAGCTTTGGGCTCTGTGAGAGTTGAGAGGTTTACTTCTTCTTCTCTGGTCCTTTGAATGCTTTAAGTTGTTATTTCACCATCTTGCTCAGTGGTAACTACTTAATGATGGTGGGGTTTTCTTTTGCATTTAGAACATGAAGAAGCTCAGCAGAGATGCCCACCACGACTAAAGAATCTTGCTTTAAAGTATCTGATTTGGGACTGTTGTCCACTTTGGTTGAGAATCAAGAAAAAAGTGGCTGCTTTCATAAAGGATCCTTTTTTTGATCTCGCTATCACTGCTTGCATTGTGATGAACACTTTGTTCATGGCACTGGAGCACAATAATATGTCACATACTTTTAAATACATGCTTAAAGTAGGCAACTTGGTAAGTAATTTCTCAGCTACGCAACATTTTATAGGATTAATTGATTGATTGATGGTTGTTTTCCCTTGAGACATAAAGAGCAACAGTAAAAATTAGCATTTATAAGCTTTGTTTCTAATATAGACAATTCCCTGATTTTGTTTTTTTTTATTTATGCACTTTGACATGATCCCAAGAAGGCAGAAAACAACCCTCCCCTTTTACTTAAAAGCGCATTAGGACTTCATAAAAATGGGTTTTATTAACCCGTCCATGAATATTATTTGAGAGGAAATGAACTAAAGATAAGATAAAGTCGTGGCTACTTTTAGGCTGACGCTGCTGTTTCTTTGTCACAGGTTTTTACAGGAATCTTCACGGCAGAAATGATCTTAAAAATCATCGCTCTAGATCCCTATTATTATTTTCAGCAGCCCTGGAATATTTTTGACAGTGTAATTGTCACACTGAGTTTAATTGAACTGAGTTTGCCCAGAAGCAAAAACCGGAGGGAAAGGCGAAGAGGAGGAACCCTGTCAGTTTTACGATCCTTCAGACTGGTAATGCTTCACACTTGCTCACTTGTATGACACTTAACTTTGTGTATTTAATAGAGAACACTTTCTGTTGTCTGCAGTTAGGAGACAAGAATTTTACTTTTTTTCAATTAATTTTTTTTTCTCTCTTGCCATTAAGAATAAGAAACACATTCTTAAACTCCTTGTGATGTTAGAGTTTTAGTTGAAGGATATATATGCTTCTCTTGAATATACTAAGAAATACTCAAATGAAAAGGTATTCCAGAGTGGATGTGTTATAAAACTGCTGTAAAAATATTAAAACAAGCATAAGAAATTAGGAAAAGAGTGTCAAGAGAACAAATAGAAAAAAACAATATACAAAGATAGATGTGAAAGGATGTTAAGGTATCCATATCATGTACCATGGATGGATTTAAATTGCTTTACCAAAAGACAGACTCATAGTGCTACAGCAGCCAGACCCCTAACTTTTAGTCCTTTGTGTTACATGTAAGTTAGGCACCATATTCTACATCAAGAGCATTGTATGGACACCTGCCTGTGTGGGCCAAACACTTATTAGGGACTCAAGTGTGCCTGGTCCTTTATGGGGTGATTAATTTATGTTAATTTATGTTAATTTGCATTGTTGCGCAGTAGAAAAAAAAATCTATAAATGCTTTTTAGAAATATTAATGTCACACGTGCCACAAATATTGCACTGCTAGAATATTTCAGAATACCTGTAATTTGGTCGTTGCAGGATTTGCATGGTGTAATGATGGGTTATCTCTACCAATGTCTAACACTATGTTTTATGTTGCTACACAGCTAAGGGTCTTCAAACTGGCAAAGTCCTGGCCAACTTTAAACACTCTAATTAAAATAATTTGTAACTCCCTGGGAGCGCTGAGTAATCTGACCCTCGTCCTGGGAATCATCATTTTCATTTTTGCCATAGTAGGGGTGCAACTTTTTGGGAAAAGTTATAGGCTCAACTGCACTAGAATAAGCGAAGATTGCAAGCCACGTTGGCACATGATGGATGTTTTCCATTCATTCCTCGTCGTTTTCCGAATTTTGTGTGGAGAATGGATTGAGACCATGTGGGGCTGCATGGTGGTTGCTGAACCACCACTGTGTCTTTTTGTCTTTCTGCTGGTCATGGTGATAGGAAATTTAGTGGTAAGTTTTCCAATATTTTCTTCTCTTCATCCTGCCTATGGTAGAATCTACGTAGCTGCTGTTTTGTCAACAAAAGGTAGCTTCCCTAAACACAGGTGTAAAAGTTACCTGTGTGTTGTAGTCTGCAAAAGTCTCCTTTGCCTTTCACCTTTGAGCCATTGTCTATATTTTCCCATTTTGTGTGCTTTGCACACAGCATCACTTGACCTTTTCATGTGGCAATGTGAGGAGGAATATCTTTGCAGTAAATATAATACAGGCTATAATGTGTTTCTTCACATCTTGGGATTTGGATGTAAATAATCAGTGAGGCTTATGGCTTACCTGCTTGAATTAATTATGCCAAGTGCTTAAGCCCCTCTGTAAATCAATTTTAATTTTTTTTTAGTAAGAGCTCATGCAAGTCTTGAATTCTTTATCAGCAAATGGCAGAATCTACACTCCTACCACTGAAATCAAGATTTTCTTAGTCACTTCCAAGTATGTTTATACCCAAGAGCTAGATTGTGCTATGGCAAACCTACACAGCCTCACACACTGGGCTGGGGCATGAGGGACAGCCTGCCTTTCTGGTCCTGTTCTGTCATTTCTTAATGTCCAAATCATAAATACCTTATTGCAGCAGCTTTGTTTTTCATGTCCTTCTTAGTATCATTCATATACCAAAATTCTCTTAATTAGAAAAAAAATTGCTAAAAATAATTAATTTTAGGCAGCCCTTTATGGGAAATATCTGTTCTGTGGCTGAATCACAAATATCTGGGTTTAGTATCCCATGTTCCACACTGCAAGGATTGATATCAGTGATGAAATGAGTGATATTCATACCACATAACGTTAAGTGTTTAGCCTGCACTCTTTGTCTAGGCTGTCTTTTTTGTCCCAGGGAACAGAAAGGTATCCAACAATGAAATTTATTCCAGCCTAAGGTCGATAACTAAGACAGATGGGACGAACTGATCTCTGAAGGGCTAATATCCTCCACTGCCTGTGGTCTTTGGGTAACTCAGGGGTGCTATCTACCAGCTCTGACATGATAAAAATTAAGGTACATTAGGGAAATAAAGAACATTAGGGAAAAAATTAAATTCTTACATTCCCTTAAAACCAAACAAACATAAAACAAACTGAGGTTTATAAATTCTTCTCTTTAAGTGTACTCAAAAATGGGAAGGAAACGCCTCTTCAAGCTTCTCTTGGTTTTGATTTTTGTGATAGTGTGGCAGATTTGATGGAACTTCTGGGCCTGAGCTGGATCCTACATAATTTTTAAGTAACTCCACAAAGGCCTGATTTAATTCGAATTTGAAGAATGAAGAAACAGTTATTAAACTGACAAGCCATAACAGTAGTCTGTGTTACTATTTTAACCTTTGAAAAGTTGCTTTGGCCACATAATGCATTTGGCATGCACAGATCTGTTTTCTCTTGTATGTTAAATAACTCTTTTGGGAAAGAGGGGCATGGGAACTGACATTTCTGAAAGAGAATTTGATTTCATCAAACACAATGCAATCAGTCATTGTCATTTCCTTGTGACCTAGTTTTGATTTGCTCAGTATAACTGAACTTTGGTAGTATCTGTGTTCTTCAAAGTTAGAATTCAGAAATCTGAATTCTACTCTCCAGAATTTTAATTTTTTAATTCATGACTTTCAGGTTCTCAACCTTTTCATTGCCCTACTGCTGAGTTCCTTCAGTGCTGACAGTCTCCAGACAACAGAGGATGACGGAGAGATGAACAATCTCCGGATTGCCTTCGCTCGGATCCACAAGGGATTTCACTTTGTCAAGAGCAAGACATGGGACACCTGTTGTGCAAAGCTCAGGTATTTAAAGAAAGCACAGAGGAAGAAAATCAAATTGACTGCACAGAAATCACTTGGACTCAGGTGTGAAGAAATAAAAAACCGTAAAGAGAATTACAACAATGAATGGACTGAGAAAGATTTTGTTAACAATCCCAACATAGTCGTTTGTGTCCCTATTGCTGAGGAGGAGAACACGAGTGAGGGTTTTGAGGATGATGATAAACTGAGCTCATTTACGGACACAGAATACAGCAAACAGGTAAGGAATTCCTATATTTGTGTTGGAACAGTAGAATTGTGTATATATATATCTATACAGAGAAAGAGGGATGCACACATGGTAGACGATGGTCTCTAGCAGAGCAGGGTGGGATATGTTAATCCTTTTCCAGAGAGTTACAAAATTTTGAACTAGAACCAAAAGTACAAATATTTAGAGTGAAGGTAAATCACCACTTGGAGCCTCTTAAAAATCAAGATTCTTTCATGTTCTTAAAATAAAGAGCATAAATTGTTGAGTGTGCTGCAGCAATTCCTAACCGATGTTATGGTGCACACAGGTACTTACATAGGTACTGCCATAGGTAATTGTGGCAGTCCTTGGTGAACTTGGATTTTTTTATATAAAAAATTATGTGAATAATGTCAACTGTTTTGGTATTATGTACATAAAAGAGCAAAAGTACATATTCTGCATAAAGAACATGATCATGGACTCATAATATTAATTTATAGCTCTGGGCCTTACTTGGTATTTGTCCTCGCTGTGTGTAGTAATTATTAGAAATTACTAAGATTAAGTATGGAGTAGTTCTACTAAGGTCATATTTCTGATATGACAGCATATATTACCCTATTTCTTTGTGCTCTATGGATTTTTCAGTTCTATTTTAACCATAATTGCCATCCTGGTCTCAAGATTTCCCATCTTAAGTTTCCATCTTAATTCCTATGCAAATATTCTCACTTAACTTCTGAATAGATCACTAAAATTCCTTAATTTGCTGCATGTCTGTTGGGAAAAATTTCCCTTTCTCTATCAGACTCAAAATGATCCTATATTATGACTTTTGTCTGTAGAGTCCCAGTTTAAGAGCAATGCATATCTTATCTTTCTTTCCCCTCTGACTTGTCCCCCTCCTAAAAATGGAAAGAAACTCCCTCTAATCCACAGATTATTTTCAGGATGAAAATCACCTGAGGCAAAGGGGAGAAAGAGCGAAAAATTCAGGCAGCTGGAGCAAAGGATCAGGATTTTCCTCTGAGGAATTCAGTGTGCTTTACCCAGGAAAAGACAGGAAGGTTGAACCATCATCACCAGAACAAAAAGAGGTAGAAATTGTTTCTCAACTTGACTTTCCAGTACTGGTCAAGCACAGGAATGTTCCTGTTAAAGGATTTACTGGAGTGGAGAATAGTGCCAGAAGCAGCTCTGAGCTGCAAAATTGTTTTGTAGTAATTATAAATAATTTAAAACATTCTCTCTGCTACTTTCCATTTATTAAATTCTGAGTCCACAAAAAAAGAAGAGGAGGATTTAAAAAAAAAAAAAAGGTATCAAAAGAGAGATAAGCTTGCAAGTGGGAAATTCCATCAAGTCTGCCTGTGTCCTAAGTAATGTATGTTTCAAGAAATATAATGATTGAAATGAGTTTCTCTCTATGTCATTGAAGATGGTAGTTATTAATTTACAATATTTTTGGAGTAATTTGGAATATAGAATACATTCAAAGAAGTAAAAAACAGCATTATGCAAACATGAAAGAAAAAAGCATAAAGTAATTTGTAACAAACTGCTGGCTCATCAAACATTGTATATGAGATAATAGGATGGTAAAAAGCTTTATAGCCGAAAATATAGGGTATGATTTCAGGTTCCTACTTCATAAATGCTGCCTTGGGTGCTCAGTGCCTGACACAATAGCAGATATGTTTATCTGATTCTCCTGTTTGAATGCATCTTTCTATGATTTCATGGGTTCAGTCCAAGTAGTTTATCCTGCTTTGAGGACTCCATGCCCTAATATGCAATCTAAAAGCTTTTCGATTTACCAGCTGATTAGGCAGTTACCTCTGGTTCATGTAGATAGATATTGTAATTACAAAGCTTTGGCCTCTATTTAGGTGCACCTATTGGTACTTCTAAGCTCATATGCTTTTAAAATCACAAAGTTTATTCCATTACCAACACTACTTGTAATATTAGTACATACCCAGGTTTTCATTCTGAGTTTTATTTGTTCATGGATGAATTTATTCATTTGAAGCTGAATGTAGAAAGAAACAATATCTGATCTTACTTCATTTGGTAGTTTGACAGTGTCAGCTCTTCTGAAGGCAGCACAGTGGATCTGAAAAATCCTGAGGATGTTTTGAGGCAGATTCCAGAATTTTCTGAAGACTTCAAGACTCCAGAACAATGTTTTCCAGAAGGTAAGATTCCTGTGGCTTCACTGCTGAAAAGTGAGGAGGATTAACACCCAACATGTTTCTCTAATGATGCTGAGCCTATTTAATTTTAGTTAATTTTAGTTATCTGGAAAGTGGTTAAATAGTTGTCCCTTTCTATTCAACACAGTGATTGAGAGACCTGAAAATTAAAACCCTTTCCCCTTAAAGCAAATTGCTTCCAAAGGGGACTTGGACAATGGCATAGACTCCATTCCAAAAAATGGGATTATTATAGTGAGGTGTGATGAATTTGACTTTGTTGGACAGCAACCGAGGCACTCTGGGGGTTTAATGTAAGAGAAGTGTATGTGATCAGGTCTCACCTGGCAGTGGCCACAGGGATAGTAATGGTTTGGGTTGGAAGGGTCCTTAAAGATCATTCAATAAAGTGAGAATCTCTTCTCAAATCATCACACAACATCACGCTTTGCACTGGACGTGTTCAGTACTTTTATGATTTCTTCCTACCCTAACACATAATTGTATGTAGCTTTCATAATATCATGCCTGTTAGAAAAAAAAAAAAAAGAAATAAAGATTCTATATTTTCTTGCCCTGCTCCAGAGAAGAAATGTGAAATGCCTTGTTTTGTCCTCTGAGGTTCCCAGCTGGAATGTGCCTGCAGTGGCCAAACCACTAGAGAAGTCAACTGAAGGTGCAGCAAGTCTGTACCTTACACAGATTTCACCCCTCCCCACAGTCCTTGTCTTGTGCAAGTGCTATTCCCTGCCTTATCTCACATTCCAGATCCACATTACTGGGGATTATTGAAATAAAAATAATCAGAATTTTTTGCGTGTATTATGGCCTGTAATATACATGAGTTATATATTTGATGTTAAGACTATGTGTATAAGATTTTATATATAAATATGACACATGTATATATTATTTTTACTGTGTTTGGAAATGACAGAAGCCTTCTGACTGACGTTGTTTGCCATAGTGAAAACATGAATTAATGCAGAGAATGCGGAAAGGAAAAAGTTAGCCAAAGTGAGTAGATACTCAGAAAAACTAATAAGTAATCAAACCCAGGATTTTGTAAAGAGGTGATCAGGAAATATTAGGAGGCCCTGGCATCATTGTCTGCTGTGAGAAGGAATCTGGTGAGCTGGAAAGAAGAGGTGTCCTTTTATGAAGCCTATGTGTCAGCTAGAATATAACATATATTTGCAGGTTATATTATATAAAATCAACCACTCCATACATTTGGAAGTAAATGAATAGACCTCTCAAGGCATGGTATATGGCTGCAATATTGAAGACAACTGTTTACCCCCTCTGTTTCCAAGCCTTTTTGTTCTGGGGCATCTCATCTCTGCTTTCCGAACAGTGTGCAGAAAGTGAGAGGGGCTTTTTTTAACATCAAGACTCTTCCTGTGACCCTGAAGTTTTGTGTACCCAAACATCAGATCAGTGAGAGCCTGTCCAGTGTCTCAGAAATATCTTGAAATAATGGGAAGTTGTCCAAAGTTGCTCCACCTACTTTATGGATGTATAAGTAGGAGCTGCAAGGAAGTTAAACTACATCTCCTAATTTTTTTCTTTTCATGGAAAAACAGGGAAAACAACAAGCAATGATGCAGTTACTGTGGCTGTTGACAGAAGTTTTCTTGAGCAACCCTTCACATTCATGTACATTCCTTCCACATGCTCACTGCTGTCTCTCACTTTCAGGTTGTGTTCGACACTTTCGTTGTTGTGTGGGTAGTGCTGCAAACTTTGGAGGAGAAACATGGTGGAACCTGAGGAAAACCTGCTACCAGATTGTTGAACACTCTTGGTTTGAATCCTTTATCATATTCATGATTCTTCTGAGCAGTGGAGCCCTGGTAAGTGTTTCACGTTTTGTGCATTTCAGCACAGTCTCATGTATCTATTTAGAAGGATTTCTGGCTTTAATCAGAGATGTTTTTAGTAACAAATGCAGTGAATATCTTTGAATTCATAAGGAGAAAACAGAAGAGGTTTCAACAGCAGTCATTCACTATTTTAATTATTGCAAATCTATTATTCATATTATTAAAAATTATAAGAGAGCATAAGCAAAGCTAAAAATACATAAATCTCAGAAGCTGTTTCTATTCTGGCTGTATACTGGATTTTTCTCAGGAAGTTATGCCACATTTGTGAAATATTAAGGAGTTTTCATACCATTAAAACAAACAAGTGACTCTTAATACTTGGGGGGAAAAAAGTACTTAGTTCTCTTAAACATATAAATTTCTTATTAAATTTCTAAAAAATATATACTGTGCCAGGCTTTCATTGTGCATGATGGGTACATCCACAGGGCTGTACTATACAGAGAAAAAGAAAGAGAAGGGGCATGGAGAATTATACTTTTATCAGCTGACATATGACTAACACATGGTGTTTAGATCTGTGTTGAAACATATTGAATGATAAAGAGGTCTTAATGTTGCTTGACTTTGATTTTATAAGGTTCATTTCTGACTTCTACCATTTGTCTATATCTTATGATTTAAGGCATTTGAAGACATCCATTTACAGAAGAGAGTCAGAATTCAAATGATACTGGCATTTCTTGACAAAATGTTCACTTTCATCTTTGTTCTGGAGATGCTTCTGAAATGGGTGGCTTATGGCTTCAAGAAGTATTTCACCAATGCCTGGTGCTGGCTGGACTTTCTTATTGTAGATGTAAGTTTTGCTTTTGGTGCCTGATTATTTTCTGGATGTAAATTTCAGACAGTACTCTTACTTCCTGTAGTGATGGTGTCGGGATCTTGCACTCCAAGCATGGAAACTGGGGGGAGATTTGGTTTTGTTTGTTGGTTTTTTTTTTTAAATTGAAAATAAAGGAAACAGACGACAGGACATTGCTAATATTTTCTTTTGTCTTCCCACTCAGGTCTCTTTGATAAATCTCTTTGGCAGTTCGTTTGGCCCAATGAAATCTCTTAGGACTCTCCGAGCTCTGAGACCCTTAAGAGCATTGTCACGGTTTGAGGGAATGAGGGTAAGACTGATTAAAAGTTAGACCTTCAGAGCTTTTCAGATAACAAACATAACAGGTTTGTTACTCATGGCTGTGTCTTTATGAAGTTCACATGTCTACCCTGAGTTCCATATAGGAACTGTAAAATGAATTTTTAAAGAGGCCCTTGCTTGTGCTCTTCTGTACTTGGATGTTCCTTATGCACTTTTCTGGAGTGATGGATCCTAAGTGCTGTTGAAGCTAAAACTAGCCTAGATGGAATTTTGTTCCATTGCTGCTTAGTCATTCTTGTGTTCCTGTCTTACCGAGATAGATAAAAATCAAGCAGAGAATAAGAACTATGAGCACTATTCTCATTTCTGAAGTCTGATGGAAAGCTAACTCAGAGGAAAGAGTCACTTCCCTTCTGCAAGTTTTTACTGGATTGGTTTACAAACACTTAAGACTATTAGAAGGTGCTTTGCTCAAATTATTGTTTCAAATAGACTTGTTTCACAAATCAAGAGTGCTAGTCTGTAGAATATTTGATGGGGGTTTTTTTCCATCAAAGGAGCACCTGGAACAATGTGATGCTGCTGGACATTAATTACATTTGCTTACAGATCTACCGTTGTGCAAATGCAGAGAGGGATTCCCATTGTCATATGATAAAACACATCTGTACACTGCAATGGGTAACAGTAGGACAACCACAGTGGTATTCAGGGCAAAAGTCTGGTCTACAGAATGTGCTCTGGCACATGAAAACAGATGATAGAAATACATATGGCATCACTGTCACGCATGTACATAGGGAATGGTTTTAAACTCAGAGATTTAAAATAGGTTATAGGAAGCAGTTGTTTCCTGTGAGGCCCTGGCACAGGTTGCCCAGAGAGGCTGTGGCTGCCCCATCCCTGGAAGTGTCCAAGGCCAGGTTGGACGGGGCTTGGAGCAACCTGGGCTAGTGGAAGGTGTCCCTGCCCATGGCAGAGGGGTGGAACAAGATGATCTTTAAGGTGCTTTCCAACAATTCATTCTATGGAATGCAGACTCAAGGCAGCTGAGACATAGATTGCTTTTGGATATTTTCTGGAAGTGAGACTGAAAGCTTTCTTCTTGCAATCATGTCACTGTAAAGACAGAGAGAAATGGCATTAAATTAATTAACAGAAAGTATCAAAATTTCCATGTCTGGAGTCAATTTTGAAACAGATGACATCATACTCGCTGTCTTGCTATGCAGAATGTGTGTGACATGGTCTCCAAAACCTTCACAAAGCTTTTTAATTTTTCTGCTGGTCCATCAAGTTGTTCTTTGCTGCCTGACAGCTGAGTTCACTGTCTTCACTGTGAAACTCAAATATATATTCTCATAATTTCCTTAAACTGTCCCATTTTATAAAGCAATCTGTCATATTCCTAGCTTGCTTTTAAAATCTACATGGACATTTTCTGTGCTTGTACAGCACCTAGCACAGAAAAAGTACCTAGCCCATGATTATAGATCCCAAACACAATCCCAATCCACTAAAAATAATAGATGCAACAAAATTCTAGTGGAGAGTTATTACTGGTCCTTTTAAAAACTACTTTTGACAGTCTTAATAATACAGTCCTTTGCACTAGTGCTTATGGATGAATACTTCAGAAATTTAATCTTATTAAAGTTTAAAACAAAGAAGCCAATGGACTATCCCCCACTCCAGAACCAAGGGAAAGTAAAAAAAAAGAGGATGGACTCACATTTTAGCATACTTACGTAGTAGGGGCTCACAGCAAACCAAAAAGTGTCAATTATCCATTTTAAAGCCTAAGAGGTACTATGGACACTGTTCAAGATACCCCTGCCAGCTGTGACTAGTATTGACATGGCAAACATCAGTTTTTGCTTGCAGAGATGACTGACTGCTTATCATTGATACCTGAGCCCATCTTTTTTGAAGTGTGTTTTTTCCTCTCCCATTTCATCTAAGGTGGTTGTGAATGCCCTCCTGGGAGCCATCCCTTCCATCATGAATGTTCTACTTGTCTGCCTCATCTTCTGGCTCATCTTTAGCATCATGGGAGTGAACCTCTTTGCTGGGAAGTTTGGGAAATGTGTCAACCTGACAGAAGAAGATTCCAAATTAAACGACATGATCAAAAACAAATCAGACTGTGAGAATTACAATAACACGGGGAAAATATTCTGGGTCAATGTCAAAGTCAACTTTGATAATGTTGGCTCTGGCTACCTGGCTCTTCTTCAGGTGGTAAGTGCTGCTTGCCTTCAGTAGCCAGCACCATGTCAGATGGGCTTGACCTTCTGTCAGCTCCTAATTTATCTCTGTGGGTGATGCAAAGAGTGAAATATAATACAGATTGCCCTTTCTATGTAACTGGCTGTTCAGGCACACAAATGGGAAAAGGGGGATAAATGAGACCCTGCTGCGATTTTGCAGATGACAAAGTAAGCATCTGGTGGGCAAGGGCTGTTTCAGCCTCCAGCAGGTTCACGATCCTGAGAAATGGAGTCAATCTCAGAAGAAAATCTGGGGCAAATATTGACCTGTTCCGTTGAAATATGGATTTGTTCAGCAATGAGGGTTGCAAGGCCTTTAGTACCATGCTAATGAAGTTTTGCTCTGTCAGCATTCTAGAACACCATGTTCTGTCCCACCCTTGCCAGCTTTCATCTCCTAATGAGGCTGAGAATGCCCCACATAAAGCAGCAGCCTGACCTCGGCGCTCTTTGTGTGTGATCATACCAAAAGCTCGTGCTCCAGTCAGCATTATTTGGATATTGCAAATTATGTGAAGACTTTTGTGTTCAAGGTTCAACACATTTTTCATAATCTCTCACTCTAGGCAACATTCAAAGGTTGGATGGACATCATGTATGCAGCAGTAGATTCACGAGAGGTCAGTCATTGTACTCAAATCATGCTTTTTGTTAATGCCACTGGTTGTCTGTGCTAAATCTTTCCAGTAATTATTTATTATCAGCTGATGTAAACATTTAATCTGCAAACGAATCATAGAATCCTAAAGCTCCTCTGTTGTAATGGGGGCAGGGTTTCAGCTCAGATCCAACCACCTAAATGTAGTTCCTCCAGTGTAAAGTTTCTGTTTAAGTTCCTCTCCAACTGCCCTGTGTGGTAAATGGAGATCTAATTGATATGCTCAGAGGGATCTAGAGAACATTTCGACTCACCTTGGATATTTATATTGTTCAGCTGAGCACCACTTTATGCTACATTTACTCTGCTAATAACTGGATGTCCATCAGCTAGAGGGGAGCTGAGTTTCTTGCCAGCCACTTTTAAACGTCTTTTATGAATCTCAAGCTTGGAGTAAACCTGAATGTTTTACACTGACATGGTTTAAAGTCCACTTCAAAACACAAACCCAAACTTCCTCAAGAATCAAACTATTGTGGCTAAGCAGCCATTTGAAATACATTCTGCAATAGCACTATTTTGCCTACCTTTTATATTGCCAGACATGTTTGTTGTCTTATCAAAATTATCATCCAATGTTACACACAACAAAGTGATATGTCTTTGGAAGCAAAGAATTTGAAATGAAGAGGCTTTTTTTTAATTTCATCATGAGTTCAAAGGAATCAAAGAATTTTAAAAGTAACCATATATTAAAATGTTTTTGGCTGTGTTTCAATGTGTTTTTTTTCTTTGTGCTTCAATATGAAAATTTATTTTTCTTCTGATTTTGTTTTTATTCATAATAACCATCACAGAAGTTTTGGCTAAGAAAGAAAAAAAATAACAACATAACTAGGACAAGATTTTTAATGGCAAGATCTTGGAAATTGACTTCTAAATAGTTTGCTTGATTTTTCAAGTGCTGAGCAATTTACAACTCCTGTTCTTATTGGAAGGAGCTGAACTGGTGCTTCTGAAATGTTTGTGAAAATTATGTCAAGAATATTTAATTCAGTAACTGTTTCTACTGATTTTATTAGGACCTCAATCAATTGCAAGTGGTGGAAATTTAGGTCAGGTTTGAAAAGAAAACAGAACAAAATCCACAACAATCAGTTTCTGTGAAAATAGAAAATAAAGGAAAGTAAACCTAATTTACTGTTAATCAAAGACGAGGTCACGCTCTACAATTTTTTCAGTGGAAATATATTCAATAATAATGAAATTTTTGTGTTCTACAATGCTTTAGCCAGAAACTACATAAAGAAACATTGTAAAAGAAGTCAAGTTAACAAGTTTTCATAGCATAAACACTTTGTAGTACTATTATTTCCAGATGTATTTTCTGGTTTGTTACATCTCAGGTGTTTTGCTTGGTGTGTCATTTCATAAAGTTCAAGTTGAATTCAAACAGGGTAGTAGTCAGCATCTGAGCAATAATGTTGCTATAAGGTCCTAGAATTCTGATTCATCTAGTAGTCACAGTATGATTGTTAGCTTTGTCCCCTTTCAGAACTGTCATATACGAGTAAAATTTGGCGTTATGCACTATAGGTTGTTTTAAACCATACCAATTTTATCAGAGTTAGCAGTAAGATTATAAATCATAGTTCCTCCTGGAATCAATTTGTGAGAGGATCAGCAATATGAAGATTGTCTTGAATTAGGCCCATGTTGTTATTGGTTATTTTTCAAGTTGCTTCTTATTCTTTCAGAAAGATGACCAGCCAGAAATGGAGCACAATCTGTATATGTATCTCTACTTTGTGGTCTTCATCGTCTTTGGATCTTTCTTTACCCTGAACCTCTTTGTTGGTGTTATTATTGACAACTTCAACCAACAAAAGAAAAAGATAAGTATATTGGTTGCGTTTTGAATTTTAGACTTTGCAACTACAATAGTGCCGCTTTCTCACCAAATAACAGTGACATTTCTTTGTATACTTAGGTGGGGAAGATATCTTTATGACAGAAGAACAGAAAAAATACTACAATGCAATGAAAAAGTTGGGATCCAAGAAACCTCAAAAACCCATTCCGAGACCACTGGTAAGACAGTGTTCTTCAAAAGGAAAATGTACTGCAAAAGTGCAATTTAATTCACTGAAAAGTGCATGTGTTCATATATTGCATGTAAATTATTTATACTGTCTTTACATTGATACTCACACGGTGCTCTAAAGTCAATTCCACACCAAAAAGTTGACTGAATTATTTTACAGGTTAAATATTTATTAAGTTCTCTGCATAAATATTGTTAGGTTTTACATTCACCTTGGAACTGATTAAACTTCAGGATGAGAAGGGAATTTTAATGTCATTTTTATGTTCTGCCTTTCTCAAATCTCTCCTGACTTCACTGTAGTTGAGTGACTTTGCGACATAAAACCTGAAGCTGTTGAAAACATGCACAGATGAGTACTCTCTACTTCCATAACTGATGTCAGATATATTTTTTTTCCTCTAGAACAGATACCAAGGGTTCCTTTTTGACATTGTAACATGCCAAACCTTTGATGTTGTCATCATGGTTCTCATCTGCCTTAACATGATCATGATGATGGTGGAAACCTATGAGCAAAGTGAAACGAAGACGAATGTCCTGAACAAAATCAATATACTCTTCGTTGTCATCTTTACTGCAGAGTGTGTCCTGAAATTGGTGGCTCTGAGGCAATACTATTTCTCAAATGCCTGGAACATATTTGATTTAGTGGTTGTTATTATGTCACTTGTTGGTAAGTAAAATTGTTTGGCAAATTCTTTACTGAATCAATAATTACTACTTATGGAAAAAAAATAGGTAAAATTTATCAACTTCAAATGGACATTAAAATGTAAGTCATAATGAAAAGTCTTAAGGAAAAAAATAACCAATCCCACTCATCCCCTATTTTTTACATATATATATATATATAAAAGACAACTCTTACATTAAATCTTTCATAATGGTTCTTTAGGTTGTTTTTTCTCCCTAGTCTGAAAGACAGAATGAAAAACCCACCATAGCAGTATCACATTATGTGATAATTCCATTGACACAGACTTAATGCCAACTAAGAAATCTTCAAGTAGATCAAATTGTTGTTTTTTTTCATGTTTGTTTGTGGCAGACAACTGAAATATAGAGAATAGGAAGACTGGAATTAAATTATAGACTATAGAATTCAGTTTCTGCCAACTCAGGCATTGTTGACTGAAAACAAAGGTTCATACTGTTAAACAGCACAGAAAAGATGACCAAAAATGTGTTAGCTTTTATTTGAAGGAATTGCCAATTTGACCTTTCTGCCAATTTAACTTATTCCTAAGGCCAGTACTGCCAGAAGGCATCTAGGGAAAGAAAAAAAAAAATGTTTCTTTAGTATGACTTATGTTTTGGGTAAGCAAAATTCTAGTAAGACTATGGCTCTTTCTTGAGAAATTAAGTTCCTGAGAAGGAATCCAGAAAAATGTACCCAAAACAGGTAAACCTAGAAAAGCCAAATCTCTTCTAGTGCTACTAGATATAATTTTTTTTAATCAAACAAGGAAAAAAAATAACATCCATGTGTAGTTACGTCCTGGAATGAATTAAAAGCCATTGTAGAGTGGCACGCACAACTTCTGTGTTTATCACTGTGTTTGCTTATACATATCTTGCCTATATTATCTAAATGATGATCATGACATTGTATTATATCTTGTTTTCTTAGTTCAACTGTATAGTGTCAGTATTGGGAGTCAAATATAGAAGGTAAGAACATAACCTGCACCTGCTGATGTATTCATGCAATCAGTGCCAAAGAAAATCATCAGTCATCAAGCGTCAACTGATGCAGATATTTTAAGTTGTGCATAGAAAGGTGCTTACAATCCTTAGTGCAAAGGATCTTCTGATGGCTGAGAAATGTAGTTCTCAATTGCTGATTTCTACAACTATATTTTCAACTCAACTGCTGCTAAAGGTTTTTCTGTCAGGGTCTCAGCACGCACACCTCAGATATTTTCCAGCTGTGGAGATACTGTCATTCCATCCCACTTACCACTTAAGCAGAAATGTGATGTTCTAACCAGTTGTTATCCTTTCCATTTTAGCCCTACTGCTTTCTAGCATCGGCAAAGCATTTGAGCATATCTTACCACCCACACTCTTCAGGGTCATTCGCTTGGCTCGGATTGGACGAATACTGAGACTCATCCGGGCTGCCAGAGGAATTCGGACTCTGCTTTTTGCCTTAATGATGTCCCTGCCCGCTCTGTTCAACATTGGCCTCTTGCTTTTCTTGGTCATGTTCATCTATGCCATTTTTGGCATGGCTAACTTTGCCTATGTGAAGATGGACGATGGCATTGATGACATGTTCAACTTCCAAACCTTCGCTAACAGCATGCTCTGTCTCTTCCAAATCACCACATCAGCTGGCTGGGATCTTCTTCTCAGTCCTATTTTAAACACTGGGCCACCATACTGTGATCCAAGCATACATGGTACTGTAGGTGAATGTGGTAAACCTGCCACAGGTATTATATATTTTGTAAGTTACATCATTATATCATTTCTCATTGTTGTAAACATGTATATAGCTGTTATTCTGGAGAACTTCAATGTTGCTACTGAGGAAAGTACAGAGCCTTTAGGGGAAGATGACTTTGACATCTTTTATGAAATCTGGGAGAAGTTTGATCCTGAGGCAACTCAATTTATAACTTTCTCTGCGCTTTCAGATTTTGCAGATGCTCTGGCTGAACCTTTGCGTGTACCAAAACCAAACAAAGTTGAACTCACAGCCATGGACCTTCCTCTGGTCAGTGGGGACAAGATACACTGCTTGGATATCTTGTTTGCTTTCACCAAGAGAGTGTTGGGAGATTCTGGGGAGTTGGATACTCTAAAAGTACAAATGGAGGAGAAGTTCATGGCTGCCAACCCATCAAAACAGTCCTATGAGCCAATATCCACCACACTCAGGCACAGACAGGAGGAAGCCTGTGCCACAGTCATCCAACGTGCCTACAGGAGTCACCTGCTCCTACGCTCCTTAAAACAGGCTTCTTACCTGTACCACCGTAGAACTTGCAGTGCTGACACTCTGGGAGAGGCTGCTCCAGAGAATGAGGGACTTATTGCATCTATGATGGCTGCAAACTATGGTAGGAGTCCTAACAAGTCTGAAACTTTGTCCTCAGTATCCCTTCCTCCATCGTATGACAGTGCCACAAGAGAGAGTAGTGGCAATCTTGTGGTTGAGAATGAAGAAATAACAGGTAATCAGCAATCTCCGGACATTAAATAGTTCATCAGTGACAAAGTCGTTAAGAATGTTTTTAAATGTTCACAGAAGATGATACTGTAAATACGTGTCAGCTGAGGCAGCCTCCCTGTGAAAAGAAGTCTGTTAGTGGGGATCAGTTACTTATGGTAGCTGGTGAATCACGGCCTTTGGCTCTGCTGTGTCCAGTTTTCTTCAATATTTACATATTTGGAGAAAGGTTTGGGATCTGTTTGATTGAGGGCATCCCACTGCAGAGCAGGTCCCACAGTACCCGAGTGCTGCAGCCTGTTCACAGCAGTGACAGATGACCTCTGCTGACACTTCCCTGGTGCAAGAAGCAGAAAAAAGCCCAAGCACCAATGGATCTACTGGAGAACAGAAAATGAATATTAGCATCAATTGAGGAATGGAAAGGAGCTAAAATTTACTCTTATTCCATTCCTAATTGACACTTTCATTATAAACCTGTTTAGCAATTGGCTGCTGATTTTTTAATTTATTTTTTTTCAATGTTTAGGGACAGATGTGCCACAAACATAGACCCTGCATGATCCACAGATATGCCACAGTATAGTGGACTTCTTCCCATGTGATCAATTTACAGAATAAGTCATGGCATGTGTGTTATTGTAGTTGTGTTATTGAAGTTTAATGAAATAATAAATACAACTCCTAGTACTACAGAAGTTGTACTGAGCACAGCAAAACCTTGCTTTAATGTTTTGTCTGTGAAGATTATTTTTTTAACCTGGTTTCCTCTGGCAGTGAAGTGAAAGCCCAGTGCCCTGTGTCTGTCAGTCACCCCATAACAAATTGTGTTTATTTCATTCTTTCCTCAAACTTCACCTAATGGATAAGTTTTGTGTTCAAGTTAATTCCTGACAATGTGGTAGAGAAGAGAGACAAAAATAAGTATTTCCACTGGCAGGAAATTGGTAGCATCACTTCAGCTACTCCCTTAGACACTAGAAACCAAGGCTGGGGAGCTCCACGTGGGACACATCAGAGCTGTCCTTGCTCTTGGTGGTGAGCATCATCCATTGCCATGGTATGAGGCCTAAGGTAGACATGGCAAATTGGAGGTAGGAGCCTTTCCCCCTTCTGCCTGTGCTTCTCTGATGGGAGAACCAGCTTTCCCTCTCCTGCAAAGATTAGAAGCAACCAAAGTATGAGTAATGTGGGCAATTAGGAAACCTGTGTTGAAGCATTTGGGCCTGGTGTTAACACGAGACTAAGGATGTAATCATAAATTCTACTTCTCATGAAACTACCTGTGCAGATGGTCTCTCATTTCTCATGGTCTCTCATCTCACCTCACTTTCCGTACAAAGTCCTTTATCTTCATGTCCTCAGAGGTTGGGCTTCTCAGAAAAACACATGGCCAATCAGTACTCAGTCTTTCATGCTTTGTGCATGCACTTTGGAGATACTTCCAGCTGATACACTTTGCTGTCGAAGGACTGTTGTATTTTCCTTTGTCAGGCACTAGACGCAGTCATAAATTACCCCTGACATTTTTATTTCTTACTTAAACTTCAAACACATTAGTTTAAGATGTTTTTTACTTTTCTTAGCCACAAGGTTGGAGCTGAGCGGTCAGTGTTGGGTTTGGCAGGTTCTGGCAGAACTCAGGTGGGCTTTTCCCTCCACACTGATTTCATCCAGAAAAGAACTTGGCTTTTGCGACTGAGTGGGACCTGCTGTGCACTTTGCTTGCAACCTGCAGCAAGTTCTCTTATCTCTTCAACACCCTTTCTCTACTGTAGTAGTTATGTGTCCTGTCTTGTGTCACTTTCTTTTTCTGTCTTTTTCACCTCTTCAGATTGTGAGGGTTTTGGACAGAAATTCTCTTTTACTATGAATGGTAAATTACACCTAATAACAAGACTCTGTTTTCAGTTAATATTGTCTGATGACTGATGCAAATAAATAATGTTTATAGTATCTTTTAACTTCCTCTGTGGTATTCCCTTACCTATCCATTCCTGGAATCATAGCATCTTTAATTAGTTTTGATTAATATTCCCTCAGATTTTAAGGTAGGTGCACAGTGAATACGAGTTGTACCAGAGAAGTCAACAGCTCTGTGCCTTTGGAACCCAGGGGCTCCATTCCTTCAAATAAATGATAAAACTAAAAACTACAAAATAATTTTAAAAATTAAATTTAGTTGGCTAAAATAACTTTTTTTAACCACTTTCCCAGTTTGGGACTCGTCACAGGTGAGGAGTTGACTACATGGCACTTGTGAGATGGTTTTTACCAGCTCCACCTGTTCGAAGTCAGCTTCCCAAGATGGGCAGGATCCATCGAGGAGCAGTAATGAGCCACATGCATCGTTCTCGTTGGTTTGGGGGTGCACTGAACAGCCCTGACATCGTATTCTCCCAGGAGATTGCATTGAACACATCCATACCTAAATGTGGTGCAACTCAACTTTGCCAGTCTGTCTGTCAGGAAGGGTTTTTTTCGATTGTAAAAGTAGTTTATTGTTTGTCAGCTACAAACAAGCCTCGTTGATGTCCATCTCTCTGGGAAGACCACCCTGAAGCTGAGCCAGAGCTCCACCAGTGTAGGAGATAAGATGCACAGGATCACTTTGTACCCTAAATGAAATATTTGTTGGTGCAAGAAATGACAAGTACTCCCTAGGGTGAATTTTATCTTTTGCAGAAACTCTTCCGAGTAAAGGTGATATTGTTTAGGGAAGACAGTTCTCTTGCCATGTTCTTTAATCAGAGAATCATAGAACGGTTTGATTTGGAAGGGACCTTAAAGACCATTTAGTTCCAATCCCTTGCCAAGGGCAGGGACACCTTGCACTAAACCAGGTTGCTGAGAGTCTCATCCAACCTGGTCTTGAACACTTCCAGGGATGGGACATCCTCAGCTTCTCTGGGCAACCGGTGCCAATGCCTTGAATCACAGACTCACAGAATATTCTGAGGTGGAAGGGACCCACAAGGATCATCAAATCCATTTCTTCAGCAAATAGCCCATTCTGAAATTGAACCTACAACTCTGGCATTATTAGCACCATGCTCTAATCCCTACAGTAAAAAAGTATCTTCCTTATGTCCAAGCTCAACCTACCCTCTTTCAGTTTAAAACCATTGCCCCGCATCCTGTCAGTACAGGCCCTGACCAAAAGTCTCTCTCCATCTTTCTTATAAACCCTCTTTATACAATGAAAGGCTCCAAGAAGGTCTTCCAAGCCTCAAGAAGGTCCCAACCGTTTGAAAGATAAAATTCTGAATATAAGCACAGCAATTAGAAAATGTACTCTTAGAAAATAATAATATTGCACATTCTCCTGCTCCTTCTTTGAATCTCCAAGTTTTGAATCCTACCAATGTCCATACTAAAATCCTAGTTTCCTGGGATGGCTATGTGGCATACAGTCTTGTTTCTAAATGGGTTGCTGCCCTTTTTGGTCATACAGAGCAATATTCTATGTGTATGTCCCCTTTTAGTCATTATTCTGAGAGCAGTGCATTAACAGCCTGATCTCTTCAACAGTTTCCTCTTCCATAAACTGTATATCACTTACAAATTTTACCCCAAATTGTGTATTTTTAAAGAAGTTATTAGTAGAGACAACAAAAAATTGAGGCCTGAGAGCTTTTTCCTTCGACAATAAATGAGAAACACCAGCTCAAACACATGATGTTTCTGTTTGTTTCTTTTATCTAGAACAATGAGTAGACCAACAAAGGACATGAGATTTCCTAAACATATGGACCTCTCTGTAGTGGACTTCATTTTACCGCCTAGAGCACATGCATTTTTTCACAGAAAATCAAAGTAAGGAAAAGCCTTGAATATTTGCAAGCCAGTCAAAAGAGCTAAAGGGAAAAAAAAAAAAAAAAGGACTTAATGGAGCTAATGAATAAAAAGCTGTTTTCTTCAGCAAAAAACCAGGACCTGTAACATAAGCTAGACTGACTATTACCACTGAGACTATCATTAATGGGATCATGTGAATAATGTAGAGTGTTTCTCAGCTCTTCTGCAAATGGATGGGGCTGGATGATATGAGACTCCTACTGCACATGAAAGAAAAGCAACATTTTCCCTCCCATTTGCCAGAGATCTTTGTAATTCAACAAATTTGTATGAATTAAAACCAGATCAAGTGCAGAGAAGCAATGCTACAATAAATAACAATCCGTGATACAAAAAGAGATTCAAATTTAGTTTGTTCAAGCTAGAAATAACAGCTGAGAAGATGCATCAAAGATATCAGTAAATAAAACAGGTGGGAAAGTATGAGAGAGGGAGAAAAGTGTTTAAAAACCAAATTGAATATTCAGCAAGAAAATTAACCTAGAAATTAGAAATAGTTTCTGTTCTTCAGAGGATGGAGTCATGAAACTGTTTTAGCAGGAGGAGAGAAACCAGTTTGACTGGAAGGTGAATAGTTACACATTTCTTCAAGGAATTATGTGACACAACACTTTCCAGGAGATGTGTGACCCAGCAGGCCCCTTGGTTCCTGCTCAAAACTATTTCAATTTAATAAAATTGACCGAGACCTGCATCTGGACAACAAAACTTGTTGAATGCTTCCTCCTAGTGGTTTTTGATCAAAATGACATATTCAAAGTGAGAAAAAAAAAAAAAAGAGAAAAGAAAAAATTGCGGCCTCTGTCTCATGTACAGAGAGTGAAACCCAAACAGATAAATAACTGACTGAAGAAAGAGTATTAGCAAAAAGCAGAGAGCTTAGAGGGAGTAGGAGGAAGGGTTGTGCTAAAAGAAAGCTACTGTTTAAATATCAGAAAACAAAATGAGCGAGAATTTCTAGAGTAAAAGAGAACTAAACCATGAATAGGAAGCTGACACAAGTCATTGGCTACATAAGAAAGAAGAAGAAAAAGTAAAGATGAAAGTCTGGTTTAAAATGGGGCAGAGATGAGGTTTTGGATCACTTTAGGGTTAAAGTTCATCTCTCTATATATATGATAAATATCAGGTAAGAAATCTCCTTCATTTTTAGTGAAGACTATAGAAAATGTGGGATTGTATTTTCCTTGGCTGACAAAAAAGTTTGAATGGAAGTACATCCATGGATGGACACAGAAGTGAATTAAAACAATGCAGTTGGGGTCCAGAGTAACCTCTTTCAAAAATCCTGTTGAGAACTGGCACATGAACCTGCAGATCTCTCAGTAAGGATTTTGTGAGAACCTGTCAAATCAGGAAAGGTAGCAGGAGATAAAAAAAAATCCACAAAATCCAACCTAAATGAAATACTTGTATTTGAAAAGGAGGTAATAAGCAATTGAAGCAATCAGAGACTTCTAACCTGAATTAAGGATATTGCAGTGCTGAGGGACACATTTGGGAGAGAAAATAATAAAAGATTTGAAGGAAGGTGGAAAATTGAATAAAAGACATTTGAATTCTATTTACTAAGAAAAAAGAATGTGTAAGATCTTATCCCCTTGTGTTCTGAGTAAAAGGGCAGAGTATGAAGTGCTCTGCTGGGGGCCAAATGGGGATATTTGCTTCCAGGTGATGGAAACAGCAGAGCACTCTGAACACCTGGATCATTTACTGAAACAGAATGGTTGGAGGTGCAACAGAATGCAAACATGAGACAGAGAAATGCAAATGAAAATCTGTCAGCTGAGACACAGCCCATAGAGGGCAGGTTTTGCTGATGCAACAGGAAGGCACTGGTGAGGCTGCAACTGCACCCCTGCACACACTGCCCAAGATGCGTCCATCTGGTCAGGAAATATGCCCAAGAAATATCCATATGAGCCAAACAAGAATTAAAGGATTTCTACAATAGAGAGGGAACTAGAAAGCCTTTTGAAAGAAATCTGGAATTCTGGCTTGCTTAATTCTGAAAGTCGAGAGATGTGACTGTTCTTGAGAGGAGAATAAATGTCAGTGAGGGTTAAACAAGAGTACTGAGCAACACTTATTTTGAATAGAGTCTGCTTCATCCACCCTTCTCCAAAGTCTATAGGAGGGTGCTGTTTATAGCTTCTGGGCTGCGAGTTTTCCCTCTGGAATCTTGCCATGATCCCATGGCTATGGGCCAGGCCTCTTGCACAGAGAAAAGCTGAAAATGCATCTGGAAACTTTGTCATCCATAACCTATTGGTCTGGAAGCACAAGATGCTCCAGAACAGCAAAATCCAATCCTCAAATACATGTTTGCTAATTCCATCGAGTGAGATGGTCCCTAACTGACACTTCATATGTGTTGGGACAGCAACACCAGAAAGTGGAAAGATATTTTCCTGACACAAAGGCAAGTAACATTTGCAGGAAGGTGTAGGGTGCAGCAGAGCAGGCTGGCACACCCACAAGTCATGTGCAGCACAAGTGTTCATATAATTGCAGGTAAAGAGATGCAAAAGCTTGTTGGACAAAGACAGCACTAAGATTTGTGCAAGCTGATTTAGAAAGCAGATCCAGAGGGTCTGGTTTTGGGTAGTATGAGCACAAACCAACGGAATGATCTTAGTGCAGGTTGCTCTATTACAACTATGTCATGTTGCCACTGAAAGAAACTGGCAAGGCAGGTCTAAATGCTGCCAAATATCTTAAAGGTGGGTTTGGCTGCATTTGACTAATTTGTTCCACTGGGGTTACAGCTCTTGACCTGAAGACATCAAGAATGTCTGCCACCTGGTAAATATTTTCTCAGTTAATCAGCCTTACACTTAAAATCGCAAGCTTGCCTCTTTGTTTAAATTACCTTGACTTCAATGCCTTTCACACCTTTAATGCTACATTAAAAATTTATTTAGTACCTTCAATGAAAATATTATTCATGATCACCTCTGTATTTATTATTTTAATGTGATTGGAAGGAACTCCTAAAAGCCTCTCACCCAGGCATTTTCTCAACTATCATGAAATCTTTTGACTCTTGTCAACACCTTCCTATATCTGACAAACCAATAACAGCTGAGGTTTGCCGTGGTCAATATAGTCATGATGGCAGGCAGCCAAGTATCTTTTCCTTGGAACTGAAGAAGAGGAACCAACAGTCAGGAACTTCATCAGATGTGGCAAAGAAAGGGTTGACATTCACCCATTAGGAGACAGCTGCAAGAGATAAACAATCAGGGAACAAACTATAATATAAAGGCAGGAGATGAGTGCCTATGCTAAGGGAAGTGGGTTTGGGGCTTTGTTTGTAGGTTTGAGCAATTGCCCTAAACTAGTGGTGGCCTCTGTATCTAATGAGGTGATAGCGCAGTTATAGGTATATTTGCTCTGTTTCTTTAGACAGATGAGGGGGATGAGGGGAGAAGTTCACTGCAGCGAACCTGTCCCAAAAGGACCAGGGCTAGAGATCATAATGGATGTGCCTTCAAATTATTGTCAGCCATTATTTGAGTTGTATGTTGCAGGAATTACTATAACAGGAACCACATGAACCAATGGAGGAAAGGCATTAAAAGAAGCAGTGCAAGAGCAGAGTGACCCAACTTGAGCTGGTTTTGGTGCCCAGTAACTCAGTGCAACACACCATCCCTCCAGTCCTGAGTGGCCACCATAACTGATGGAGCCCAAAGTCATGGACTAAATGAACACAAAGGACTTTGTGTACATAGAGTAAGGGAGTGACATCTGTGTGTTGTACTGAAGGATGGAAGGGAGGTGGTGGTTAATGAGGTGTTGGATAGTCTGGGACCTGACCACAACACATGGTATGGAATAAGGGGTGGAACATGGTGGATTTGGCTGGGGTAGAGTTAATTTTCAGTATAGGGCTGTGTTTTGGGTTTGTGTTGAACACAGGGCTGATAAAACAGATGTGCTTTTGCTATGGCTGAGCAGTGTTTTCACAGAGCCAACACCTTTTCTGCTTCTCACGCTCTCGTGCTGGTGAGGTGTCCAGGGGTACATGGGAGGCTGGGAGAGGACACAACCAGGATAGCTGATCCCAACAGACCAAAAGGATATTCGGGGCCAGGTGACATCATGGGCAGTGTATAAAGTTGGGGGAAGAAGGAATAAATAGGGGATATTCAGAGTAATGGCATTTGTCTTCCCAAGTCACCATTATGTGTGATGGAGCTCTGCTATCCTGGGGATGGCTGAACACCTACCTGCCCATGGGAATTGTTGAATGAATCCCTTATTTTGCTTTGCTTGTGTATGTGGCTTTTGCTTTACTTATTAAACTGTCCTTAACTCATGAGCTTTCTCACTTTTATTCTTCCAATTCTCTCCCTGATGCCACTGGTGGGAGAAAGAGGAAGTGGCTGTGTAGTACTTAGTTGCTGTCTGGGTTTAAATTGTGATATACATATATTTATTAACTATTTTTAGTTGTGTAACCTTCACTCAAAGGTGGAGATTTGTATAAGAAAGTATTTCTTGGCACTACCAAAAAGAGTCTGGCTGCATCCTCTTGACACCCTCTCTTCAGTTACTGATATACATTGATGAGGTCCCCTCTCAGTCATCTCTTTTTGAGGCTGAACAGGCCCAGCTCCCTCAGCCTGTCCTCATGAGAGAGATGCTCCAGTTCCTTCACCTTCATAGCCTCTGCTCTAGGAGCTCCATCCCTCTTGTCCTGAGGAGCCCAGAACCAGGCACAACCCTCCAGAAGATTACCTCCTCTTGACCTGCTGGCCATACTCTTCCTAATGGCATCCCAGGATACCATTGGCCTTCTTGGCCCTCAGGGCACACTGCTGTCTCATGGACAGGTTGTTGTCCACCAGGACCCCCAGGTCCTTCTTGGCAGACCTGGAATGCAGAGCTGCTTTCCAGCAGCTGTACAGGTCTGTACCCCTGGCCTGTACAGGTGCCAGGGGTTATTCTTCCCCAGGTGCAGGACCCTGCATTTGCCTTTGTTGAACCTGAGGCAGTTCTTCTCTGCCCATCTCTCCAAACTGTAGAGGTCCTTCTGAAAGGCTGTACAACATTCTGGGGTATTGTCCACTCCTCCCAGCTTTGTAATTGTATAAGGTTCAACAAGGCCAAATTCCAGGTTCTTCACAACAGTAGGTCACAAAAACGCCTTGCAGTGCTACAGTCTGGGGGGAGAGTGGCTGGGAAGCTGCCCCGTGGGAATGGACCTGGGGTTGTTGGCTGAACTTGAACTTGAACCAGTGTGAGCCCTGGTGGCTGGGAAGGCCAATGCACGTGGCCTGTACCAGCAATAGTGTGTCCAGCAGGACCAGGGCAGTGATTGTTGCCCTGTTCCCAGCACTGGTGAGGCTGCACCTCAAATCCTGTGCTCAATTTTGGGCCCCTCACTACAAGAAAGACATTATGGTGCAGGAGTGTGTGTCCAGAGAAGGGCAGCAGAGCTGGGGAAGGGTCTGGAGCACAAATCTGATTGGGAGCTGCTGAGGGAGCTGGGTTGCTTAGCCTGGAGAAAAAACAGCTCTGGGGAGACCTTATTGTTCTCTACAGCTGCCTTCAAAGAGGTTGCAGACGGGGGGGGCAGCCTCCTCTCCCTGATAACAAGCAGTAGGACAAGGGGAAATGGCCTCATGTTGCACCAGAGAAGGTTTAGATTCGATATTAGGAGAAATTTCTTCACAGATTGCCCAGAGGAAGTGGTAAAGTCACCATCCTTTGGAAGGGTTCAAAAAAATATGTGGATATGGCACTTAAGGGTTTCGTGGTGGACTTAGTAGTATTAGGTTAAAGACTGGACTCGACAATCTTAGAGGTCTTTTCCAACCTAAATGGTTCTACGCAGTGTCAGGTTAAGAGTTTCATATTGAAGGAGCTTGAGTTCAGGCCTCATGTTCATTTGGGGCTTCTTAAGCTGATCGGCTTGAAGATGTTGAAAATATATTAATGACATTTGCTGAATTCAGTCATAGAACCATTGAATTATTTATGTTGGACAAAGTCTCTAAGGTCATGGAGTCCAACCATTAACCTAACATGGACATCTTCCTAGCATGGTCATTCCTTCCTCTTTTCAGAAGAAAATAATCTATTGTCACATCTCTCTGCTGTTGCAGTAGACTTGGTTTGGAAATGGAGGAAGAAGCAGGTACATTTGGGGAAAAGGGATCAGAAAGAGGTCATCAGCTGGATTGGAGACTCTTGCAAATAAACTAACATGAGTACTCAAAACTGGGACTAGACTACAACCCCTGGATTTGCAACTTAATAAAAGGACGAAAAGATCGTTCAAGAGCACCAGAGAAAGGGCACTGAAGGACAAAGATGATGCAGAAAACGTATAGGAAAGGCTACAAGAAAAGGAACAGGAGTTCCTTTAATTTGCTCAGTTTAATTTGCTCCAGATTTGTCAAGCTTTTATCAGAAATTCTGAGCCATTGAACCACTTGTGACCACAATTTCCCTGAGATGTGACCCATGTGAGCATCAACAGGCCTAGAGCAGTCCCAAGGAAGTCCATGGCATTATTTCTGTGCTTAAAGACATTGTGGTCATTATTGCATAGTTACATTGGGTCTTTCTACCCCAAGCACTTCCAGGAAGCTGAAATGGCAGAGTTTGAACACAAACTAATAGGCATTACAATTAATTAGGAGATTCAAATTAAAAAAATAAAAAGGAAATGGTTCATGACTCATGTAAAATGTGAAGTAAATGTAGTGGAAGAAAGTTTGCCTTTAATTAGTGTTAAAATGGAGGAGGGAGGGCATGATGGACTGCAGTGAAAGAAAGAAGAGGGATTGGGTTACTAAATGCAGAAAATTATCACTTGGAATTTCCCTGCAGTCCTTGTGGGGATTTTCTTGTTAGCTTTGCCTCAGAGATGCTTCTCAAGGCTTTTTTCTAACTGCAGGTAGTGTTTGACTGAAACCAATCAATCAATCAATCAACTTTCTCTGACTGTGATATTTTATTTTTTAATTTTTTATTATTATTATTTTTATTTCTTTTTTTTTTTTTAGTTTTGATGTGGAAATCTTTTCTAAAAATGCTTAACCTTTCACTGGTCTGCTTTGAAGTACTTCCTTACGGAAATCACAGCCAAAACTCCTGTTGAGGTTGGCAAAGTTTAGATTTCACCCTGCTTAAAACATCTCCCTGGGGCATCCACAGTCCAGCTGCACCTTGGAGCTCTCTTGGTTCCCTCCATGGGCTAAGCTTTGATGTCCCTCAGCTACTGAATAGAAGACAGTATCCTCTGCTGGAGAAGTTGCAGGGGTAAAGCAATTTTGGTGTCGTGAGTGGGTGCTTTTGACAAAAAAAAAAAAAAAAGAGAGGGAATATATTTTTATTTTACACTTTGCAAAGGCTGAATGTGTGACCAGCTCTTTGTAGGAGGTTTTACCCAATCTAGGAAGAGCGGGAGAGCTTGGCTAACTCTGCTTGCTTCCTCCAAATAGGACAAGAAGCTTTGCTGAAACTCAGGCTCTGCCTTTCTGACACTGCTAATCACTAAACCTCATGTAAGTGCTTTCCCCACTTAGTGAAGCTGTGTTTCTCTGCTCTCTGAACTGCCTAATGACCAAATATTTGTGCTGTCCACAGGTGGAAAAAGCACGGTAATGGGTCATAATTCAGCCCAGCCCAGCATAACCTTCTTTCCCTTCTAAATTAAAACACAGCTGTCTTCTGGTGTGATATAAAGTGGCCTAATTTTGGAGGGATTGAGGGGTGAGCCATTTCAGGGAGATGAAAATTAATTTTGCTTTAATGATGTGAGCTGTTATGTCTATCAGAGCCCTGAATGCTTTCTTCACACTTGGACACAGTCGTTGACAGAGGCACTGCCTGCCTGTAATATTTTTTCCCCCATTAAATTAGATTAGCTCACTTTAGGATTATATCTTTGAGTCTGATTGAACAAATGTAGCAATTTATCCAGGCGTTACAGGATTTCCCCATGGATGCTTGATGAGAGATGCTCCATGAGGATGATACACTTAATTAAAAGATGGAAGCTGAAGACTGATACAGATGTACCCTGACACAGCAGCTGGGTTTGTGTCAGGGTCCCTTTGCTTATTGAAATTGAAGCGTGGGGATGAGAAAAAATCAGGGCTCTCATTGCAGAGGAAGGAATAAGCCCAGATCCCAGACAGGGTTATACAATGGAGTTTTAGCATCATCCCTGATGTGATTCAGTGTGGGGTTCCTGTAGGGGTTTGGCAGAGTGGGTTAATCTTGTGCTTTCCATGGCACGGAGGGGAGGGGGGAAAGGGGATGTGTGTGGGTGGCAGGGGGGGTGTCTCAGCTCTGCTGGTTTGCTTTATTTCCTCGCAGTGGGGCTGGAAAGTTATCAGAGAAGGAAGCTTGTGGGAGTCTTTCAAGGGGGTCGATATAGGATGGCTCCAACCCTTTTGCCTGGTTAATAAAAGAGCAATGTTTTGGTGATTGCCTTTTCTTCATCCCACATGCCCTCAATCTTCCATCACAGAAAAACCTTTCTTATCCTGGTCTTCTCCTTTATTTCAAAGGGGATTAAAACAAATGACAGTATTTTTCTTTCCCAGTAGAGGGAAGTATTGCCTAAATTGAGTTTTGTGTGTGACAGCCTCACAGCACCTTGTGCTAAAGGAGCTTCTCACAGCACTTATCCCAGGTAGTAAAAGGGTTTATAAAAAGCTGGGGTCTGTGAAAAGCAAAAGCACTCCACTTGAGCACCTAGCAGGGTGGGAGGGCATGGAGAAACCTTTCAAATTTGAAGAATAATACTTTTTTTTATTCCTTTTTTGCCAAATGAAGTTCTCCAAGGAAAGTGCTCCTAAAGCAGGTTTTCTTTTTTTAAGGGGAAAAACCAAATAATGTGTTTTAAACAAAAACTTCTCCAAACTCAGACTTTCAAGATCTGCAGATTTTTCAGTTTCTTTGTTTTCTGAAAAGGCATTGACAAATGTGCAGAGATATGAGTAAAAGAAAGGTTTTATGAACATCTTTGGGGAATAAATGGCTCTTTGTAACCAGCATTGCTGTCTACAGTCCCTTTAAGAACGTAATGATTGCTTTGTGGGGAAAAAAGGTATGTTTTGGAGAGAAGTGAATTGAAAGATGACACCAACTGATCTCCCCTCCCATAGTATTTATTTTGCTCCTGGTACTTACTTCCACATGACATGCACATTTACTAGGTTTCAGCTGACTTGCCTGAACTTTTTCAGACATTCAGCAAGCCAGCATTACCTGAATGCTTCTTGCAGAAAGGAAGACTTTGGCAAGGCAGAGTAGGTTTAATCAATTTTCCTCTCTCTGATCAGCCTGTCTATAGGGTTCCAATTAACATGGCTGCCTTATGATTAGTGTTTGCATTAAGGGTTGATTCTGTGCCAAGGATGTTCCCCAATTACTGTGTGATTTGGAGCTGCACATATCCAGAGCCCACCTGGGAAGTGCTGCCTTCAGTGTATGTTCCTGGGTTACATTTCTGTACCTTCTGAAGGGATGCTCAAAGGGAGGCAATTTGAAAAGAAAAACCCAAATACTGTGTACATATTTGAAAACTGGGGGAAAAGATTCTTTTTTGGGGGGTAGGAAATGGAAGAACCCTCTGAGTCCTGCTCCTGGTATGGAAGAAATTTGGCAGGTATCTTTCCCCTCCTGTACTCCTGCCTACCTTTTATTAACATGATTTATTTCCTTTGTAAATATTGCTCTGTTTTTTTTCTATAAGCTGAGTTCAGACTGAGCTGATTTCATTATCACAGGATTTAGGATTTTCTAGTATTATGAATAATTTCTGTATTTGTAAAGACAAATGAAACAGATGGGTCATCCTGGAGTTTCAAAAGGGTTTAGCAATGTTTTCTCCCTCTGTAAAAAAGAAGTGGATTCGAAAATTTACAGAAGAATTATCTCTTAGAGACTGCAAAAATGAAGCAAGAAATGATTCAGGATTAGTGGATGGGACATTAAGTGAAAGTTTGTGGCTTTCTCCTCCTCTCCCTGGCTGTGCTACTAAATCTGTGACACTGAGATGCTGCTGGCTCTCAACCTTGGGATCATTGCTAATGTGGTTCTGAAGGAAGAAGGGAGGACAGAGGACCTCCTTTCATGGATTGCAAGTAGAGCAAGAACCATATGGAAGAGAAAATGGAAAACCAATATTTTAATATTTACTTTTAGCTGTCATGGTCCCTTCCACCTGAAATTCCTGACCAAAGGTAAATTTCCAGCAATGTCTGTGTAACATCAACCTGCAGAGGCAAACTCTGGTCTGTGAAAGTACAGGTGAGCATATAATATATAATATTACATAAGTAATAAAATAAAATTTCCCTCAAACACATAATTCAGCCCCAAAACACACATCTTCACATGTAATCAGCACAGAGAGCAGTATGATGTGGTCTATGAATCATAGACTCGTTAAGGTTGGAAAAGACCTCTAAGATCCAACCATTAAATTAACTCCTCCTTCATAGGAAGAAGCAGTAGGTTCACATGTCCTCTCTCCACAAGCCCAACTACCTCATGATATATTTTTTTAGCTGTTCGGGGGAAGAAACACCATTTTTTTGAGGTGATGTAGGGCACAGCACCATGGTAGAAGTTTCTGCAGGTCTGAGCACCCCACAGTGATGGTTCTGCTGCCCAAGAGTTGGGAGTATTTCTGGGTGCTGAGAGCACTGTTGTGGTGGGACCATGCCATGGCCACCTCAATGTGGAGGATTTCCACTGCAGCTCTGCTGCTGTGATGAGCAGTGTGACCCCCAGCAACTCTCCCTACACTGTACTTTTGCTATGGTGTGAATTCTTGTTTTAATTGAACTTAAAATGGTGTTGGAAATCATTAAACATTGCTGAAAAAGTGTTGTTCCTCTTGTAAGTTGGAGATGTCCTGTAGAGACATGACAGTGCAGTGGTTGGGGTTCAAAAACAGGTTGAGATGTCACAGACTCACAGTCTGACTTTCTGGCACTGAAGATGTGCTCACCCTGACCTCTTTGGGCCCTCATGAGAACCTACTTCCTTTGGTGCATGCACCATTCAGCATGAGAGGTTAAACCCCTGAGGATTTGTCTTCCTTTGCCTCCTGCCTTGCACATCATTTTGTGATGCTCTAGGCTTTTACAGGCTCTTTTCCCACAGGGAAAGCTCCACTCTTCTCTGCCTTTCTTAGTCTTCATTCTTCTCCATCTCCTTTTGTTTGTAGTCTTTGTTTTCCAGTCTCTAACCTCTATTCTCCCTTCCCAGTTCCTTCTCTCCTCTTCCTCACCCAGCTCTTCCCTATGATATACTTCATTTCCTGCTTTTCCAGTTCTGAATCTTTGTTCATTTTGAATCCCCCACTTGATAATTTCCTTGAACATGAACTTGTTCTTGAATGGAGACCTGCTCTCCAACCACCTTCCCAGGGCCACTGTAGCCTCACCAGTTTTTTTCTCTACATGATCTGCTCCTTTCCCAGCACTTGCTGTCCTTGATCACTACCAAACCCTGAGCTGCTTTCACAGGAGTGTTTGTTACAACTGCAAACTCTCTTTCCAGAGAGGCAACAGCCACTTTCCAGCACATCACTGAGGCAATAAACCAATGCCAATCTCCCCTGTACATCCTATTTTACCTCACTCAGTAACTTAAGGGTCTTTTGCAATTTTTCAGAAGTTTCTTTCACTTTTACCACCCTGAATACTTCAATATTTCCAGCAAGTCCTTGCCACTCCTCTCTACACCCACAGACATCCAACTATGATCTTCCCAGTCACTGCTGGGCTGCTCATTTTTAGTGAAAGCTGCTGTTCCTACTCATTGGAGTTGCTGCCCAGGCATCTCTTCCTTAAGGCCTGAGGCACTGGGACAGTCAGCTGCAGGGAGAGATGGGTTTGGTTGTCTGTGGGTGATCAGAGGGCCTGAAGTATAACCAGCTTTGGCACGGTTCACCCTTTCTCCCTTCCTCTGTGTGCTCAGGGACCCCTTGCTTTGTCCTGTTCCCCACTGCCTCTCCTCTCCCCCATGCACCCTTGGCCCTGCCTGCACCCTCTCTCCAGGTCCACCATGACAACTCCCAACTTCCATGGCAGCTTCATCCTCCCTCCTTCCCCCTCCCACCTTTCCCTCCAGTCACTTTCATCCCATCTTTCTCCCTAGAGCATTTAGATGTAGCACCTGGGGACATGGGTTAGTGGTGGACATGGCTGTGCTGGCTTAATGGTTTGACTCAATGATCTCAGGGGTATTATTTTACAAACTAAACAAGTCTGTGATTCTAGCCCTCACTCATCTTGCTTCCCACTGCCTTTTCCATTCTTCTCTTCCCTATCCCTCCCTTCTTCCCAGCTCCTCTCATCCCTCCTTTCACCCTAGACTGTGCAGCTGTAGCACTTAGGGACACAGTGTAGTGGTGGACTTGGCTGTGCTGACTTAACTGTTGGACTTGATGATCTAAGGGGTATTTTACAAATCAAACAAGTCTATGATTCTAGCCCTCCCTCATCCCACTTCCCGCTGCCTTTTCCATGCTTCTCTCCCTTCCTCCCAGCCCTTTTCATCCCTCCTTCCACCCCACCCCTTTTCTTTGCCCATCGTTTCTCCTTCCCCACCCCTCAGCCCTGCCTATCCTTCCTCCGCACCCCTCTGCCTTCCTCCCTATCCCCCTGCCTGCCTCCCCATTCTGCACCTTTCTGCCTCTCTGTTCTCCACGCCTCCCTCTCCCACATCCCCCTTTCTCCCTCCCCATCACTCCCCTTCCCTTTCCCTCCCCTCTCTCCTCCCCGGTCCCTTCCCCCCACCGGCTGCAGGGGGCGCTGCGGGGCCGCCCCGGCTGCGCTCGGCGGGGCGGGCGGTGCCTCCGCCGCTCCCTCCGTCCGTCCATCCATCCTTCCCGCCTCCCTCCAGCCCTCCTCCCTCCATCCCTCCCCACTCCCCCCCGCCGCCCGCCCGCCCGGCCGGGGCTCCGCTGGCTCCGCTCCGCTCCGGCGGCAGCGGCACAGACGGCGCGGCGGCTCCGAGCCATGAGCGCTCCGCGGCGGGCGGGCAGCGCGCTCCGCGCCCGGCAGCCGGGCGCTTCCTTCCCGCGGGACGGGACCGCTCGCGGACTAAAAACTCTGTGGATACAATGAAGTGGCTCTGGGACTCTTGGTTTAGCAGGAAAAATTAAATAAACCAATGTAAGTTTCTCTCTCTCTCTTTTTTTTTTTTTTTTTGGTTTGGTTTTGTTGTTTGCCTGTTAATAAAATAATAATAAAAGGGGGGAAAAAAAAGAAAGAAAGAAACGGAAAAGAAGCCCGGTTCCGAGCGTGTCGCGGAGGAGGAATTGGTAGTGCCGGGATTTTCCCTTCCCCAAACTTTCCCTCGAGGCGAGAGGAGAACCGCGACCGTCCCGTCCGAGTAGGGCGGCAGAGAGGGACCGGGGGCTGGAGCAGAGCGAAGTTGGCGTAGCAAAGCTTGTGTTGGGCTGTAAAAGCAGAGCATATATACATTTACATATATATATATGTTGCTGTTTAGAGGTAATTCTGGCAGAGAATCGGTCTGGTTTCCATCTCGCTTCCGCACCCAGAAGTGCCGGGAAAGAACAAACAGCAGAGAGAATAATCTGCAAATTGTTTGTTTAATGTTACGTGGTGTCAGATGTACTGGAGTGGAAATTTAGTGGCGGGTTGTGAAGGGAAGAAAAGAACTAGAATAGGTATTTCTGCGGTGGCAGGGAAAATGTATCGTTCTTCTGTATCTTGAGAATATTACCGGTATTACTTGTTGTAAGGTCTGACATATTTTAAGTATGTATCTTAATGGCACCACACACCTCAAAGCTCTTTACAGAACACCTCTGCTTAAAATATTTGGAGTTTTCACCAGCACAAATTAAAAACTGGACTTGGCTTATGTAAATAAAAGAAAACTGAGGAGAGCTGTGCTGCACTCCAGCAAGGTGATCATGATTTTATCGAGGCAACCCTGAGGGGAACAATGAATACTGAGAGAACTGTGAGAGAGAATGAAAGCTAAATTAAAGCAAAACTTATGCAACCGAAGTGTGGCTGTAGTGGGAATAAATCAGACTTTTTTTTTTTTTTTTTTGAGATTTGGGTGAGGAGGTGGAGATGAGCCTCTGGAAAGCGGAGAAACATGCAAGCCAGGCACACTTACAGCAACAGGTCTTGTTTTGCCTGGGAAGGATGAGCTGAGCTTTGTGAGTGCTTGAGCCAAGCTTACCCAGTCACAACTGGGGCAGTGGCTGATCCTGCAGACGGGCATTGGATCCGGGGCTGGTGGCCCCAATTTCTCCCACTGCTGGGCTGGTGAGCAGCTCTTCCCAAAACACAGGGCGGATGGTGGAATAAACGCGGTGATTCAAAGAGGATTTGTCAATACTAAAAATAAACAGGCCCGCAGATGTGTCCTAGAGGGTCATGTACAGGCTCAACATTTTCGGGGCCAATGAGCTGATTTCGGCGATTTTCCGTCTGTGTGTCCTGTCCAAGGTGCTGAAGTTCATTTTGCTGCAATTTCCCAGAATTTCGGGGTTTGGCAGAAGTGGTCTTGGAGGCTTCCTCTCGTCTGAAACTGGTGAGGGGGTTCCCCCCCGGGTGGTATGAAGAAAAAGCAGGGATGTGTTTTCAGACACGTATATTTGATCCCTCCTTTTGGCGTGGGAAAACAGGCCAGGTGGAGACGCAGATGGATCCGGCAGATCCTATAAGCTTTTGGTGGCAGAGAATTGGAAAGGTCAGAGCTGTGAGGCAGTGAGGAGTGAAACCCTCTCATTCTAATGGACCAAGACAGTGGTGGTTTTGAAAGTGTCAGTTTTGTTGGTTTGAGTGCATTGCCTCAATGAGACATCTGGTTCTGGCAAAGTTGAGGGGAGCCCAGTGCAACAACGGAATGGAGATGATGCAAATGGAATTGAAGTGATATTCACTGATTTTGTTAATTTTTTTTTTTATTCTGATGTAGCCTTTTGAAAGGGCAAACACAGTTGGCAGAGAGCTTCAGAAGTAGAGGGTCCTTTAGAAAAGAAGAATGTCTTTTGGGGGCAAATGTCTCAACATGTAAGCAATAGAAGCCTGTCCTGCAAGTTGTGATATTTTTAGATTAAAGTGACAAAAGGTCTCAGCCTCGAGTAGTGGAGTTTATGTAACTTTGGTAGAGACAGATCACAGTATTGCCAGAAATAATCACAGATTAATATTTTACTTAACTTGTTCATGATTGGAGTTCAATACTGTCACATGGTTTTTCTCAGATCTTGACACTCATTCTGACTCATTCATAATGCAGCTTTGTACTTCTGTCTCACACTCCGAGGGTTTTACAAACACGAAGGGTCAGATTCTAAGGCCAGTGTTCTCCCACAGAAGTAGGTTTTGCTGTGAGGAGTCCTGCAGATTTAAAGCATGCCAGAACTCTGTACAGTGTGGTAGAGAACTGATACTGTTTCATGCCCTGAATCATTCGTCAGAGCTCACAAAGGTATTCGGTTGCATCATTGGGTACGTAGCCTAAATACCTTGACCATGAAGGGGGTATGTAGACCACGAGACTTCATGACTCTGAATGACATCTTATGGGTACAGACTTTAAAACTGCAACAGAGTTGAGAGCATTGTATTCCTGACTTGATTGAGAAACTGGCCCTGGTTCTCGCTGTGATGGACTAACACCTGTGGCACCGGCTAACACCTCTCAGGACTTTTACAGGTTACAGGAAAATGTTGAGTGGTTGCTGTGTTCTTGGTTTAAATGTGTTGTCAAAATTATATTCAAAAATTTGCTGTTAGGAAATGACATCCTAAACTGGCATGGGAGATTTATGAAATATAGCTAGTTAGTTTTAATTTCTTTAAAATATCCTGTTTATGATATTAAATAGGGATTGGTTTGTCTTCCCATTACCATTTTCGGCTTAATATCTTGAAAGAATCCTCTGTGTATGCATGTGAGTAAAAAACATGTTGGGTTGCATATTAAAACATGTTGGTTGTCATTTGGAAAGCCTGGTCATGCTTTTCAAAAGGAACAGGCTGTCACCTGTTATCACCTTAGATGCCTTAGTTTTTGGAAGCTCAACTAGAAAAACATAGAAGAGACCTTTTGTTTTCAGAGAGTGAGTGCTCAGTTCTTCCTGAAAATTGCTACCTTCTAAGTTGTCTCTGAACATCCTCAAGAATCACTTCTGAAAATTATAGCCCTAATAGTTAAAAAGTGACAACAACTAATTTCTGAGTTCTGTAAAATAAAACTTTGGTAACACAGAAGCAGCATCACTCTTAAATATACACTTGACCTTTCTGCTTTGTGTTCACATGTTGTCTTCAGGTAGGGCCTTAATCAAAGTACACAGCAATTTATATTTGGAATTCTGTCATCACTTCTGCACCATCTAGCCTGTAGAAAAACACATGAAGTCAGTTGGGTATACTTCTATTTGATCATAGTGAATATCTCTTTAACAGTATCATGTATGACTGCAAAAAAGTTCAGATAAACGTGTGTTTATTTATCTTTTAAATAGGATTGTCCTTATGAATATCTACCAAAAGGAAACCCTGGTTGTATTTCTATTGATCTTGGTTTATTATTTAGTCTGCAAACAAAACTGATGGGCCCACTTTGACCTGTCTCTGTCTCTTTGGGTTTCTCTTGCAAAGTGACAGTTTCTAAATCAGGAAGAAAATCAGGTCACATTTCTGGCTCTACAGGATTTATCTCATTGCTCTTCTTTCAAAGTAATTAGAGTTACTAATAATGAGGAAGAGAAAACTTTTCCAGAACTGGAATGTCCCTAACTCCTCTCTCCTTCTGGCAGTTTTTGTGTCACTGAAGAGATCCACGTAGTTCAGAAAGTTTGTTGTGGAGGATCCTTTTGCTCCATCATACGCATGGTATCTTCCTTTTAGTTTAACTGCAGGTGATCTGGTCAGTCTTACAAATGTACCTTCTTTTCCTTAGGTTAATTATGTCTCCTTATTTATTTCCCAGTCATTCTGGGACGATGTTACTGGACCAGCTCCGGGCTGTCCAGTTGCAGTGAGCGAGATCCCAGATTTCAGGTTGGAAGAAGAAAGAGGGCGCATCTACCGAAGTCATCGCATATCCCAGTCCCTAGTTGACTCAGGACAGAGTGGTTTTGTTAAATGCATGTAGTACCAGCTGTCATAATTGCCCTTTCTACCACTCTTTTTAAGGTTTCTTATCAGTCTGACTTCACAAAGCCAAATTCCCAGCAAAGATGGCAAAAGAACGACAAAAATTCCCTCTCTTCTCACACGCCCACCTTTGAGGAGGTGTGGCCTGGCCTTCCACAAGGAGGTCACCTTGTGAATCTTTTGTGTGCAAAATTTTCATCAGTGTCAAAAGATTCCTTATCCTTCATGGCAAAACCATGCCTCCTTGCTCTTTGTATTGAACAAAGCCTTTTTTAATCACAGTTCTGCATGACAGGAATGGCTTGGGTTTTATTTTTATCGTAATATTGCAAGAGCTTTTTGAATTAAGAGATCTGACACATCAAATAGTACTGTTGTACCAAAACATGCAGAAAAAATTTAAATTCTCCTAAGCTCCAAGCTTTCTCTTTGCCCTTTCTTATTTGATTTTAAAATCAGAGGTTTTCTTTTATATCTTGGAAAAAACAAGTCCATTCTTTACTGGATTATTTATTTCATCTCTCAGCTTGAATTGAGCTTTCGTGCTTTGCTAAATTTCTGCCAAAGAGGCTTTTTACTGCAATGCTGAGAGCCCTACCAACAGGTTGTAGGTTCTTTTTAAAGCTTGTTGGATTCCTAAGGTGCTAAAACTGCTCTGCATTCAAGTTATCACTTGAAAGATATCTGCAACTTGTGCTTTATTAATTTTAATCCAACTCCAATATGGAATACATAAAAAGTCTTACTGATTTGAATTGCAAGTTTGTAAAAGTTAGGTGACTGAATGCAGACTGTGGTGTGTTGGAAGAAATGAGTCTTTCTCAATATTCATGGCATGTGAAGCCTGACTGTGAACACTAAGCCTAAGGTTTTAGGGTTTTGAAGGGTTCTTGGGAGGTGTGAGTTGTGGTTGAGGTTTTTTGCCTGCTGACTTTAAGGCTTAAGAGAAAATAAAACAGGTCTGTATGATATAAAGCTATAGAAAAACTTGTCGATGGGCATTTTTTTTTTAAGACCTGTTAGCTGAAGGTAGATTAAAGATTAACTTTTTAGGCCAAAATCCATTCTTAAAAACTGTATTATTTCTAAAGTTATTTTTCCAAGATTCTTTTCTTTATCATAATGAAATGGTCACTTTTGCCCCCCAGAATGGTCAGTTTTGTTATTGTCTTGGTGGCTGAATATGCCACTGTTCTGCCTGGCTGGCTTGCAGCATGTTGGGTCTAACAAGCTTAACGTGCATCAAGGCTTCAGGTTTACAGAACCTTGGTCCTGGGAAATCAAAACAGGACAGCACAGAGGGATCACTTCTAGTTATTTCCAGTGAGCAAAAATTCACCCCTGTAGGAGCCAGCTTGGATTTTATGCCCCACTGCCAGCCCTTTTTGGTCCTCTGAGGAGCATCTCTGCTGCCAGGCTGTGCGAGGTCAGACACTGCCCTTGGGAAATCCCAAAAAACATGAACTTTAGAAAGAAGTGATGATAAATAAAGAAAGCTCCCTCACCACGGTGTAAAGCTCCTAAAGAGGAGAAACTCTGTCGTGAAGTTTTTGGTTTTCTCTGTGATGTAGAGTGGGCAGAGGTTTAGGGAGAGTGATGTTAGTGGGAGGCTCTCGGGGATAGGAGGGAGCACCTTTAAAGTGTTTCAGCCTGACCTGTAGACAGGCACTTGGTGTTGTCTGAGGCCTGACACATTAGTGGCCGTTACATAATGCACAATTATAAAATCACGCTAAAGCCTCTTTAAAATACCTGCCTGATTATAACAGGGTAATTACGCCGCGTTTAATAGAGATGAGTGCTGCGGGGAAGGGACCCCCCTGCGCCAAAACTTGTTCCCCCGCCTGCCACATCAGATGCAGCCAATGGTGCCGTTCTCCTGGCCCGTGGAAGCCCCAAAGCCCCCAAAGCCCCCCACGGCGGTGTGCCGGCTCTCGTGTTACAGGGGTTGTCCTTTCCTTCCGGACGAGGATTTCTGGCTGTCGCTGCTCCCCATATTAGTACAGCCAGTGCGACGCCGTGACGCGGCCGCCCTCTCTCCCTCCCCGGGGCCCAGCACATCGTCTCCGCTGCCTCCCCAGCCTTATTCCCAGCCTCTGACATCGAGTTATGCGCTGCTCCCGTGCTGCTGGGGGGGCCAAAGGCATTGCCGGCCGTGTCCGCAGCAAGAGGGTCTGGAAAGCACTGCAAGTATCTTAAGAATTCTTTTTTTTTTTTTTTCTCCCTCCTCTATCTCTTTTCAAAAGTGTTTCACGTCGAGAGGTCTAATCTCCCTCGATGCGTGCGTGTGGTTCTCATTCATGTGAGAGCAGGGGCTGCTCCGGCGTGTGTTGTGTGTCCCTTGGGAAATAACCCCTTCGGAGTTGCAGTGCGTGGCAAAGTTCCCCCCCGGTTTGCTGAGGTCCTCGTAGCTCTTTCCTTCCCTGCGCCCGTCAAACAGAGGGATGAATCCTCCTCTCGGCTCTGCCGGTGTAAATCCAGATCGATTTGTTTGACTTCAGCAGAGCTAATCCAGATTTACACGGCCCTTTCCCTGAGGACTTCCCCTGTTTTTTGCTCTAGGTGACCGTTAGTGGGCCAATGTCAAAATACATCTGATCTAGTCAGATTCCCTGTCTCCAATCATTAATTATTCTCTGGCAAAAGTTTCTGAGGAAGAGCGGTTGTATTTGAAAACAATATACAAATTCTGTTGCTAATTTTAGAAAGTAAGGGAGATTTTTTTTTTTAGTTGAAACTAAATATAATTTGAAAGATAATGTACAAAGACTTAAATATAGCACTCTATTATACATTGCATATGAATGGTTTATCTTGGTTTTAACATGTTTAGTTTGTTTTTCCATCTTTCTCAGCAGACAGCTGTTAGATAAAGAGAGAAAAGTAAATAGTTGTTATGAAACTGAACGTCATAGCTAAAGGGAACAAAAAAAAGAATCATCATATGAATATGGAAAGATAAAGACAAAATAAATCCTGTCTGTGCTTTTCCCCTTTGCCCCATCCTCTCATGATACTTCTGTAGTAGTACTTTAGCTAAAGAAGTACTTTAGTGTTTCTAGAACAAATTCCCTGTAGGTCCATCATGCTCATGTTCCTGCTGGATTCAGGCAGTTTTGAATTGAAGCTCCAAATCCTTCATGGGAGGGTAAAACTGGGGTAGAAACTTTCCCAGGAAAATCTCTGTGTTTTTGGGTTCTTTTGCCCTTAGCGGAAGTTTTGCTTGAGTTACATTGAGTTTGCTTTTCTATGAAGTTGCTAAACTTGACGACCCTCAAAAGTTTTGTTATGTCCATACGGTGTCTGAACAAGCACCTGCAAGGTGTACAGATGTCCTTCTGGCTGCACAGGATGGCTTGAAGAACTTGCTTTCTCCGGTGGTTGTGAGACGCAGCACTGCTCCTCACATGTCATTACACCCAGGAAAAATTGTTCTTTTTGTCAAAATTTTCTCGAGGTTTTCCCTGTTTTGTGAAACCTGAGCAGTGCTGGGCTGGCGGGTTCTTGCTCTGTGTGTTGTGTGTTCAACAGTCAGGTCCCGGTGCAGATCTCTGCTTTTTAGCTGCTTCTTAGGGCAGGCCAGAAAGAACCTAGAAATGCCACACTGGGAAACACATTGCCTTCTTTTATAGAGATATGCAGAATGGCATAAAAGACCCTTAGAATAAAAATAACAATAATTAAAAAAAACCCAACCAAAATTATGATTGTAGACTCCTGGGAACAGGGCAAGTGGCTGCATATGAGCTTATGATCTGAAAACATTGAAATATTCTGGGCTGTGGTTTTCTTTTATTAATTATCCTAAGTGATGTTCAGAACCTGAAACCAAGGCTTTTAGACACATCTCTGGTGCCTAATTCTGCTTGCTGTCTCATAACAGGGTGAATCAGGAGGCTGTTTATTGAAGTCAGTGATGCAGTGTCGATGTAAAAGCGACATAAGGGAGATGGAGGATTTGTTTACGAGCATAAAAGTCCCCTGGACAGTTTAACACTAACAGAGAAAATCACTGAATAGCTGCAAAGCACAGAGCTTAAATGTATCTGAAATAAGTTTTCTGGAGCATTTCCAGAACTATTTTAAGAGCCTGATCCAGAGCCTGGTGAAGCCAAAGGTAAAACTCCTTTTGACTTCTTCAGAGCTGACATTACACTTTGAAACATCATTCCCTCTCTGAAATTTTCTAAAGCTGTCTTTTAGATGGTTTTTAATTAACCATTATGCCAGATGTAATGCCTTTTTTATCCCTCTAGTGCTTGGATTTGTTAAATATAAGAAAGAAATAATAGCGCAATTCCTTTTTTCGCACAGGAAATTCTGATCTCCTATGTATTTAGTCATTAGTTGCACAAGCCACAAAAACTCATCTTCTGTTGCTCTGTTTCTCTGTTGGTTTCCCTTTGTGCCTCTCTCTTATCCTCTAGCTTTTGAACCCACTGGACAATTTGATTCAGAGGTTCAGGACTAGAAAATATTTGGGTTTTGTGAGTGCTGTTAAAGGATGTTCCTGGATTGACAATAGACAGACTCAAGGAGTGTAAGAAAGTGTAATGTAAGAAAGTGGCCATGGGGTGACCCAGCCACATACTACACAGCTATGGATCCACCAGAACTCCATAGGGGAGCACATTACTTCAGTAATGTGCGTTGACAGAATTTTTAATGCTATTCCATATTATATTGCATTTTATGTTTAATGTCCCATTTCCAGGCCAGTCACTGCTTCACCTACACCAACCATGTCCATGAAATCAGGTAATGCCAAGTGTGGGCTGTAATTGTATAGTTTTAAAGGGGACTTGGGAACAAAGCCCTGGGATCTCAGCACCTTTAGGAATAATCTGAAAAGGTTCCATCATATGGATTTAGTGCTGGATCCAAACCTGCTGAAGATCCCAGTTGGCTTCAGGAGGTTGTGGATAGGTCTGCATGTGCCATATGCTGAGGAGTGGGTGTCAGGAGTGAGGGACCAAGGGTGCCTTGAGCCATGAGAGAGCTTGAGGTCCTGTTGAAAGACTGGACAGGAGGTGAAAGTGGGATGATGTCCCAGAGGACTATGGCCCTCCTGCTCTAATCCTGCCCCATGCACTGTTATATCTGAGGCTCCTTGTGTGCAAGGGGAATGTTTGACTGTATCAGCATTGTTGCCCAACTTATGTTCAGCAGATATGAATACATCTGATATAATAACCATTTTTATGCATATAGAGATAAATATATCTGTTTTATTTATATATGTATATATATATATAAAAATATATAAAACCAAATCAGGAAAGAAGCAAAGACATGGAAAATGCCCTTTCCAGCTCTACCAGTTGTGTACTCCCCATTCTGCTGGGAACTGGCATATCTGTGGTGTCAGATGGCATATGTGTGCCCAGCTAGAAGGTGCTGTAAACCAGGACGAGAGGCAGCAGGGATCGCACCGAGGATACCCCGAGCTTTGTGTGTCCATGCAACGAGGCTGTGGCTGTTTCTCCCCCAGCCCTCGGCCCGACCATCGCTGCGAGTGGTGCGAGGAAGGGAAAATGGAGGGTGTCCCTGACCCCGGTAATCTCCAGCTGCCACCGAGCCTCCCGGGAGGCACCCGCGGCCAGCGCAGATTAACACAGCCCACAGCAGGGACTGGCCTGCAGCCAGCATGGCCCCGGGATCAAAGGAGCGTGGAGGTGGCTGAGAGCCACCTTCGGGCTCCTCCTCCTCGCCTCGCTCTGCCACAGCTTTTGCCTCCCCCGATAAATCAAACCCACCCTCTGCCGTCGTTGCAGATCAATATGCTTTCCCCCCCCCCCCGTATCTTGCATAGGGTGTTTATGTCCAGGTGTGCTTTCAGAGCTAATAATTGGCACCGAGTCGCCTTTCTTAAGGATCTTGCCAGGGTAGCGACGTGCACACATGCTGGCTGCCTTTTTTCTTGATGAGCAGAAACAGGGGCTTCTGGCCCCAAAAGATAAACCGTGACGGCGCAAGCTGGGAACCATCCTGAGGTTGTCATAGGCAGATCCAGTGCAGAGGCATGTAATGAGCAGTGCCCAGTTCTCTACAGTCCTCTAGGAGGAAAGGATCAGGAGGGAGCAACATGCAGCATTACCTTTGAGTTTAAAAGGTCACAGGGCCCCAGGGAAAACACAGGCATTGGCATTCACAGCACTGGAAATGGTGTGTTTTATTGGCAAGCTAGTGCCTTGGTTTGGTTTGCAGGGGGTGGTCTACACCAGAAGCTTTATTTCTGTTAGAGAGGTTATTTTTGATGGCTGTTTGTTTACCTGGCCCAGGAGGACAGTGTTTTAAAACACCTTATGGAGGGACTATCAGTGTTGTCCCTATGAATTCCGGCAGCCCTTGTGCCCCAAAAATGCAGAGGCTGTTTCCTGCTGCATGGGTGAGCCCTTTCAGGGAGGTTCTTCATCCCATGCACTCCCTTTGGGCACCTTCATTTTCAGCTTCTCAGCTCTGGGCAGTTTTGTAAAGCAGGGAGTGCTGCTGACCAGTGGCAGGGCCATACAACTGCCAACCACCCCACCAGCCCTTGGGTCAATAGGTTTGTTTTCCGAGGTGGGGCTGGTGCCAGCTGCACTGTTTTTGTGGTGTGATGGTCCCCAGAGGTGGCCAAGGAGTAACTCTGCCTTAACTTCTGTGCATCTGTTGTTTTATCCTTTCCCAATATTAACCCAAAGTCCTGCCCAGACAGGAAACAACCCAAGCAACAACCTGGAGGAATGCCCTTGCAAGGGCATTTTCTCCTCTCACTTCAGTGGACCAGAGTCTCACCTTGAATGCAGAGCAACATCACTTCATGCTCATTTTAAATTGTGGTTTGCAGGACCACGTGGCCCAGAGCAGGACTCAAAAAGCATCATCTCACATATTTAGGTCTATGGGATGCCAAATATGTTGAATATTTTCTCCCCAATGTCAGTTTGAAAGCTAGTTTTATAGTCACAGCTAGCTTTGCATATGTTTGAATCGTTCCCCGCTACATGATTTTTTCCAGGAGGTTCCTATAACATTAATGAATGTGAAAGTTGTGATTAGCATGGGAGATCATTGCTTATAGCAACTACACAATGTATTAGGCCACCCATCAGTCTTGCTGTTAGAGCACTCTGCAGAATTCAATAAGCAGCGTTATTTGCACAGTTGCCTTTAGGAGCTTGAGAAACTTTGCAAAACGTCTTATAATCTAGGCAAAAGCTTTGCTACAAAGCAAGTTCACTTCATTGATTGCATTTCTTCACTTTGGTAACTGAATGGCAGGCTAAAAATAAATTAAAAAAAAAGCAGAATTGAGATCAATCTCTAATTGATTTTGACTTGTCATATGCAGTTAAAAGCAGAACCAATGCTTTCAGAAATGTTACTGATGTTTGGGGGCTTTGTAAAACTAAATATGAAAGGAAGCATCAGTAGCAGAGTATAAGATATCTTAATTTGGGCTTCATACAGAGTTTTTGGCACTTAAATGTCAGACTAAAGTTCAAGTGTTCATCAAAGTTCTACGAGAATCTTCAATGTCAATGAAATTCCTAGTAAAACTGTCCTGTGAGGCTTTGCTGCCTATAAATGCTGGTTCCTTGAACCAAAAATTGCACAGTCTGTTGAAGCAAAGGCCTTCACAGGATAAAGGGATGTCCAGAGAGAGTTTCTGAGAAGGGAACAATGAGGGAGCTGCTGGGGGAGCTTCCACAAGAGCCAAGCTCAGCTGCTTTTCCTCAGCAGTGGGTTGGCTGGGACACCATCCTGGAGGGCAGGGGTGGTTTGTGTGGCTCTGCTCTGTCCCCACACCTCCAGTGGGGCCAGGGGCTTGGATCGCATCTCCTGTGCTAAAGGGGCTGGAAATCACTCTTTCCCAGTAGCAGGACAGCAGGCAGGGACCCCTGTGCTATGCTCAGCATCACCCTGACAGCACCCCATCCCAATTCTCCCCCTCCAAAAACACCTCCTGGCTCTCTCCGCTGAGGCTGCTGTTTTTCTGGATGTTTTTCCCTGGACCGCCAGCCTTGTGCCTTTGGCGGGGGGGTGGAGAGAGGGGAGAGCCAAAACAGAGAACAGCCTATTTTTAGGCTGACTATCTCCCACTCCCTGGAAGGCTGGGTGCCAATTAGGTGGTGTCGTGGGGTGACGCTTGCCTGTCTGTAACGCAGCCCGTCGACAGCCAAGCTGTGGCAGGCACTGGAGCAGAAAGGGAGCAGAGATTTGAGCCATCTTTCTGCAGCAAGGGACCCTGAACCTGTCTAGATTTGCAGTAATGTTTATTTTTTGCTGTTGCATCTGTTTATCTTTGTCTGGATGGCTTTCTCCTCCCTCCCATCACATTTTATAACAGAGCTCCACGCACACTGTGAAGTGCGTACTTGAAGCCCAAGTACACAATTTTGGCTTGTACCTCTCTGTTCATTTGGTAGTGGGACCGAAAAAAAAAGAAAGGCTAGGCAATTTAGGTCCAACCTCATAATTTAGAGGTTATAAAACTGTAAAGTAAAACTGTGATCATGTACTCTGTCTCCAGAATAGCAGAGGGCTCCTAATAATTAGTATTGTTTCAGCTACAGCATATACTATCAAGAAAAAAGGAATTGACGTGGATGGATTTTCCACCCTTTAGTTTTTTGTAAACCATGGTTAAATTATTTTCTTTAAATGGTGCACATTACACCTAATTTATATTTCTTTTGTTCTAGTTTCTGGCCACTGGATTTCTTCTATACCAGTCTTGACAGACTGCAGAGTGCTCAGTAATATGGAGAGGAATAGCAATGTTTTAGCTGTGTTTGTCCAAGGGTGCTGGTACAGTGATTAATTCATCCCTTTCCATTTTCTTTGGTATGATAGAGCTCTCTGAAGCATTTACTATGAGCCTGTTTTCTAGCCCATAGTTGTCCTTAGTGATACTTCCCTAAACCTTTCTAATTTATCAGCATAACCCTTGTGTTTTGGGCATGGGAACTGAAATGCTCTACAAGGGTAATGTTCCCATCAATTTCTATCACTGTCCCCTGAGCCCTGATTAACCAAGCCCTGCATCAGCTATTCTGTTCTTTTGCCCAGAAAGCAGAGAAGCCCACAGCCACTCAGATCTTCTGCTTATCTGTATAAAATACTGCCACAACCATTTTCTTGTGGTGCTTTACCACTGAGTCCCAGTACTTAGAAAAGCAACACTGATATTCAGAGTACATCTTGGCCAAGTCTGTAGTAACTCTTGGGTTCAATTACCATGACTTGTTGATATAGAAAGTCTAGCTGAAGAAACCAGTGTGTTTTGTACTTCTTTATCGCTCTCAAATGTGAAATGTCATTCTCAGCATATTATTGCTCCATTGCATGGATTTTTTTCCTAGTACAGAACAGAAATAGGTATTGAACATTTCTGCCCTTTCTGTGCTGTTGTGCCTGACGGTACTTAGAGGATACATTTTGTTCCTCATGTGTTTGAAAAGTTCCTTCTTGCCCTTAGAAAGGCCAGCAAATTCTCTAGCTGCAGTTTTCTCACTGATTCTTTCTGCTCTATCACAGGCACCTGAGTAATGTGTTATTCTTGACTTCTTTTCATTTTTTTATTTTATTTTATTTTTTAATAAATCATTTTGCACTCTGAAGTGTGTGCAGCATTTCTGGTTGTCATAGGATAGGAGGTTGAAAAATTTTTGAGCCATTCAGTGTCCAAGGAGAGTGACTGTACAGGCTCTGCACATGGCCAACGTGGGATTTGAAGGACAATGAAGCAGGTATTTGGAGAGAGCTGGGAAACTAGGAAAGGGAAAAGTCCTCAATATCTCATTAAGGGTGACACCTTTCTTCTGCAGACAGCCTCAGTAAAACAGATCTGCTTCACATCTCCAGACCTCCATGCACCTCTTTTATTAAAGGACAGCCATTAATACATAAAAGTCTGATACGTGTTCCCACCTCACATGATGGCAACTGCAAATATAATTTTTTTCCCCCAGGGAATGTGGCTGTGATATCATGCCACCTTCTTTTGTGTTTCTGCTAACAGCCCACACATAACTGGGACTTAGGAAAATGCTACCAGAGTCAAAACCAGCCATCATCCTACAGCCAGTGTCCTTCTGCAGCTAAGCAGTAAATTGCTGCTCTCTGACTTGATCCTTAGCTGGAGACTCCAACAAAACACCATCATTGGGACAGTCAGTGTCCTCAGCACACTCTTGCTGGGCTGAAACATTCCGGGCTTTGGGATAAATCCTCTGCTCTGTGGGAAAGCCCAAGCTGGGAGGTGAGCTATAGCCCTGGGTCAATGAGCTGAACACCAAGGTTTATGAGGAGGAGGGATAACTTCCAAAACCACGACTGAATCCCTGCAAAGCAGTGAGATTTTCTTTCGTTTACTGAAAGTATCTGAATTCAGTCTTTCAATCCCACTGATGCTGGGGTCCCTGAGCAAGAGACACAAGGCCTCCTGGCTTTGACTGAACATGAACTCTGGGCTGATGCATATTTATTTATTAATATTTTCTATTTCATGCTGCTGATTGTCCCAGATGCAGAGGAGGAAAATGACTTTCAAATGAGAAGATTTTTCATAAGCCTAGAGCATAGCTGTACTTGGAATGCAAGCTTTAATCAGTTATTTGCTGGAAAAATGTGTAACAAAAGTGCAATCTCTGCTGGGTTCTCTTTCATCCTGGTATCAGTTGCTGGGTGGTATCCCTTGGATGAAACATGGATTCTGTGTAAAAAAATTAGGCTCTTTGTAAGCACCTTGTTGCAGAGACCATCTACCTTACTTGTGTGCCCTGAGAATAATGATAAATATTAATATAATAACAATAAATGGTGGGAAAGCTGTGCTTCACTGGCTTCATTGGAGAAGTACAGTACTTTTAGGTTGCAGATTTTCTAAATCTCACTCTTGTGTTAAAGTATCTGCTTCTTCAGTTCAGCAGCAGTCAGGTTCCCCTACTCTCAGACAAGGGAGTGCCCTTAACCCCAATGAGGCATTGCTTCTTCCAGCTGCTCAAATCCTCTCACCCCCTGCACCTTGCAGGTAGTCACACACCAGGCATGAATGAACTCTGCTGAAGAGCAGCAGTATCTCTCTGTGGATGATTGCATGCATTGTTGAGGGTCTATACCATCCCTCACCATCCCACTGTGGCCAAGGGCAGCCCATGCCCCAAGAGCTTTTCCTCTGAACCTAAAAAAAAATCCCAGGCTCTCATGTAAGTGGTTGCAGTAAAGAGCTACTGGAGGAGGCTATTTTTTTTTTCCAGGGCACAACCAGAGAGGCTACTTAGCATAGTTTTACATGCTGCTAATGTGGTTTTATTGCTTCTAGAACCTGACCTACTATCGTTATATGCTGCTGTATTATGTACTGTGGATGCTTTTACTCATTTGGAGCTGGTCCAGGGATCTCTAATGGGGCTCTGCACTGCATGACCTAGGTGTGCTCAGCATGACACCATCCCCTGCACTGGGAAAGCTGGTTTATCACACCACTGTTGACTGGGAGAATTGGGAAATCAGGCCAGAAGCACGCCCTAACTTATGTTCTGGTCTGGATCTTGCAGAGTATTGGGGGATGGAGGGAGGAACATCCCTGTGGTCCCCATCACCTCACAAGGCCATGGGTTACTTTATGCTCCACTGTGGACTCTGTGTGCACAGAGCACTTCAGTCCAAGCACTGGTGTGCAGGGAATTCAGTGAGCAGTGAGTCATCCCCCACTGCTGCTAAAGGGAAACCCAACAGCATCCAAGTTAGAAATGGACAAAGGATGGGTTTTGGGATTCACTTTTCCCTGCACTGCTGAACCCAGGAGTCCTGCAGCCACAGCTGCTGTACTCCACCCCATCTTCTTCCTCCAGTGCACTGAGCCTCCAGGAGGGAGAGGAAGAATGAGGCTGAGGAAGGTGGAGGAAAATGCAGAGTACTGGTTGAGTGAAAGAGCTCTTATTCATCCTGACCCACCACCAGAACCACTCCTGTCTCATAACTGTTCTCCTGGCCAAAAGAAAGGGTCCAAACATTATCCCTTTAGCCATATAAGCATTTACCACAGTGGTATATTTAGTAACATGTTTTGCGTGTGTTTGGCGTTCCTAGTTTTGACTTTATTTCCCATTCTACAGCCTCAAATTACTACAGTGAACGTGTGCTGTTTATTGTGCTTTTCATGTTTTCTTGACAGTTATCAGCATTTTACACTTGGTATAGTTTTCTACTTTTTTTACCCCATATATAGAATGCTGATCCAGGCAATAACATGTTGGCTGTGAGGCCAGTTTCTTTCTCAGATGCTCAAATATGGGTTGAGAAATCCTTATTTTGGTGAACAGTGACTTTTATGCCTGAATAGCTCATAGGGATTTGGTCTGTATTTTGAAAATCCGAAGACCTCTCCTTTGTTACTAAAGTAGCAGTTTTATATTGGAATTGGCAAAAATTTTTTATAATGGAGGTAAAGCTTTGGATGACAATTTGATTTTACTGTGAGCACTGTGTTTAGATTTAAGTTAAAGGAGGAACTCATATGTGCTACTTGCCATTAATTTTAAAAGCTATTTTTTAAGGGCAGAACTTTCATTGTCCAAACACTGTTCCTGGATTTTATTGTCTGTGACACTTCACTTGTTTCTCTGGGAGGGGAGAATGGGTGAAGTCACAGGGGCAGACTGATCACAGGGCTGGAGTGAGGGTCAGGCTGAGCTTCTCAGAGATTGATCTAGTAGGGCTGAGAAGCTCTGCTCTTTACTGTCAGTTCAACCAGCCTCAAGGAAGCTTGGGCTGGCCTGAGATAACCTCCAAAGGAAAAGCTGCAGCAGCTGAGGCAAAGGGAGTCATAATTTTGGAGGACGGGGTCATCACTCCACAGAGAAGAGCCTGTGTCTTCTTGAGAATGGAGATGGAGATCAGTCTGAGAGTGATGTTTGCCTTGGGTGCTTTTGAGTTGCCTCATTGAGGTATCTGGGCATTTGATAACACTGCCAAACTGGGCTGGAAAATCAATGAAGAGAAAATGAGATAGTGGAAAAGAAAAAGAAAGAAAGGAAAAAAAAAGAAAGGAAGAGAGAGAAAGAAATAAAGAAAAAGAAAGAAAGAAAGAGAAACAGAAAGAAAGAAAAAAAAAGAAAACCCACCAAAAATGACATCTCTTGTGTTTATTTAGACAGCATTCTTGCACCACAGCGAGCACTGTTTTTTTATTTTACAGGGGGAAAACTAAGGACAAATTTCATGCCCAGAGTCCTGTGGAAATGGCACAACAGAGAGCTGGCCCTGCACCATACACTAGAAAACAAATTTTTGGTCCACCTCTTCAAATCTCCACAGATAGCCTCAGCATGCCCCTTTCAGTTCCGGGGACCCAGTGAAGGGTCTTTCCACCCACAGCTCTCCAGAATTTCTGTCTTCACCACCGTTCATTTATTTTTTCCGGAACCTTCCCACTCCTGCCTCAAATTCTACTTAGGTGACCATTCCCCATCACTTTGCTTTTGCTTGCTTCCAAGCAGCAGCACCTCCCATTCCAAGAGACAGCACGGGATTCAGGCTTTTCATGGAGAGAAATTGTGTGAGCATGCCTTACCTGGTTAATCAGGTGTAGAGAGAGAACACAACTTATGTGACAATGCCCTTGTATGACCCCAGACATTGCCTGGAGGTGCCTCTGTCTCTGCGTTGGTGCTGTATGAACTTGAAACATCTGTGCTCTCACCATGTGCTTTGCTGATGTAGGATGGCTAAAATGTGCTGTTTAGGTGATGAAACACAAAAAGGCTTTTGTCTTCAGGGATGCTGAGTTTTTCAGCCAAGGTCTGTGCTGGCCTCCAGTCCTCAAAATGAACCTCTCCTGGGGGCCTGTCTAGCTTTTTCTTGGCATGGACTTTGCTGTGCATGTCAAGACTGTCCTGTAGGAGCAAGAGAGCATTCAAAGTGTGTTGGCATGAGTGGCTCTAACCCTGATCCTAGCCCCATATAAACTCTGAAAATGCAGACTCAACAAAACTGCTGAAAATGTGTTGCAGAGCTTAGCCATGAGTGTACAACATCTGTAAAATATTTAAAAAGTAGTCAAAGAGGAGAAGAAATTAAGAGCAAATGGGGAAGTGTACTATTTCAGCAGAAAAGACAATTGCACCTGCTAGTAACAAGAACAACTTCATCATCTGATGCATGGACCTCTTCCAGCTTGTCATAACAAATGCTGCACACCCAAGGCTATTTGTTGCATTAGCAATAAACCAGGGAGTGTCAGGAGCTGCAGCTCATGTTGGCACAAAAGCTGGGCACCAGCTCCCACCTGTGCAGATACACTGCTGCTCAGAGAGTGGGGAAACTAGGGAAGATGTGCAATGGCATCGAGGTCACATTGTGTTTCCCACCTCCTCTGAACTGGGTGTTGATGAAGCCCAAGTGCTAAGTCAAGTCTCAAGTGGTAGTATTATCTACAATTTTGCTAGGAGGACTTAAAAGACACCTATCACCCTTACAGCTGATGTTTGCTTTGCTGTGGTTAAGACAGGACCAATCTTTATTCTAGGGCTGGGCAGGGAACAGGAGCAGCTGCCTTCAGACCACTCAGAGATTAATCTAAAGAGAAGCCTGTATTCACCTGTAAGTGAATAGAAGGACATTATTTATCTTATTCTGAATTCAGATTGAGGCGAGATCTTTTTCCCAATATGTCTGAATTCTAGAGGTAGGATCTGTTCTATGGACAAATCTCAGCTCCATCACAGAGATCTGTATCAGAACAGTGGTATAACTGAGGCTCAAATCTTTCCTGGAGTTTGTTGCTAAGGTTTTGCATTCTGAATGATGCCTGGGAGTGAATTAGCAGTAAGATGTGTGTGTAATTCATGTGTAATGTGCTCAGGTGGTATGGTCTATGCAGAAGGCAGACTGCCTCACTGTATTCTTGACAAAACAGTCTTTAAAATTTAAGTTAGACCTAAGTTGAGCATGTTGCAATAATGCAGCTTTCCGGTGCCAGAGACCTGAATGAACTAGGTGAGATCTCCATTTTATAAAGATATCTACAATCTTCTGAATACCTGAAACAAAAGAAAGGCACTTCTCTACAATACAGAGAGAAATAATCCTCCAGGTTGCAACTGACTCAGGGGACACATGCCAGAAAAGACAAGATGAGGAAGAAGAAAGCCCACATTACTCTTGTTTAAAGCACATGAAGGTAGTTCTCTGCTGGACATCACTCTGTTTTATCTTACTGGAGGTAAAATCACCTGGCTTTCATCAAGGTTCCTGTCTGTTCCAGGATAGACAAGTGAGCTGCACCTTCTGAGAAAGGCTTGCAAAAGAGTGTCATTGGCTTTCATTGTGGAACTAAATAACAAAGGTGCATTTGACTTTGCAACGCAGATTTTTTCTCAGCATCTCGACCTGAAAAGAGCTGTTCACAGGATAAAGGCATATGAAAATTACAGTAATAAGAAAACAGCAAATAGATGAACTACCCTGCAGGAAAAAAGTTTGTACTACCTTGCCTTCTGACAGAAGCCTTGAGGCTGCCTTCAAGACAAGATTTGCAGGACTTGCAAACAGTAAACCCTGAATCCCAGAGATGGGTACAGCAAATGTGGCCTTGAAAATCCCATGCTGGTTAATAGTTATGAGTTAATTCATCAGAAGAGTGTCTAGAGGCTGCCTGGGAAGTGCTTACATGGGGGGGAGAGAGGAATAGAGCACAACATACCTAGAGATCATGGAGACTGGCCTTTCAGATCTGCACTGATCAGCCCACATAAAGCAATTCCGAGTGTAATTTGGCCTTCCTGACCTAAATTTTACCTTATCCTTTCAATTTTCAAAGCCAGCCAAAGTTTGCCTGTCAGGTGCTGATTTTGAGGTGAGAGCTGCCTCCAGAACCAGAGCTTGACTGATGGGAAAGCAGCTTGGCTGTTGAGCGGGATGATCTCCCATTGTGGGCATAATTGCTGCATTCCTTAAGTGGGAGAGGAGCAGAGCAAGCCTGCCTGCGTAGGACTTAGATAGAAATGGCATTTTTATGGGAATGTTTGAAATGCATCTTAAAGGCACCCAGTTAAACACTCCTCTCAGTCTGGCCACAGGCCAGCTTGGAGTTCTTTGAACTTCTTGCCCTCCGGGCAGAAGCCAGGGTTGAGTTTTCCTACTGGCTTCCACGATGCCAGGTCATTGCTGTCCACTGTGAATAGAGCCCAGTTGCCTGAAGTCTTGCCCACAGCGTTGCGTTCATCTCCTTGGCCATGACTGGGGTTTCACAGGCACATCCAAAGGCAGGCGTTGTTTTCTGCAGCTTTTGTGGCACTGTGTCCACTGGCAGACCTCTGTTTTTAACAGGGTTAGAAATCGGACCACAGCTGGTAGCCAGGCAGTCTGCCAGTGTGCTGGGCACACCAACCATTTCTCATGATATATAGCAGCTGAGCTAGATTTATTTTATTTTTTTTTGGGAGGGGTGGAAGCTTTGAAACACGTTGAGCTTGCCATGTGGGAAAAAGTTCTGTTAGTCCTGTGCTTGTCTGCATCCATTTGTAGCAAAGGCACAGTGAGTTTGGGAGCATATTTTCGCTCCTGGCTTAAAACTTTCTTTCAGCATATTGTGCATGCGTGCACAAAACCTGTTGTTAAGACACCAAGGTCCTGTTTCTAGGTTCAGATCCTCAGTGTGGTTCACGTAGTCTGGGAAATAAAGCTAAAAGTGTGTGCAAATTCAGAGGCTGCTTTTGCAGCTCTCATGTACCATATGCTGCTCTCAGGAGAGTAGGATTTCAGCCCAACAATCAGGCTCCTATGGGAGTCCTTCCCTGCTGTTTTGCTGCCCGGGACAGAGGCTTTGCATGACAGAGGCTTTTGCTATCCCTGAACCGAAAGGACAGCTGAATGGCTTTCATGTTCTTGTTATTCTTCATGGTGCTGCTTTAAGGGATTGATTCATATTATCAGTGTTGGTTTCCTCCTCTTTCTTCAGGAGCTAAGGTTTAGACGTTACTATTTCAAGGCAGAAAAGGATAAGAGAGGAAGCCACAATATTAATCCCTGAAATTACACACTGATTCTGCTTTTCTAAGGTTATTGTCCTAAAAGAAGGAAAAAAAAGCTTCTGTTGCTTTGGGACTAGCAAAACTAATCCAGCATAACTTCCTATGGATCTATCTCATTTATCTTTAATTCACTCTTCCAAGCCTATAGTTTCTTCTGGACCACTTGTGGGACTAAATGGCAATGCATGCAGGATTTAGGATTGAGGATTCATTTGCATCCCTAAACTGATTGACATGCTGACTGTCAGCTCTCAGAATGAGGGGTTGGAGCCACACCACAGAGGGGACATCAACTATCATTGATTTATATTTCTTAGCTCTCCATTTCTATAAGAAGAGTGGGCGTTTAGTGTGTCTGAAATGTCTACTTCCATCCCAAGGGTGGTTGAAATTGGCCAATGGATTCAAAAATTATTAGAGGGGATTAAAAGACAGACAGCATGACCAGATAAGCCTTTTTCCTCAGAAAACTAGGCTAAAAAGGGAAAAAAAATCTAGTGCAAGGACTCCTGTGATGTCCTCTCTGCATCCTGCTTTTTTCACCGTCTGCGGTGGTTAATACTGAAAGCTCTGAGTATTTACAAAGGAGTGATGCAGCACAAACAGAAGTGGTGCTCTCCTTTCCCCTGGGTGTTTATTTACATTACACCTGCAATACTGAATGTCACTGTTTTGACCCCTCCCACTGAGCCCCTTGTCTCAGCAGCTGAAATATTTGTGTGTGAGAAGTGGCTCCAGGTTACCCACATCTGAACAGCCCCTTGCTCAAAACAGCATGAAGCTGCCAGGAGACAAGCCCTGTTTGTTGAGGGGATGTAAGACAAGCCAACTAGTTGGTCATTTTTTATCCTTGAGCAGGTGATAAAGACTCTGCTGCTTCTCCTCAGTCAAGGTGTGAACAAGGAAGTATTTTAGTTGAGTAGGGAAAAGATGCTGTGCCCATCTCAGTCCCAAATATATCCTTGACTGGCACCTTTCACAATGGACAACATTTTGCCGTCTATAATCTGCAGTCCAGACAGACTCTGGGAGGTGGGGAAGCCCATGAGGTGCTGTGCTCGGTCTCTACATGACAGGTTGCCACTTTGCATGAACAGCAAAGCTGATGACCCTTTGATCCCTGTGCACATCTCAGTGCAAACTCTGTTAATTGTGATCCCATGATCCAGGAGGAGTGTTGGAAAGGGGTTGGGTTTAATAGAGCCTTTCATCTGAGAGAAGACTGCTGGGACAATAGCCAACCTCAGTTGCTAGAAGAAAAATAGTTAAAGCTTGTGAAGGTGTTAAAACTTGGGATTTAATTTCAGGCTAAAGACAGACGTGTTCTGGGAGATGGATTTTGAAATGCTAAGGAAAGGTATGAGGCTAAGATTTGATGTTCTGGTTATCTTGGCATTTCCAGCCCAATTTTCTGTGTTTCTGTTTATATAGCAGAGCTGGTACAGCTTTTCAAGCAGACACAGAAATCCAGAAATAAAAGGAATAGCTGTTTGTGAACCTGCCACCCACCCACCCAAATCCAGTGGTTTGATCCAGCTGGGCTGCAGTACTCCTCCCTCTCTCCTTTCCTTCTCCTGTGACATCCCCTTTGTCTCAGTTCCTGAGCTCTTCAAAGCATTGCTGTGGCCCACTAGGCAGCTTTGCAGAGCAGGATGGGGGATAAGCCTGGAGAGACTGTCTTGTCCTTCTGTACCTGTAGGGCTGGGGTTCTAGTAGCTTCTAAGCAGTCTCAGGGAGGAGAGGTTTTATGGCTCAGAATCAGTGCTTTGAACACTACTTGGAGGAATTCGGATGAGGTGGTGGGCAACGGGGTTGTCTGAGGTGATGGACAGCAGGTTAAGTTCACATCTGCCAAGCAGAAGATTTCACCGGTGCTTGTTTGGGCTTTCAGAGCTTCTGAGTATGTCTCACCCCAGCTCATGGTGCAGCTGCACTTTCTGTATGGGGGAGGCAGAGGATGATGGGCTGCCAGGAAAAGCTTTGGAGATATGAGATCCCTTTATCTTGCTGGTGGAAGGGGTAAATAACTTCACACCTTACTATCCTTTTCAATTCACAGTGTGTTTTTCCAGTGCCTACCTGCAAAATAATTTTATCTGGGGCCTCTGGGTGCTACTGTCAAAGAACAAAAAATAGCAACAGGAATTTTTGGGGCTGGGCTTCAATTTAGAAGCTCAAAAAATTTCTGCACACTTGGAAATCCTTCCCTGCCCTTCCCCCTCAGATGGGCACTTAACATTGTGAAGGAACGTTAAATAGCATGCCTAGTCCTCAGGATTGGTAATTTACTTTGTTGTCTTTGTTAATCTAAAGCCTCTGACAATGTAGCAAAACTTCAGCAAAGTGCCTCCTTAGAGAAATCTGGGACCAGGGAATTAATGTGGTGTGTGTAAGAAAGCACTGTGCTAGAAAAGGTCATTATCTGTGACCCTGCTGTCCAGGAGGGACCCAGCTGCCTTTATCCTACATCAGGTGTGAACCTGGGGGGGAAATCCTCTGTACCACTACAGACAGAAAAAAGCTCTGATGTCAGACAGCAGCTTCCCAGCTGAGGTCTGGTGTTCCTTCTCCTTCTGGGGACTGCAGAGCTGCTGCCTTTTGGTGACTTGCTCTCCAGAGGTTGAGAACAGATACTTTCTGCCCCTCCTTGGGTTGGGTTGCTTTATGGGAGTCGTGGTTGCACATGGTGTGGTCCTGGAGCGGGTCACTGCCGATGCCTGAAGATTGCAAGGTCCATTACAAAGTACTTTGTGTCTCCACCCAGGCCTTGATCCCTTGGCAATGCGCATTCTCTACAATGTTCTACCAAATGCTGCTCCCACCCCACCCCCCTGCTGAAACAAGCTCACACTCGTTGTTTTCCTTTGTTGCTAATTTGTGGTGGTGTATTTTTCTTCCTGTGCTGCAAGAGATACTGCCTGATGTAACCTAACTCTGACAGACTCCTGAGAGCAGCTCCCCCCACTCTCCTTATTCCTGTTCATCTTGTGGCTCGTTTTGAAATTGCTATTATTTCATCCCTCTGGGGCACCAACTAAGGCAACCCCGATGATGGATGCTGCCAGACCAGATGCATAAATATTAAGAAAGGCAGAAAGAGCCAGACCTGTAATTTCCTTGTGTGGAACAGTGATGGGGATGCTGTTCTTACAGCTGACCAACACAACTGCAATCTGAGCTTCAGATTTAAAAGGTTGTAGATGGTGGTTAAACTAAGGCTTCAGCTGGGACTGTAACTGGGGTTAAGCAGCTTGTGGTCAGCTGCAGAAGAGAAAACATGCTGGTTACACTGGAAATGTTCACTAGACTACCAATGGGTTTGTTCAGGACACTGTTCTCCAAATGTATACAGTACCTTGTCTAATTTACATTGCTGGTAGTGCAAGACACGTTTGTAACTAGATGATTTTTGCATAGTTTTTTGAATCTTTACATGCAAATATTGCACCCTGTTCATGACCCTAGAAATGATTATATTAACTGTCAACCTGAGGTGTAATCATTGTAGGACAGTATTAAAAGACACCTGTCTTTGTGACCACCTTAATAAATCAGTGTGGGAATCACCTGGAATTGCCAGAGGTTTGGTACTATCGGAAATATTCAAACACTGGAAGAACAGAAAAATCTTGATTAACGCTGAGTTAGCTGTCTCTTCCCTAATGGTGTTTCCAGTTCAATGGATGTCTTGATAATAGTGTTTGGTCTGAAGGCCACAGACTTATTGATGGTCATAGATCAAAATACCATCCCTCCTAATAAATTATGCTGCTCTATTTCTGTTAAGAAGTGCACCAAGGAACAACATCTATAAAAGCAAGGGGAAAATCTGAGTAGTCCAATCAAAGTCTCATAGCACCACTACTCAGGGTAAGAGCCAACAGGATTGAAGTACATTTCCAGAAGTGACATTTCGGGAATGCAAATTTGATGCTGACAGTGCATCTTTATTTTGGACCCCACAGCACTGAAAGGCTCATGGTGTTTTTAGAGGATGCCACATTCAAACTTTTCCTTCCTACGACTCGTTCTGTATCCCGCTGCCCACCTATCCCACCTTGGAAGGCAGATATAGTTTTGGAAATTTAAGGATATATAGATCAGAAATAATGTTTAGGATATGTAGATAAGGAATAATATTGAAAAGGCACAGGATATTCTTTTTACAGCGCAGGGTTGTAGCTAATAGTGCCGAAAGTTTTTGATTTAGTAAATCAGCTTAATGTTCACAGTCTCCAAAACATTATCTGTGTTATTAGCTGTGAGCATCAAGGGCAAGGGCTACTGGTGTGATCAAAGATCTTAATAACCCTGCACCCAGTCCCAGCTGAGTAAACTGACTCTTTGTAAAATCAGGTATTATGAATGTTAAACAATCCTCATCTTGCCAGAGATGTAAGATCTCTCAAGATTTGCATGGAGTCTGTGGGTGATACTGCTACTCTTCCAAGGATCTTACTTTGTCACATCTCATGCTCAGCAGGAAAAAGGAAGTTCATCAGTTTAGCCCTTTCCAAAGCTATTAACTTCCACTTACAAAAAATGTGCAAATTACCTTCCCCTATTTTAAACTAATGATCAAGGTCCATTATATTCTCTGCAGTAGGAAGATTGGACGGCATCATATTTCAGAGCATCCCAAAACTGACTGAAATTCCAAAATGCCTCACTTCAGTCTGCCTACTCCAGCAAACCCTGACAGCAGCTGACTGCAGAGTTCACATTTCCTTGAGATGAAAACTTTTGCTCTGTGACAATCCATGAGCATCCATTAAAACACAGATTGTGGAGCAGAGCAGATTGTGTGGTACTGCCCATCTGCCCATCGGATAGCCATGCTTACTTCTTAATAAGAGCAAGGAGCTGGATGTAATGTCATGCAGTCATAATTCTTGGCAGTTGCTATAGTTCATATGTTTACTGGAATCTGAAGCTTTGGAGCATTTTTCAGATATCTTTACGCTTCCTGCATTAGTGCTTGGGGTTTTTTTCTCCGCTGAACTCTCAGGCTCCCAAAGTTCTGTTTGGTAGGGAAGGAGCCAGGTGTCCAGGGGAGTGTTTCATGGGGGGAGTGATTATACTGAAAAAAGGTGAATAAGTCCAGAAGCACCTGCCTGGGCAGTGCATATTTGTAAACTCAGAGGGGTTTTAGATGTTTTGAGAAGGACAGGGAGATAACTTTTCTGTAAAAGAGCTGGGTATGAAATGTAGGAGCTATCCTGAGTGATGACAGACTCTCCGTTGGAGAGAAAGTGAGTTGTGTCAGACTGACCTGGGAGAAGGCAGCACTTTCTGCTGTCTGAAAGCAGACTGCAGTAAGCTCATCTGTCAGGCTTAGGATGTCATTTAGGAGTTGGACTCAGATTTGGAATCACAGCCTGAAACAGAGGAGATTGTAGGACAGCTGGAGTCATGGGAGTGTTTCTATCTTGTTCGTCCAGGAAGCTTCCTCATACCACATGCTGTCTCAGCCACATGGACACTCCAGGAATGCTGAAGGAAGGAAGTCCATCCACAGTCCTGTTATGCATTCCCTGTACCATGACACTGAGTTTTCAGCATCCCTGTTCACCTAAGACAGCCTGGCATGTGCTCTCAGGCATGAAATGAGAGTGTGCTCCCTGCTATGCAGTTATGAAGGAGAAGAGATGCTCCTGGGGGTTCACAGCTCTTGATGTGGGCTTTGGAAGCTGCAGGGAGGATGATTTCCTGGCTTTTCTGGGGCAGTCCTGAAACGCAGGAGACAAGACTCACAAATCTCCCTCATTTCTTCTTTTCCCAGTTGCTTCCATCTGAATTTAGGATGTAAGAGGGCAATAAGAGAGGATGCTTGGAGCTCCCCTGCTCCTATGACGCCAACACCCTGAATAAGCAAAGTAAAGCTGGAGTTTGCTCTCAGGAAGGTGATATGGTATACAGTTTCTTCTAGGACAAAATTTCTTTGTTTAATAAAAGTTCTATTTAAATAATCAAAGTCCCAGGGCCGAGATGCAACTGGCCTGTGTGCCCAAGAGAGCATTTCAGAATACTTTTACCCAACAGTTGGTCTGAGATCAAACAGACTTGGCATTGTGCTGTTTCCTGGATAACACGCCATCATTATTTATTAATCTGCATCAAAGTTCTTGATGTTTTTATGCTATCAGTTAGACAGAGCCTTATCGTCTGCCTCCCTTTTTTTAAAATTTGTTATGTTTCAAGAAAGTTTTGAAGCTGCTGCAGTGGGAAATCCATAGCTTAAGTGGCAGCTTGCTCATATTTTATTTATTTTTATAATAATCCCGTTGTTACTCATTCAAAGCTCTAAAAAATCCTTGTCCTCAGTCAAAACTACGTCTAGAGGAGACTGTAATGATGACATCTAGAAGAAAAGCAGGTTTTACTCATTTTGAATAGGTATTGTTACTTTTTTTCCTTTCTGATTAAAAGAGATGTAATGTGTTTGGTCAAAAAATAATTTCAAAATTCATTTTTATTTTGGGTTCAAACTGACTATGTAAAGTTCCCAATTTTTTCATATATTTTTAAAACACAAACACAGGAATATCAAGCCAGTGGGAGAACCAGCAATGGAATGTGATTAGGGTGATTTCTGGCCTGTTTCCCATCATTCTTGGAGAGAAAATATATTTTTCCTCCTATGAAAAATGGTGATTTTCTCTGATAAATCTGTTCCCTTTTCAGTTTGGAGGCTTCTTTGTTGCAGAAAGAAATTTGTAACTCAAAGTAGATGCTCTTTACTAAAATGCTTCTCTATTGGAAAAGCATTTTTCCATAGAAATAGAGTTTCAATGGGAAATTTGCAGTCAGCTGTTCCATACGACAGGCAGTGCTGCTCCCCCTTCCTCTCAAAAGGATGGTTTCAGAACCTCCACTTCTGCATATCCACACCAGTGCTGTGGTTTTATAAGAATATTTCCCTATTTCAAAATGTTTTCCTGTCTCCTGTTTTTGTGTAAAACATTCTCACAAAGAGGGAGGATGATTAATTGGAAACTACAGAGGAAACTAGAAAATCAATTGCACTCAAAGAACTGTCTAATGTAGAAACTAAACAAATAAAAAGCCCCAGAGAATTATATATTTTTTTCTCTCTCTCCTTATTCAGTCGAGTTTTAACTGTTACTTGGAAGATTTTTCTGAACCAGAACTATAACCATTATCTGTGCACACTGCACATTATCTGTGAACATAGCAAACAATATTACAAAAATAGCTGAAAACTGTCTTGATGGACTGCAGAGTTATTCAGACCATTTACACCAAAATACATTCTGATCCCCAAACTCACTGTGTTTCTTTATAAAATTAATCCATAAGATTTTTCTGCTCAGAAATGACTGTGAAATGACTGAACTTTGAAATGTAAGACATCTCATGTGCTAAACCTCATGGAAGAATAATCTCTTGATAAATTTAGTTTTAAAGTAACGGAAGCGTAGATGATTGCAATTCTATTTTCAGACATGCACAGTAAAAACCTTCTATTTAGTTTGTAGTAAGGCTGGTTTAAGTCAGAATGTGCAAATGAAGATGGAGGTGTGAGAACAAGCAGGAGCAGCAGGGTCAGTGTGTTGAATGGTCCTGGCCTGGGGTTTGGAGGCAGTTTTGTGAAGGTGAACCCAGATTGTGTTTGCCAGAGCAGGGAGGGGGAAGTGATGAGTGAAATATGAGCTGGTCAGTGCTGGTGGCATCACTAGTCACATCAGAAAGACTTGAAGACCAGGGCCCTTATCTCTGCTGGCTATCTGCACCAGCCAGCAGAAAGCAAAGCACGCTGAAAACATCAGCTCCTGAGATCATTACTGTGCGCTTTGGGTAAGACAGAGGCAGGGATGTCCTGTGCTATCTAGGCCATACTTAAATAACAGATACAAGTAGACCAGGCACTGATATGTATTTCTGCTTTAGATGTATAAGGAGAATGGAGTTAAGATAAATCAGCAGAACTTTTCATCTTTTTAGCCACTGTGAGTCTAAATGTTAAGCATGCGAACTGGGATTTCCCATTACTTTCTTAATGTGAGTATTCAATTTAATTTTGATTCATCTGGGAATATTATAAATTGTAAGAATTGAGAGGATCAGTAATGCTTTTAATGGTCCAATCTTTCAAGCTTGATGTTCTTCTTGCTCGGGCCTGAGGGCTGGCTTGCAGGCTCCTGTGTGTTTTGTGGTGGCATTTTACAGTGATTTCTTTGCCAGCTCCATCCCTTTGGGGGATGGCAAGGTGAGGTAGAAATCAGACTTGATGATCCTGAGAGGTCTGTTCCAATCTAGATGATTCTATGATTCTAAGTCATGCTGAAGCCCAAGGCTACAGTACAAGGCTCCAATCTGGTCCGGTGTGACCATATCTTCCAGGACATGTCCTTTAACTTCTTTGCAGCTCACTGACTTGGAGATCAAGTGAGAGGCACAATTTCCACAAAGGATGGTGTGGTGGATTAACCTTGTCTGGCTGCCAGGTGCCCACCAAGCTGCTTCCTAACTCCATCTCCCTCAGATTGGATTAACTCACCATAGATGGTTATTAGGTAAAGGGGATCTAATATACAACAATCCTACATAAAGGATGTTGGGACAAATAGGCCCTTGGGGAGTGTGAAATATATCTTGGAGACATGGACAAGGAGAATGTGTGAAATGCCATCCAAACTTGTCTCTTTTCTTTCCTTCACTCCGTTCCTCTCTTCTCTGTCTGGCAGGAGAAATAGACAGGAGAAAGCTGGGATCCCAGACCCTTTTATGGAATTAGCAGTTCTGGGAATATTTTTTGAAGGAAAGTAGAGACAGGGAAGGATATTTTGGAGCCTGGTTAAACACTTGTGTGGGAAGAGAGGAACTGTGCCATCACTTGTTCTGCTTTTAAAATCACTATACACTTTGATATAATCTGCAAGACAAGCCCAAGACTGGAGTAGAAGTGGCTGTGAACTAGGACAGATGTGCAATTCCAGCTCTTTTTTGGATTGTTTTGTTGTGATCCTTTAGGAGTCACGGATGCCACTAGCCTGTATTCACTCTGGTTTTAAAAATATTAGCTCAAAACAACTTTTGCCTGTGTAACTGCACAATCCAGATCTCAAACATCCCTTTAATTTGTAGAAACAAAACATAAGGCAGAAAATATTTTCTAGGTTTGTGAGTCCGTGGTGAGTCTATCAGGATAACCTGGGTGACTCTGTTTCTGGGAACAATGTGGTTGTCATTGACTAATTAAATGTATGCCGTTTGTTGAAATTGAAGATCTATACTTCACGTTCTAAAGTAATTGTGTGCACTGGAAAGCTGTTGTAGAAGTGTTAGTTTGCCACGTGCTGGAGTGGAACAGCCCCATGGTCCATTTCTTTACCACGGTGTGGTTGGAGGTAGCTGGTCTCTATTTTTGAGAAGAGTCAAGTGGGCGAAAAACTAACGCACGTCACACGCCTTGCATCGTATTCCATAATGGTCTGAATTTTGGGGGGGGACATATTTCAGTCCAGACCCCCCTGCTCTGCCAGGGAAAAGCAGACATGCAAGAGTAGACACGCAGTTCTCATGCACCTAAAGGTACATATCAACACCTAAATTTCGGTGTCCTAATAAACAAATTGAATCATCAGGATCTTTGCTAGGGTCTGATGCATAGTTTATCTCGTTGAAGTAGACATTGAGAGAAGGAGAGATGACTCACGTCCTAACACTCTCTACTTCTCCCTGAAAGTCTAACATCCTGCATTTCTTTGGTTCCAATGCATCAGAGAAGCTAGATTTTAGTTGATTCATTCTGGTCTGTCTATGAGGTTATTTCACAAGGGTTTCATATCCAATAGATATCTTTTTTTAGCCAAAAATTTCTAGAATACATTACTTGACCTGTCTGACTTGAGGAACTGCACTGTAGAATGGATAAAGATACAAGTGAGTGTATAGAGGAGCAGGCAGTACTTGAATTATGAGCTTTGTCCATGACACATTAAAATTAAGAGATCTGACCAAAATCTTCGATTGCCTTGTTGAATTTTTATTTTTAGTTGCAATTGTCTTGAAGAAGGGAAAAAAAGGGCCTGAATATTCAAGCAGTACAGTCATTTCTGCATCATTTTAGGGCCCTGTCAGAGTGGGTGTATTATACCTCATAGACATAGTGTCATAAGGGCACTCTTACCCCCAGTATTCATATATAAATAGGAGGAGATTAGGGTCAAGATATTGAATGATCTCTCAGTGGAATTGCTGCTTATCACTGCTCTTAGTAATCACAGAATCATATCATAGAATGGTATGGGTTGGAAAGGACCTTACAGATTATCTTGTTGCAACCCACCCCTGCCATGGGCAGGGACACCTTCAGCTAGAACAGGTTGTTCAAAGCTCCGTCCAAACTGAAGACTTCCAGGGATGGGGCAGCCACAACTTCTCTGGGCAACCTGTGCCAGTGCCTCACCACACTCACAGTAAAAAATTTCTTCCTAATATCTAATCTAAACCTACCCCTTTTCAGTTTAAAGCCATTCCACCTTGTCCTATCTCCACATGTGCTTGTCAAAAGTCCTTTTCCTGCTCTCTTGTAGCCCCCTTTAGGCACTTGGAAGTTCTGTGATGTCCACCTGGGGCATTGTCTTCTCTGGGCTAAACAACCCCAATTTTCCCAGCCTGTATTATTAAGAAAGGTGCTCCAGCCCTGTGATCATCTTTGTGGCCCTCCTTTCGACCTGCCCGAACAGGTCCAAGTTCTTCTTATATTGGAGGCCTCAGATCTGGATGCAGCACTCCAGGTGGGGTCTCACAAGAGTTGAGCACCAGGACATGGCTGGCTTTCTGGGCCAACCAAGTAATGACAAAGTTATTTTTAGGAATACCGTTTTTTTTTTTTCTTTCAGGAAGTGCAAACAAGTTCCCAAATTATGTAGCTAGTGCATTTTCCATTTAGGAAACATCCTGCATTGATACCATAATCAGATATTTCCCTTTCACAGGCCAATTGATGTATTATTTTCTGGTTTGTTCATTGACTGCTTGGTCCCATAAGCTAAATTAAGCAAGAAGCCACAGCAGGGTTTGCAATACTAAGCCTCTATTGTGTGATTCCAATGCATTGTGCCTCAGGCCCAATTGAGTATTACCAACCACTCAAGCATGCACTGTTGACACATAAATGCATATTTGGATGTAACTTGTTAGTAAATGCAATGTCCCCAGCAGTTTTATTTGGATGATTATATTATTGCTAATTAACAGAAAATGTCATGACTTTTGGAATAGAATTGTTTGTGCAGTGAGTTATTTACTCTGAAAAATTCTTCCATGTAAAAAGATGAGGAAATTATACAGTGGAGAAAGGGGGGAATGTTCAGGATTGCTACAGGGTTCTCAGAAGCATCAGTCTCATTGACATCAGTGGGACATAGCCAAAACCACTCTTGGTAATGTGACTCACTCACATACCTCTAATATTGTCCACGTTCACCACTCTTTAAATGCTCCTCATCATTTGCTCAGATGCACTTTAGGTTTTAGTTAGTGTCAGGAGAAATAAAGTTTAATTCAGCTAACCTACCAGCAAAATATAGTAGCTAGAAGGCGGCAATCTTGGCCATAACATTAAAGGCTACCAGATATTTTTTATAAAAAACAATGAAAAATCCCCAGCTTCTCTGCCTCCATGCTTCTGTCAGCCTCATTTACATAATGGTTTAAGCATTATGTAATTCAAATCAAATTGCTGTCACTCGGCACCAGCATCCATTGCATCTTTTCCATGAAGCTACGCTGAGTTGCTGAAGTAAACTTCTCTGAAAGGAATGACAGAAATCTAATAATTCTGTCTCTCTGACGCCAGGGGTCTGACCCACTGCCTATTGCAGTCATACAAAATATTCCCCTTGACTGACGTGAGCTGAGGATTGCACCCCCAGAACCCATGTAAGCTCTTAACTCTGATTCCTAAACTTGGCAAACAAACCCAAGCGGTTTTCAATCGCAAACAAGCAGAATATCCCTCCTCTGTGGACAGCAATAATCTCTCTCTGTCTCTCAGGGCGGGGGGGTGGGTGGTGAAATCTCTTCCATCAGAGTGGAAGAGCCACTAGCTTTATCCAAATAGTATTGTCACATTTACAGTGCACTAAATAATGAATCAAATCTTCAATATATCCCAGCAAGCAGCAACCAGCTACTCCCTGATAGGATCCCTGTTGTTCTTCATGACTCTCTATTTCCATTACCAGGAAAGATAATTTTGCCAGCACACTTGTAAATCTGTGCCTTTTTATTTTTTCTCCTGTGCATTTTATTGCAAAAGCAGTGAGAATTTTTGTCATTAGCTGGGGCTCTGTTAGCACCGAACACTATCCAAAGCCATAGACAAACAGAGACCCTTGTATCCTTGTGCAAGGGAACCCACCATCATAGAGAGAGATGCATTGCATGGAGAATAAAGTTATAGTCCCAAAATTTCACAGCATTGATGTGAATGTCACTTGAGAGTTATCGACAAGGACAGGCTTGTGGAACCATTATGTTGGCGTGGAATAAAGTAGTTGGGAGGATTAAATAATTTTCTTGGCTAATGAATAGGAAATGAATAGATGTGGAGAAAGATGGGAAGCTGGGTGTATCATAGGTGTGTGGATAGGGTGGAGTTAAGTGAAGGGTGGTGGTTGTGGAGCAAAGCTCTCCTGCTACTGCAGACATGGCAGGACCTGCTGTATTGCCTCGTGTCAGTCGGATGCAGGAGGGGGACCTGCCACCTCCCACAGCTTAACTTTGTGTGATTTGGGTCTGTCTCTCCCAGCCTTTCACATCTAATTTTTTCTTGACCCTTCACCTCAGCCTCTTTTTGTTCCTGTCACTTGAAAGAAGGGAAACCTATATTGCTCCATTCACTATTAAAAATGAAGTTTAGTTGTTATGTCATGTTTGTCTCTTAGTTCAATGCTAAAATCTTGAAAGAGGCCCTGGCTTTGCTTATAGAGTTTCATCCATCTTTTTTAATGTAAACATGTCAGTTCTGATGATTGGCTTTTATAAGTCTGTTGGTTTTCTGCTGATGAAATGTGTCTCCATAGCTTAGATGGGAGGGGATCAGGGAACCCTTACCTATAACTTTGTGGTAATACATCAGACAGCTTTCCAGCCATGGCTCCTTCTCCTCTAGAAGCATGCAGCCAAGATTTTGCTGGCCAGCCTAACGCTGCCTTCTGTCTGTGGCATAACTATCCCATAATGGCTTCAGAATACATTTTAATGGCTGTTTTACAACTTCCTATATCCGTCTTTATGTCTTTACAAAACACTCTGTGAATAAAATGGACGAGATTTGATATATTTTATTCATGTGAGCATCCAAAGCACCTAATGGTGTGAGCACTGTACATTATATTTGGCACAACATGGAGTTCTCCTGTAGATTTCTTATTTCTTGTTCCAAAGCTAGTGACTGCATCCTGAGCTGAAAACATTCCTCTTTCTTGGTAGCTCTTTCCAAGCTCTTTCAGTTCAGAGTAGCAAAGCAGAAATCTTTCCCTGGATCTGAAGGCTGTGTAGTTTATAGTAAAATAACTCTGAGGACAATTTCTAGTTAATTAAAATAGAAATGAAAACCTGTTGGGTGCAGAGAATTATAATTTTCATCAAAATATAGAGATGTGCAGCAACTATAATGTGCTACTTCCCTCTTGCTTATTTATTTCATTTGGATGCAGCATAATTTGAAATAAAAACACCTGAAAAGAAAGCAGAATATTTTTAGCTCACTAAAAATATATATTTTATCATAAGAGGAGACTTAGTGCCAGCATTTAATTCTTGGCATAACATTTGTCATCCTCAAATACTCTTTCAGTATCGGAATGAAATCTTCTGAATTCATTTCCTTTTAGCACATGTTAGCTTTCTGAAGACTTTATTTTATCAATAAGTCATTGGTAATGTCAGAATGCCATGATTCTGATGAGAAAGATGCCAGCAAAACTCATTAAACTGGATTTAAAAGAAGATAGGCAGAGCTGGTTGTGACAAAAGGCTTGTGTGTTGGTGATGGAGGTTTTGGTTTGGACATTTTGTGCTGTTTGTTTGGTGGGTTTTTTTTCCCCAACAATGTGAATGTAATGAATTCTCTTAAATATTTATTTCTGCCCCTGGTCAGCATTCATGCTGAACAACAGGGCTCATTTTAGGAAATGTATTATGCAATGTCATATCAACCTGCAGGTTTGTCTTGTGACATGGGCAGCAAGAGGAACTCTGTCTCACTTTTCTTCCTGTGTCTGTTTGGGCTGATTTCAACACTGCACTTTGCCTAGGAGATCTTCAGGAGCTAAACATTTCAGCCATTTCCATCAGATTGTTGTGGAATACAAAGCTTTTCCCTGCAGACCAGCCATGGGAGCCTGCCTGGTCCCCACTAGGCTTCGGATTCTTCAGCACCCCTTTTTGGACCTTCAACTCTGAACTCACCCAACAAGATGTGTATGGGTGAAGGAGCATTTTCAAATTGCCTTCACAGGTTGCAAAAAGCTCGAGATTTTCCAGCTCCCTGGAAGCTTGGTTACCTTTTAGGCCATTAGTTTAATACTTCAATTACATGCTCTATGGTGCTCGAGCTCTGGTGTGAAGGTGCTCTTTTAAGAAAAAAGCATTTCTAGTCAAATATTCCTGATCCTAATAGATCAGTTCCACAGCTGTGACTTCCCTGGGATGGGTAGAGCTGTGCTGATTTATGGCAGCTTGAGATGTAGCTGATTATATGTGTTAGGAACATGTGCTACAAAAACAATCGTTGTTTATGGTCTTGACAAAATTATGCTTGTTGGAAAAAACAAACAAACCAGATATCATTTCAAGTAGAAGTAATGAGTGTGTGCTGTGTAAAATTGCAAGGACTGTATTATTCAGTTGCCCCTTGTTTTGATGTGAGCACACAGGCCATCAAAGTGTGTGCTAACAGCCACTGAAATTTTTCAGCTAAAAGAGAATTTCCCATGGCACCTCCTAGATGTGAAATGTGAATTGTGGTATAAATATAAGTGAATTAAGTCTCAGAAGGTTATTTGTTTACATCAGTAAAATTATGAAGTGTGTCTAAGTCACCTAGACTACTTTAGCTTCTTGATCTTTATGAAAAAGGTCTTTATTTGATCTTAATTAAAAACAGGAGTTCTCCATGAAGCCATTGCTTCATGGTTAGAATAAAACTTCCATGTGATCCCATATCAAACTGTGGTCCTTTTAAATATGATGATTTAAAAATGTTTGTGTTTGTGTGTAAATTTATGCATATCTATTTGTGAATCTAGACCAGTGACATTAAATTAGATGTGTCATTGTTCCATTTTTATTTCCCTAGCCTATTATTCTCATGTTTTGCAGTGCTCTGCAGGTCAAAGGAAAATGCCAAAGAGATTATATGGAAAAGGAGGGGGAAGAGGGGAAGATGACTGTGCTTCATATAGTCTCAAACATTGAAAAGAAACCCATCCACATGACTGTTTTTGATACAGCAGTTAGGATTGCAAAATCCTTATTTAGTCACGAACATTTCTTAAACAAAAGGAGAATTTAGGACTCTTAATTCTTATTTTGTAAGACTTCGGCTGCCATGGACTATCATCCCTCTCCCCAGCCCATGGCTGGTGGTAGCTTCTGGATTAACACCAAGGAAATCTGTAGAGTTAAATAAGTACAATGCTACTCAAGATGAGCATGTCTGATGGTATCTAAACTTTAGCCTGTAAAAGCCACTTTCACAATGTTGATTTTTAAGTTTGGTTCCTTTATTACCACTGCCAAGAGTTTGAAATGTATGGAGATGTGTCCTTGATACTATGTCAGGCCACGTTTGCTGTTGTGCAAGCAGGAGATGGAGGTACAAGAAGTCCTGACTTCTCTGAAGGCAGTGTCCAGCCAGGTGTAGTGCACAGCAAAGACTTCATTCTCCACTTCTCCTCTTGCTTCTGGGGAATGGGACCTCCCTGCTGGCTTGTTGGGACATTATAAGAGGTTCTGGATTCTAGGATGGTGGCCTGAGCCCACAAAGCCCATGCCAGAGCAAGAGGGCAGCAAGCTGGTGGTGAGCAGGACCCCCTTCACCTGTATTTACCCCCCCCTGCAGGAAAGCTGTTGACCAAGTTGGCCTTTTGGGTGGTGGTCACCTGTCCCCAGGGACTCAGAGAAAGGTTTGCAGGGCATACAGGTGGTGTTCTGAGAACCTGAAAGGCCTTTTGAACTGGAGTGGCTGAAGCCTATGACAGTAAGTTTAAAACTGTAATGGCAGACAGCATTTACCTTTCTGAATAAATTCAGGTGTTAGAAATACCTAATTTGTTTGTACTGTTCTCACTTCTTGCCATGCCAAGGAAAGTATGCATCTTGGGGCTTTATTTTCATATGCACATTCTGTTTACATAACCAGGACATTTTATCAGCCAGAACCGATGTTAACTGACAAAGCAAGAGGGAAATTTTCATTCTGTGCATGGTGATATCACAGAAACAATGTGTTTGAAGCCTTGCACTTCAAAAATATGCCTGTGAGGAATGGAAAACTCCAGGCTCATATTGTAAAAACGTGAGTCACAACAACTATTATCTCTTAAGAAATGGCATTCCAGCTCTTTGATTCAGTCATTGATGATTTCCCTTTTTAAGTTGTGGTTCTTTCTTACCCTTTTAAGAAACATCTGGGCTAACCCTGGCTATTTGTAGAAATGTTTGCAATTCATAGATTAAAAGAAATTAGACATAGAAAGGACCCATGAAATTATCTTGTCCATTTCCTGAAAGCATATGAAATTGAAGAAGAATTGTGCTAAGTATATATATATATATATTAAAATTTGGAACTTTAGCTTATATACAATATGAAGACAAAACAAGTCAAGAATTTTCAATGGTAAGGATGCTGAAACATACTTTTTATTTAAATTAAATAGAAGACTGGAAAAAGTCTAATGAAGGTTTTGCAGGGTTTTCCAATTCTTTCTAGGCAGTTACCTCTCTGGAATTTGTAGATAAAACTGAAAATATCTGGTTTTGCCCAGTCTGAATTTGATTCAATTTACTAATAAGAAAGAGCTTTGAGCAAAAATAATTCTCTTTAGAAAAAATAATTAAAACATCTGATTTTGATTAGGTTTTTTCTGGTTATTTTATCTCCCTCACCATCCCCCATCCATTTTTTGTTTCTATTTTTTAAAAATATTCAGCCAGTTCTGTTGCCGGAATGGCTTCTCTCGGAAGTCTTCCGGAAGTCTGCGAAGGATGCTGAATATTCTAGTGGATATTGTAGTTTTTTGTGATCAAGCAACACCCGTGAAAACCATGGTGCTTGGTAGAGACATTCCACTCGTTCTCTGACATCTCAGTAAGGACTTGGTGCCCCTCATGCTGTATGGCCAATGCCTCCAGCTTGGAAGTAAGGAATGTGGCGTGGAGGCGGCTGTCACCAGTTTTCCAGCCAAGGGGGTGTCTGTGTAGGTTGGAGGCAGTCGCCCATCCCGTGCTCTGAAGCACTGGAAGCAGGGAGTTGGTGTGATGTGGGTCTGGAGCACCTGCAGATGTACAGGGGTGTTAACAAATAGAAGTAGTCTTTCTTGCATGCTCCCAGGTTCTACAGCTGAGGGGTTTTCTCAGTCAGAGGCAGCATCTTTGTGTTTAAAACCATTTGTGGACCTTTTGTGCTTTTATTTGCCTTGTGGCTTTGTGAGTCCTTGTCATTTGTGGCCAACAAGTTTCACAGGATGACTCTGCACCATGTGGAAAGTGGCCCCAGTGTTTGTTTCAAACCTGCTGCTCTGTGATTTCATTCGAAGTTTCTCCATTCTTGTATTATGAGAAAAAGCAAACAGTCATTCCCTGTTCACTGTCTTCACAGAGCTCATTATTATCTGGACCTCAGCTAACAGCTCACGATGTTCTCCTCTCTGGTTTAGAGACTTATTCTGTGCCCTTCCACCAGTGATGATCAACCACCGATTTTCACTGTCCCCTTCAGCACTGAGACAGGTTTCATTCTGAAGAAACAAAAATTGAAAGGACAAAAACCAGATAATTTTCTGGCCACCTGTATTGATGTCATCTATAGAAAGTGAAATTCTATTTGCTCACACTGGTGCTGAGTCACAAAGCAGTGAGCATAAGAAACTCAATTTGTGGGAAAGCTTCTAATTTCCTGTTTTTCAGGAGGAATGGGATAAAACAAATGACATGGAGGGGAGAGGGGAAAGGAATAAAGAGAATAAATCCAAAAAAAGAAGAATATCAGAATACTCAAACACTGGGAAGACTAATTCATTTTGGCCCCGCTCGTTCAAACCAGCAGTAATGCTGAGTATAATGTACAAGCTTCAGTAAATCATTCCTATATGATAGACTGTGATCAATGACAATTTAATGAATTCATTTTAAAATGAAGTCAGAATAGGAAAAACAGTAGTTATGTGAAAGAGTACTTTACTCAAGTAAATTGAGTCAATAAATATGCTATTTGTCATGCAGAGTCCAGTTAAAGTCTTGTTTGCTAACAAAAATGCTGTCATCACAGAGCCTAATAGACACAAGCTATCTGGAACTATCCATTGTAAATAGACAAATACCATCTGAAAGCAGAAAACAACAATTGTGGCTGAACAAAGAATTGGATCCTGCACGTTGCCTAATGCAATAGAGTAGCCCACCTCAAAATCTACTATTTTGTTTGTCACCAACATGTATTCTGATTTAGTATGAATGGTCTGCTGGTGGCAAAAAATCAAGGTCTGTTTTTCTTCTGTGAAATGAGTTTTAATTGTTGCATAGTGAGGGCTTCTCTTGCTGGAAAAACATGCCTCTAAAGTCACTATTAAATTGCAAAATACAGCTTCAGTGAGTTTGATGGATTTGTGCACACTACTAGAACAGGGATAAGCTTCATCCTTTTTCAAACAGTAGTTTTACATTAATTTTCACAGCTATACATGTTGTTTAGTGCAGATAAAAGAAGCCTTTTTGTTTGGCTGTGCTTTTTACACTTGGCTTTATTCATATGAGTTGAAGAGATGTGGCAATTCTCACTTGTTTTCATTCAGGAGGAGACTGGAAGTTTTAACAGTGAAGTACCATAAGGCCAAGATGGTCTTACTTCACAACTTTGGGTTAGAATCACAGAATCAAAGAATATCCTGCATTGGAAGGGACCCATGAGGATCATCGAGTCTAACTCCTAGATGTTCAAATCGGTACTGAATGGAAGGAGCCTGGTTTTCAGATGTGATGAACTGGCAGCAGTGGCTATTCAGCATCTTGGAAGCTTGACGTGCTCTCATGAAGGTCCCAGGGCTTTTTCAGGCACATTTGGGCTTCCAACATCCTTCAGATTGAAGGGCGTGGAGGAAAAGAAAATGCTCAAAAGTTTTGACAGATATCTTGAAGATGGCATTTCCTGTCCCAAAGGAAAATGAAAATTACGTTGCAGAAGCCTAAGACAGAGATTATGAAAAATTTCTATTGGATTTAAGAATCTAAACTTGACCCTTCACTCTTTAAATTTGGAATAGAACAGCTGGGGCATTTTTAGATTTTGCGTCATGTGGCCGGAGATCGGCTGATTTAAATCTGCCCTGCAGTCATCTTAGGCACATTGTTCACCCACTCCCAGAGCTGCATTTTCAAAAATGAGTTAGGAATCCGGATCTCTGTGGCTTTCGATGAAACTTAAGCTTGTATGAATCTGTTACTCCTTAGTTTGGATTTAGGATCCTGAATGACTGAAAAATTGAAGAGTATTCCGCACTCTACCTACAAAGACTTTTCAGCTCTGACCATGTGTGATTCCTTATTGAAATTACAGTTTCAGTAATTTTTGTTTTCCCGGATGTTCTGTTAACCACGTAAAAACAGATGAGGAGTTTCCTGATAATCAATAACCTACAAGTTATTTGTTTGTTGTTTTTTTTTTTTTTTCATTCTGATGGCTTTGTTCTTCTCGGTTTTCTCCTGCCACTAACTTCTTGGTAATTTTATTTCAGCTGTTTCCACTACTAGGAGTAAAGACCAGTAAAGACAAAGCAGGATGAAAAGATGGCTGACTTCTTGTTACCACCGGGTACTAACAGCTTCCACCGGTTCACGCCTGAGTCCTTGGCTGCCATCGAGAAACGGATCGCGGAGAAGCTTGCAAGGAATGCGAAGCAGGAATACAGAGAGCAGCTGGGCGAGGAAGAGAAGCCTCAGCCTCAGTTTGATTTGCAAGCTTGCAAGAAGCTGCCCGATATCTATGGGACTGTTTCTCCAGAGCTCATTGGGGAGCCCCTGGAGGACATCGACCCTTTCTACAATGACCGCAAGGTGAGCCCCAGCCAATCCTCCTCCTTGGCTGCTGCTAAAGCACAGCCACCATCTCTGTTTTGGGTGCTATGGTTTTTATCTTTCTACAGCCGGTAAAAATGTTTCTTTTCCAGATTAAGAATCGGAGTTTTGGCATGAGCAGGGCTCCCAGAAAACATCTAAGCGGGAGGGCAAAGAGGGATAAAAAACAAAATTAGAACTTGTGTGTTTTCAGATAACCCTGAATATGAATATACAATATCTGAAAAGAGCAGAGCAGTAGCTGAGTTAAATTAAGCCAGAGGTTTTATCTGCCCTATCTTGCCTACTGCATGAGCTGTGACTTTTCACAGGTCTGTTGTTTATCACTTAAGCCCCTTGATGTTAAGGGCTTCTGGGTGACTTGAGTCTTGTGCAAGCACTCTGCACAAGAGCAGAAGCAACTCCACAACCATTCCTGGAGAGCAGCATTTCTGTTCTTGCTGAGGAATATTTCAATTCCATTTAAGATGACCAAAACAGAGCTGAAGGGAGATGTGTGAATAGCGTGTGCAGTGCTGGCACTTTGCAGAAGGGTAAACTTCATCCCAAAGTGAGCATCACCTGATGAGGCATCACGTGTAGGCTGGACCAAAGCCACAACAGTGCAAACAGCTTCTGTCAAAAGGCTGTTGACAACAGAGCTGGGTTGATTGCTTACTACAGTTTGTTCCCCTTTCCAAACATTTTGCAAAATGGCCAACAAAATAAAGTTTGGAAGCACAGTGCATTTTTAGGCAGCTTCCAGTTCTTTCGGGTGTTTATGTTCCTGATTTTGGGCTATGCTATTTCCTCTAAACAATGTTGGCCATAATGCTACTTCTATTAAAACAATGTAGAGGCAGGTGCTAGAGGTACAGAATAAAAGTTAAATGGATAAAGACAAATAGATTACTTACCTGGAAGGGCCAGAATTAATTTACCTTTTAATTTGCCTGCTATCCCCGGGCACGAGCAGCAGGATATAGATTTGCAATTTTAGTGTCATGAAGTTTTTAAACCCAAGGTGGGTGATTTGCTTAGATTTTATATATTGGGTGTCCTGATTCCGTCTCTGAGTGAATATTAGTTCCTTTATGCTTGTTGGGGCATCTTCAGAGCTCTGCAAATTGGGTCAGCATCCAATTCACCTTTGCTTTGAATTTAATGTAACTTACAGTATTGTTTTCCTCTGCCCATAATTATCTGAGTACAATGAGAGTGCCTCAGCACCAGGGTCAGATCCTGCTGTGGAGCTGTGCCTCGTGCACCTTCTTACTCGGTGAGACAAAATACATTGAGAGCAACACAGTGCTCAAAGTAGAGAAGGTGGAGGAACAACACAGCAAGGTCCCCAGCACCTGGGAAGAAGAGCATCACATAAGTTCCCCCACCACATTTTAATCTCCAGGTCATTTTTATTTTTAAAGATGATTCCACCCTCTTCCCAGACCCTGATGGAGATGTTGCATGGAACTCTGTAAGGGTTGAAAGGACTAAAAATAGTTGGGATATTACAACAGGACGGACAACAGCTCTTTAGGGAAGGTCTTGGACAAAACATTTAACCAAGTGAAAAGGAACTTAGGGCTCTTGGGAGGGAAGGGGGAAAAAGGTATGGGATACTTGCAGGAATTTCCCAATGGGATGTGGGCTGGGAAAAGCTGAGTATAAATGCAAATACTGAATGTTCTCATTTTCATTTTGTTTTCCAGACATTTATAGTACTGAACAAAGGGAAGACAATCTTTCGATTTAGTGCCACTCCTGCCTTGTATATACTTAGTCCTTTCCATCCAATCAGAAGAGCAGCAATTAAAATTTTGGTACATTCATATCCTTTCTGTTGATTTCCCTCCTCATGTATTTTGTATGGGTTTTAAACACAGATGGATGGAAGTCAGAAACCATTTTATTTCATTAAGCTGTTTTAAATCTTTTGGCTGAATTTGCTTGCACAAGCAGAAATGCACTTGGATTTTCGGTTTGTTTCATTTTATATTGTTATGTGAGCTATAAAAAATGACTGTACTATACTGCTGGCATCAGATAATGTGAACTGCACTGGAGAGTCTGGTGAGTTTACTCAGGATTAAAAGATGTGAAGGGACTGATCATCTTCACCGAAGAGTCAGTGGAAGAAAGTGGGTGTAGTACCTTAGAAAGGAAGGACACCAGGGGAAATCTACAATAATGGAGATCTTTGCTACCAAGCACTTCAGCAAATTCTCCCAGAGGTGAAACTCTATGACGCCATATGCAGACACAATTTAATTTTGAACTGCCTGAGAACTGAAATTTTTTTCTCTCCTGAAACAGAATATTTTAAAAAATTGTTTTGTTGGTTCTTTTCAGGTTTGCTTATTAGAACGTGTTATACAGGCAGGAGAAAAATCACAGGCTGTCCTGCTGGACCTTCCAACAGAAGGGCGGTGCCTGATTTCCCTTGACTCTTGTTCTGAAGTCATGGGAGATACAATGCAGTAGTTGGTTTTGCTTGTTTTTTTAACAAAACCACAGAAACGTTATATTCTGACATAGACACATCTCTCTGAAAGGCCAAATTGACCCAAATATTCAGCTTTCTGTGAACATTACTGAAAACACACCCTTCTTTGTGACTTGGCTGCTTTCTCTGTGGTGCATGTGAAAAACCTGGCAGTGATAATTCAGAGACTCCACATGCTGCTGTGCTCATTCTGTGATGTTTTAGTGATGGAAATCCCTCATCTGCAATGCTCCAGTCACCACAGAGAACTAACTAATAAAGCACATAGCATCTTAGAATCACTGGTTAATTATCAAGTTTGATGAAAAAAATAGGCAAAGAAACCAGATTCCCAGTGTTCGTCCATGCAGTGAGAGAAGAAATGTGATATTCTAGCAAAAGGAAAAACAGGTGAAGCTTCTGATTACAATAATTCTATGCAAAAATGAATATGTGATATCAGCCAAAATATTATTATGGTTACTAAGAATACACTGTAGAATTCCGCAGAGAGATTTGCTTGTGGATCAGATTATGTGTGTGAGCAGTGCAACATATGCTGCCACACACCTAGAGCTCAACAGAGTTTTTAGGTACACTTACCTCAGCACAGCATTGCTGAAGTTAATCAATGTCAATGCATTTGTCCAGGTATGGCTAAGAGAAAAATCTGAAAATTGAGCTTCTTAGGAAAAAGTGTGAATATTGCCTCCAGTTTTGGAGGCAATTTTTCTGTCTTGCCCTCACTTTCTTCTACGCTGGCTGGTGAAGCCAAGAGGTCATAGGTTTGTGTAGCACAGGAGCTACGTGGCCTTTGTATCAGTCAACCAAAAGATAAATAAGCAAGAAATCCTTATCGTTTTACTTCCAAGGATAAAGACCACAGAGGAGAGCATTTAAAATGTTTGTCAGGAAAGAAATATGGTCAGATGAGGACTGTAAAAATTTGGGAGTGGCAGGTCTGTAGGCAAATATAAATTTAGCTCCCAAAATGTCCAAATTACCACCTTGTGTTGATAATGCCAGGAGATCCAGCAGCTCGAGCTCTGGCAGGCAAGGGCAGGAGACAACAACTCCATCCCAGTGAAACAGCAGCAAAGTTCCTGCATTAGGCACTGATTTGTTTTCTGTCAATAAAGACCTTTTGCATCAACCTGAAACACAAAGGCCAACGGGCTGAGCAGGCAGTCAATATCCCAGGCAAAAGGGAGCCTGAATCGGCAAGTGCTCAAGCAGATAATATCCCAGACATGAATCTGGGAACCAGATCTATCGTCTTGCGTGACTGTAATCAAGCAATCTTTATTTTCCCCAGGGCAAAAGCCTAAAAGGAGCATTAGCAAATGGTGCCCTGTCACGTAAATATCTGAAGCAACTTCTTCAGTAGATGCCGTACTTCAATTTTCAGCCATTGAGTGTGCTGTGAAGGCCAACAGTAGAAGGGAATAGAGAGGACAGAGAAAAATCATCTTATAGAGAAGCCGTGGGGGTCATATTTCTTGGTTAAGTAGCTGTATATGGAGTTCTTCCTCTGAGATGTCAGGCAGGATAGATTCTGTATGTTCACTCACTATGGCTCATCCAGTCAAGCCTGATAAGTCTAGTCTTTCAAAAATACATCTGTCCAAGGGAAAAAAACATTCAGAGATTCCTAGGTATGTGAATTACTTCAACTGTCAGCATATACTTAAACCTCTTCTAGATATTTCTCCTCCTATTCAGAGTCTAGGAGGCCTCACAAAAGGACCATGGCCAGAAGGTGGCCCTGGTCCATTTCTGTCACAGATGACACGGGGAGTATAGAGCTGCATCCTACTGATGAACACTTTATGCCTTCTGCATCATTATCAGCTGTTATTAACATCTTTCTTTACTATCTCCACCTATTAATGAGATTAAGTCACTGGTAACACTTCATCAATGCTTATGTTTAAAATACTCCTCTCAGTTCTTGCCTGCAAGAAAAGGACCATTGTATGGTGTCCTTAGTTTCCCCAAGCAGTTTGCTGACCTGTATAAAATCTGTAGCAATTGTTATTTCTTGTTTTTCTAAGTATTATAGCCAGTTGCTCTGAGTTCACCACTGATCCAGAATGGGGGTTTGGCCAAAACTACCTTCCTTGATAGAATTATAGATTCTGGTGCATTAGAAAAAGAAATTAAAAAAAATAAATAAAGATTTTCCCATCTTTGTTCATGTTTTCTGATTGCAGCTTTTTTCCCATCTGATTTCGCACACTTTCCATAAGGCAAAATGAGACCTTGTGAAGCACCAATTATATGTACTATTCATTGGCACTAACCTTTGCTTGCACATATTATATGTAATTTGGCAATGATCACCTAAAGAGCCTCTAGTATTCAGTCTGCTAATTAACAATTATCCATCATAATGAAGTCTGGAATAGAAGTGTACCGTGGTTGACTCTATATCTTTGTGCTAGAAGATAAAATTTATAACTTTTAGAATCAGTTTGTGCAAAGCCTATTCTGTAACCTCAAATCGGAAATAATAGGTTTAATTTATTGCAGAAAGAATCCTGATGAGTAGCTTAGTATATTTGGTTTGTAGGCTTTCAAAAATTTGATTTAATAGCAGTTCTAAGATAGGGAACAGACAATGCTGCTAATATTGCTTATCTCAATTTTATCTTCTTTGCTTTGTCCTTTCTGAGTAGATCATCATCACGGACTTTTTCTAATGCAAGAAATTGCATTAGATTTCAGGTAGGAATGTTAATTTTCATTCTGTTGGAATTTCTGTAGGTTTTTTTTTGTTGTTGTTGTTGTTGGTTTGGTTTGGTTTTTGTTTTTTAAACACAGACCTCTAACTTTGATGCATAACCAGCTGAAATGTTTCATTCTTCTCTGTTCTTTGTAGTTTTCAGCTTGGTCATGAAAACCAGATTGAATTCATAGTGCATTTGTTGTCCCAAAGCTGACCCTTTACATTTTCAACCTGAGTTCTCTGGTTTGTTCCCTTTGGTGCTTGAATAAGAAGGTGATGACACCTGCCTGTAAATGAGCATCTGGGAAAGCTGTTAGATTTAGTTTATAACACAGGGGAACAGAGATATATAAATGAAACCAGTGATCCTGAATTCCTGTAGAGGAGTTTATTTTCTTGGAATTGAAGTATGCTATTTGTTTGGCAAGATCTGAAGATACCACTTTGGTTTACTGTGCTTGTTTTCATAGCATTTCATGGTAGCTGAAAAAGTAATCCAGTGTTTTCTAGGCTGGCTGCAACTTAAAACTAATTGTGTTAACCAGAATGACACAACTCATAGAAACATATCTCAAGCTGACGTGAGAAAATGTGAGTGGATATCAGATATCCTTCCCAGTCCTTCAGCAGGAGGTGTTGGCCCAGAAGTGGAAAATGTTTGTGAGATGAGCAATCCCTGTGAGTTCAATTACTGCTTTCTGCGATGGCCCTGGGGAATGCACAGGTTGGTTACTACCAATTTACCCTTGTAGTTGCTTATGTGGCCCACTGGAAAACGTTCCACTCTTTATTCAGCAGAGATTTTCGTTCTGCGAAAGGATAAATTTCATGCAAACATTTCAGGATGTAGGTTTGAAATTATATTCTTCAATCACTATTCTCAAACAAAAAATAACACTGATGGAATCAGTAAAGGGGTAAAAAAAAACTTTTCTTTTTTTTTCCCAAAGAAAGGAAAAGAAATTTATATTTGGATGTTACTTGTCTTCTTTCCCAGTAGCATGGGACCAGTTATTTATGGAGGTGAATCCCATCATATTTTGAAATTATTTTTTTTTTTACACAAAGTGGCATGTGCTTTTAGGAGAACCATTCAGTGAACTGTGTTTTCCATTTCAGGAATTTGATTTAGGGTACATCTTTTCATATTTATGGCCTCAGCTTAGCAGCCAACTGCATGGACTATACACGTGGGAGGTTCATTTTAGCCTCCAATTAGGGAATCTGGTGCCTCAGCTGAGGCAGAGAGCTCTGCAGACCAAGGCTGTATGTTTGCCAAGCAGGTTTGCAGACCTAACCTTAAAATCAGTGCTCTGAAACTCATACTAGCTTTTGCTAAAACTTTATATTGAAAGTGAAATCTCAAGCCCGTTAAAGAGATTAGAAAGACCAGATTTGTAACTTGCCCTGCTGCCTGAGAAACGTTTCAGGATGCAAAATAAAATGGGAATTTGCAGACATGGGTTTTTCTGTAGATACTTAAATGAGACTAATCCCTCTTTTCATACAAAGTTGTGCACCTATGCACACTGTCATCTGACCAACACAGCTGTAAATTTGGGGTATTGTGTTTTAAAAAGACTGCAGAGTCAGTACATTTGTTTACTGCATAAAGTATGCATAAAAGATGTAGGCAAAGAAAAAAAAGCAGGGAAAGTTCCGTCATTTTTTCTGTTTATATAACTATTTGTCTACTTATGCACTTGCAAAAAATGTTTATTGTTCTTTAAGCGACTTGCAAATTATGATTGGGCTGTCATATCTTGTGTGAAGGGACAAAAATTTATGAAGTCTTGTATCATATGCATTGTTTTCCTTAATTCGCCTCTTTACATTGTTCAGTATGTTTATTATGTGCACTATTTTAACTAATTGTGTGTTCATGGCACAGTCAGAGACTCCGTCATGGAATAAATATGTTGAGTAAGTATCCTTGCTGGTTTACAGCTGCCCTCTCCTCATCTCATCCTTCCTTTTTCTATTCATTGTGTTCTTATTTTCATCTTGTTTGCTGCTAATTTCTTTCCAGTAATACTGATCGTGGTATCTGCCCTCACAAAACGTTTTTCCAGGTAGTTTGTTGTTGTTTGGTTTTTTTTTTGTTTTTTTTTTTTTTTCCTGTGAAAACTTCCTTAGTAAGTAAACTGAAAATTTTTAGTCCGTGAATCTCATACTTCTTGCTCAATGCACCTTCAATGCTACATCTGAATAAAATCACATATGAGGACAACCCCGTTTGAACCTGGCCAGACTTCCACAGTTCTCATGCAAGAGATTTGATAGTTGAACACATCAGGATAGGCTGATGGAGTTTAAGTTGAATTATTTCAGAAAATACTTCCTGAACATATTAGGTCTATCCTTAAACTGAAACTTACTGGAAGCAAAAGTTTCTTCTGGACCGAGCACGTCATGAGAAGTGTTCCCCTGTGATCATTATTAGGAATATTTTATGAACATAAAAGTGTCTGGGAGCACTTTTAAATGAATTCCTGTCTTTTTAGCTTGTCAAGCCTTTAGGAAATATAGCAAAGACATCACTTGAAGGTGTCTATTTGTTGTGGTGGTTTTGTGGTTGTTTTTTTATTTTTAATTAATTTTAAGGGAGGAAAGGGGCCCATTTCAAAGAAGGCCCATTTCATTTCTTTAAGTTGCTTTAAAATATTCCTTTTAGAAACAGATACCAGATGCACAAGCTAATCAACCTACAGTGCATTAAACAATTATTTTGGCTCATTGAACCAATCAGAACACACTTTTTATTTTTGACTGACATATGATAAACAGAGCCATCTGCTGCTTCGTAGCCTGGTGGTTGGTCTACTCAGGGCTGTAAGGAAAGACAGTGAAACGCCCTTATTTAGGTTTCTTAAAATCATGCAGGACACATCTTCTAGGCCATAAATTGCTAATTATAGGCAGCACTGAACCAAATATTTCATCCGATCACAATAACATCCTAATCCCAGGATGTTTCATGTATTTCTGTAGAGTGTGGTACCCTCAAGTCTGTCTGTGACTGTCCTTTCCCTCGATGTTGTCCTTTTCCTATGGAAAACTGCCATACAGTTTTCCATAGCCATTCCACTGAATCATGGACATCTCATCCATGTGAGTCAAAATTTGGTCTGTCTATCTACAGCTGGAAATTCAAACATTCTGGAGGGAAATATCAAAATGCTTATTGTGTCTCCTGCGAGCAGGAAAATGTGGATGATGTTATCAGTGCAACAAGGAGAGTGTGCAAGAAACGTAGAGCAGAATTGCAAATGGACTCATGCAGCATGGAGTAAATCCTTCCATGTTTCCTCTTCTACTGTGTCCCCTCATATCTCTCAGCTTTTCCTCCTCAGGTGCATAGAATGAAATCAAAGTCAAGTACTTTTGAGGAGCAAAATAACCCAATGAACTGTAATTCAAATTGATTAATATTGGATTTGGAAAAGATACATTTAATCCATTTTGTTCTGCTGTTTCAGAGACTCACGGGGGATAGAAGAATAACCTTGTGAAAATATTTTTCCTAGATCTTCCTTTAAAACATTTTCCTTACCATTTTGAAAATAGAAATCAATTCAACTTCCCTCCACTAAAAAAAAAAATTTTAAAACCCCCTGACTTCTGTTGTTAAAGAAGCTGTTCAGTTGCTGGAGGACTTTGCCCGATCCATTTAGAATTAGATGATGATTATACAATCAATTAAACCCATCTGACATGCTGAATAAATACAAGTGCTTTATCACTTTAATGAGCTTATGTACCGTTAAGTATTTTTTTTAGTTCTTTGCATGTGTTTTCTGCCTGTATTACTGAACACACACGCTCAAAGAGACTGTCACATGAGTGACCTATATTCGAAATACCGGAGCAAAATTAAATAGGAGCCGTGAAAAGTTGGATGCAAGATAATGCTTAAGTGTGTGATCAAAGAGCTGGGAGAGACATGTAATGCCCACTGTTGCACAGAAACTGTCCTGCTAATCACCATTTTAAGATGAAGCACACTGAGGTTTTATAACATATGTAACTGGCTCTGCTGTGCGGCAGGATGGCAGGAGGGCATGAGATTTGCCACTGTCTGTGTTTGTGCCCAGTTGCAGATCAGTGGAATACAGCTAAGAGGAAACACCTCCATTTTATGCGTAACGAAGTTCTTCCTTATATTGCACCTTTAATTGCTTACACCTTTCTTTTTTTTTTTTTTTTTTAGCAAATAGGACTCTCAACTGCTATAATTCTTTTGTGTGTGATGGCACCATTGTAGCTACTGATGTTTAGCCAGTGTTTCCAGTGAAAGCCCCTAACATCACGGCTTATAATAGTCATGTTTTAGTAGATTTTAGGTGTTTGAGGGGTTTTAATAGGCTTTGGTGACATCTGCCTCTTTGTTTGGAGAAAAGGGATAGGGAATGTCAGTGGTGGATACTAAACATTTATTTCTTTTATTAAGATATGACCTAGAATACCTAGTCCCACTGGGCTAGGTAGAAACATTAAAAAAGAGCTGTTGCATGCCCTGAACTCTATCTCTGATGGTAGGTAGAGCCCTGGGTGAATAGAAATCTGAATGCTATAAATCACATGCATTACTGTCCTCCACAGAGATTTTGCTAAATTTTATTACAAGTGTCAACTTTATTACAAAAGGTAAGATCTATGTTCTAGACCAGAACATCACTGTCAAGAGGCTGTTGGCAATAACTTACTAGGGGGGGAAAAAACAACCTCATGTCTCCTTTGCTGTCAAGCAGGTCAAAATTACTACGCATAGTTTTTGGGTGGGAGTTTTTTTACTCTTTTTCACTGAAGGTGTTTTGTTGTTTAATTCTCCAGGCTGGAGTGGTTTCCATGAATAGTGAAACACAAAGGAATTTGCAGAACAAGTGCTCTTTTCAGCTAATAAAACCAAGTGGTGACATTTTTTTAACCTGCTGTACTTCAAAATGGTCCTGGGTAGGATGAGCTGAGAGATATGAGGGGAACAACCACCCTCCTTCGAATTAGAGAAACAACAAGGATTGTGGCATAATGTTGCCAAGAGAGGTTGTGGACTCCCCATCCCTGGAAGTGCTCAAGACCAGACACCTGGTCTAGTAGAAGGTGTCCCTACACACGGCAAGGGGGTTGGAGCTAGATGACCTTTAAGGTTCCTTCCAGCCCAAAGCATTCCATGACTCCCTAATCCACTCCTCTTTCACCGGTGATCACAGGCAGAGCTTCAAAAGTCCCATAGCACAGCTCAGCATCGTAGTGTTCACGCTTGACTTAACGAGGGAGGAATCATCAAGGTACACCCTGTGGTGAAAACTATCTTCATCCTGTGGCTGTCAAGAGCACCTTCCCATTTCTTACATGTTCCTCGTTCCACACACGAGGCTGCTCATGCACAGCCCAGTGCTGCAGCCGTGACTCACCTGAGCAACCCCAGTGAGATGGGCAGAAGTGTCTCACGTGAGTTGAGTGTGTCTCTGCCATCCTGTCTGCTGCTTGCTAATGCTCTTGCTCATCTTGGCTGCTTTTTTTCCCCCAGGTACACTTTCACTGGCATTTACACTTTTGAGTCGTTGATAAAAATATTGGCAAGAGGATTTTGCATGACAGAATTCACCTTCCTTCGAGATCCATGGAACTGGCTGGATTTCAGTGTTATTGTTATGGCGTAAGTAGAACTCCTTTTTATTTTTCAAGATAGTTATATGCAATAGAACTCTTTTAAAAATTCTGTGACTGTTATTTTTCCCCCCCTCATATTTTACTGAAAATGAGAAGGGGCTGAAGTGTATTATGATGGAGGTATTTTTGCCTGAGTGGCTTAAGAGGAAAAAGTCAGAGGAATCCTCAGTTCTGTTCTTTCAATTCACTAGACTATTTTGGAGAAATTATTTATTCTCTCCATGCTCCACAGAAAGAGCTGTTTGTAAAATATCCATAATAATACATATCTAAGGTAGTTTTGAGAAGCTCAAGACCCCTGAATAGAAAGTATTATAAGTGTGACTGAACATCCATGTATTTAAATTCCTATTTATAATCTATCTATCCATAACATCACCAAAGCTGTTTTCACATCCTTCTCTTCACAAACCCTCTTCACCCAGAAAGTAATTACTATTGTACTACAATAGAAAATTAATTTATAGGCCTCTAAAACTTGTTATATATCTTGGGAATAGAAATTTGACCCCCACCATGATATTCCCCTTCAGCTGTATACTTCTACCTAGATTATTAGAGTTCATTCAGGACATGTGGGATTCTGGTGCTTTGAAGGAGGTGATGGATTTGTGGCATCCAGACAGCTAAAAATACACAGGGGTAGGGGAGCAGTCAGCCAAAGCTCACAGGGGACACAGGGTCAGCCCAAGCTCTGGCCAAAGGCAAATGTCTGACACTGTCACTACTTCCAGCTAATCTAGAAATCCAGATTTTCTTCACAGTCACAGAAGAGAGAAAAGCACGCAAAGAACGCATGTAGTCTTTAAGTTAAAGCTGGTAGAGATGCCTGAAAAGCTCCATTTCTTAATCATGGAAGGATTTCATCCGGTCTCCCTGGGGTTTTTTGTGCTTAATGATACCCATATTCAGTTCTGGGTTTAGGTTGGTTCTCGCTGCCATCTTTGAAGCTCATAATTCACAGCACTAAGTGAGATGCAAATGTGTTAGCACTGACATTTGAGCTGAGCTCTTGGGACTGTGATATTTGAATGGAACAAAAATTGGGAAATAATATTCAACCAAACTTAGCTCGCATGCCGGTGAGGGCCACTGAAGTTGAAAGCACAAGTCTGTTAGGGAGCAGGGATCAGGACCAGTTTTCAGAGTCCAGACTCTCTCTGGACTCTCAGGACGATTCTCTTGGTTTAGTTTTAGGCAGTTATGCAAGGAACAGTTTGTTGGACTCCGTGGTCCTTGTGGGTCTCTTCCAACTTGAGATATTCTATGATTCTGTGGTCCGTGGCAGCATTTAGCAGAGCAGCGTGAAGGTGTGTGAAACCTGTGTGAACTTCCTCGGGAACACTCCCATTTATTTCAGTAGGCTTTGGATCAAAGCCAGCCCTAGGCCAGGTCCTGGTATCTGTTACTGCATTCCTATGGATTTGGCTGAACTGACATCTGGCCGTTATGATAAGCTTTTAAAAAAACATTCAAGGCAGATGGGGAGAATCTTTTGGAGGTCAGCACACATTAGGTATTTTTCTCAGCTAAACTTTTCCTCAAGCATTGCTAAGTGCAATTCTCCTGCAACATTTAGAGGCAGGACAGAACAAAACAAAACAAAAAACAAAACAGAGTCACCAGCCTGCTCCTCTGTCTCCTGTCCATCAGGCAGTTGGTAAAAGCAGCAAACTCATCTGTGTGGGAGTTAGGACATGAGTTTATTTGTAGGTGTCATGGAGAGTTTCTGTGCAAGGGTTCCCTCTTTTTCTAGGGAGGTTTTTGACAGTAAGGTAGAAAGGAGCAGAGAAAAGGCCAAGAGGAGCCACAGCTTGCAACCTTGACCATGAACCTGCTTCACTTCATCTTCTCAACTCAGGCAGAAGTTGGGGCATCACCCCTGCCTCTGGGAGCTCCTCTGGGAGCATCTCATATGCTGTCACTGAAAGTCAACTCTTAACAGTCAGTGTGGGGCACAGTCTGGTTATCCCTTAAATTCAGTCCACATAATTTCTGGGTGTTTGGAATTTACTGAGCAGGAAAGATGTGAAGGTTTGCACAGACTTTGAAGTGGACAGTTACCCGCAGGTGAATTATTCACTCCCTGTCGGTAGGAACCAGGATTTGGTGCCCGGAGGTTGTGGGCTTACCCCTATTTTTTTCTTTTCTAACTCTAGACTTGAATGGCCTCTCAGTGCTCCAGCCCAGGGCTTCATGAAAACTTCCTTAAGGCTTCTCTAATGAGAGGCTTGGGAGTGTGTGCTTTCTTAGCTACATTTTAATTTTCTTTCTAAATGCTATTTCATCTCTTAGTTAGATGATCCCTAAAACGGGGAGACCTGCAACTGCAAAATATCAAGCTTCTTAGCATCAAACTGTACCACTGGCTGTGCTCTTCAGAACGAGCATCCATTCCTACTGTTTCTTACTTTAAGGCATACTATACCAGCACTTTCAGAATGGAAAAAAAAAATTGGAATTCTGGAATAGAAAATAAATAGAGAAGTGCTTCCTTGAGTCTACAGGCAGCAGTGAGAGAGTTAAAAGTGGCTGCAATATGATCTTCATATGTACAATGAAACCTCCTTCCCAAATATGCAAGCAGAAGATAGCACAGGGCTTTGGATAATGGAATCTATTCTGATATGATTTAGCCTTCATATAAATCCAATTTGCAAGTAATTTAAAGTAAGATTGATCACACAGGTAACTCTGGTGTTGTCTTTGCTTGTAGCTAGTGTGCTGCCAGGGGTATTTCTGTATCTGGAAACAAAGAAGGCTTGAGGATTCAAAATGGAGGAGGCTGATAAGGGGCCATGAGATTCAGATGGGCAGAGGGGTTTTGAACCAGCAGAAAATCTGATTATGTCACTGATGGGTGTTATAGTGGAAAGACAATCATTTGTTTTAGAGTTATTGCAAAATAACTTCTGACCTTCTCTTTTGGACAGAAACAGCACAGATTGGGCCACAGAGAGTAGTTTTAAATAGCACACTAGAGAGTAAGAAGTACCACAGGTCTCCAGGGTTTTTCTCCCATCCTGTGCCAGCAGACACAGCCATGGCTTGTGACCCTCTCTGGGGCCATGGATGGGTTCAGGGAAAATTATGAAACTGCCTTTGTTTAGATCCCTCTTTCACAGGCCAGCAAGTACTTCCCAGGACAGATGAGGGAGATGCAGCTGTAACTCTGGGCTGGAAAGTGCCCTGTCAAAAGCTTAAAGACAAGAAGCAATCCCTGGCTAACAGGAAAATCCAGGGTGGGAAATCCAGTTGCTTCTTGCTCCACAATACAGAGGAACTGGTCTGCTGCAGTTTGATAGAAGAAATGGCCAAAATAAATCTTAGTTAACTATTACAAACAAGCAGCAGTGTTATTTGCTTTGCATGCTTGCTCACATGTTTATAATGTGGTTTTACAAACCTCTGGCCAGCAAAACCATATTCTTGTCATATTGCTTCTCCCCAAATTATATTTTTCCACCACCTTTCATGCTGCAGAAGAGTTTGGGAGAGAGGCACTAGGTAAAGCTAGGGAGGAAACAGGTAAATCTTTGCCCAGACCGCCCTATGAGATTATGAAGAAAAGCAATATTGCTCTTCCAGGCTATAATCTGGATTAGTAGATATGGAGAGGATGCTTTGTCCTCCCCAGGGGCCTTTGGACAAAGCCCACTTAAGCAGGTTTTGTAAAATATCCAGGTGAGGTTTTATCTTAGCAAACAAATGCCTCAAAGAAGTAGAATATTTGAGTGAAATTTAATGGAATTTTAATAGTGAAATTCAAGGGTCCAAGGCCTCTTTTATTCAGAAGGTACAGTGGTGACTATGCTTTTACTGTATACTGAGTTGGAGGAAATGATTTTGTACAACGCTGATAAGACAAAACTCATTCCAGGACTGACCCTCCTGGGAGCATTTAGCTCAGATGTGGCATGTGTCTCCAGGATGACCAAAACAGGCATGGCAGGGAAGAGCTGGGGTTGGTATTTTAATCATAAAGAGTTTTTACTAAGATGGCAGTTATATTCATTTAAAATCCATCTTCCTGCAGCCAAAGGATATGAATTTGATGTACAAAACAAAATACAATTCTAAGCATCTCTTGAAACCAACATCTGCTTTACAACAGTATACAGCATCTTAAAATAACCCAGTAGAAGTGTTTGCATTGACATTTGCTCATATTGTCCTATATGTAGTTTTCAGAAACTATTATGTGAAAATTACTTGGGTATTTGAAGCTTTTATTTTATTTAAGAGCAGCAAAATAACTCTTAATATTTCTTATAATGTAAAGAATTTTTCTTTTTTTAAACTAAATGATGGTAAAATCTTTAAAGTATTTATTGCTGAACAGCACGATAACAAAGTTCACCCACTAGTTTTAAAGAATTGATGCCTATTAGATAAGTTTAATAGTTCAAGTAGCATTTGAAAAAATGTGTACTAAGAAAAACCCAGGACAAATGGCATCAAAGAACAGCCTGAAAAGTGGATGCACCTCTCATTTGGCTGTGTTTGCTCCCTGTGTATGAATGCTTTATTCATTCAGGCAAGTCTCATACTCTATTGTATAATTCCAAATAACTGTGACTTAATTCTACAGGTATGTAGGAGAATTTGTGAATGTAGGCAGTGTTTCACCTCTTCGGACTTTCAGGGTATTGAGAGCTTTAAAAACTATTTCAGTAATCCCAGGTAAGAAGCCCTGATCCTTACGTTTTGGCTCTCAGCTACAAGTGATTCTTTCTCTGTCTCTCTTTGTCCCTTTGATTGTTGTTTTTTTGGCTGGTGTTTTGTCATTGTCTGTGTGTGACTTTCCCTTGTTACAGATACATAACTGAATTTGTGGACCTGGGCAATGTCTCAGCCTTACGAACGTTCAGAGTACTGCGGGCGCTGAAAACAATCTCAGTCATTTCAGGTGAAAATCAGGTTAAACACTCCGGCTGCAGTTAAAGCCTACATGCCATTTCCAGTAGCAAACACCGTAATTACAAATGACTAAAACCATAGACACTGATCAGGAAATGGAGGAATGTAGGGAATGTGACCTGTCAATAGAATACGTTTTCTTATGTGCTTTTCCAATATGGTGTTTGTGGGCAGAAGGAATGGGAGAGCCTCCAAAATTACAGACCTCACCAAGAGGAGTGCTGCTGTAAGAACAGTGGCTCATGAGTCACATGCATAAAGTACCCATTCCTGAACCATATGAAAATGGCAATGAAACTCTTTTAAAGCCTTTGGATATTGATTTTTAAAAATGGAAGGGTAATGACCTCAAAATGCATATTCATGTTTAAGAGCACATTGATAGAGGGATCTAAATCTGTACTATGAGCTGAGGTTTCAAGACTGCAGGCACAGATAGCCTAATTTGTCATGGTGTTTATCCAATTGCATGTGATAGAAGCACTGTTGAAATTTTGGGTATTGAAGAGATCAGAGAACTTTTCATTATTTATTTTGGTAGGTCCAGCATTTCATCGACTCGCATTTTCTAGGATATGATTTTCCACTCTTCCCCCCTCTGAAAAAAAAATCAGTGTTTTACTACACATCTGGTAGTGAAAGAAGCTCTTTATTTAATGTTACTATTTTAAAAAAATTAATAACATTTACTATTAAGCAATTTATGCAGAAATTAGTCCACTGAGGACTAACCATACGACAACACTTTCTTGCCAAGCATTATCTATGGACAGGTCTCATTCAGCCTCAGTGTTTAACATCTCCAACCTGCATGACAAGGTAGAGAAGATAGCAAAAACCATGCATGGTAGATCCTCTCTTTGATAATCCTGAACAGATGTTGGCAATTACATGTAAAAAATATTCAAAACGTCGAAAGAACTGCTCAGATTCTCACACCCAGCTCTTGAAGGTTAGAAAGGCTTTTCTACCCACTCTGTTATGCACATCCACACTGTAATATAAATCCAAACAAATTCTGAGGTGTAAACTTATATGGACATGTATTAAAACTAAACATCAGCACTCATATGGAGTATAACCTAGAAATGGAAATTCTGGAATGGAAGGGTTAAGTAAAAACATATATAGATCTAGAATTTCCTCACTCATTCCAACACCAGAGAAATGAACGTCAGGGAAATTACTTGGAGAGCAAGGTAGTTTTTCCTGAAAGTGTATGTCCTCATATAGGTTTTAAAGAATACTCTAATATGATCATTCTTTAGGTCCTTGAAATCAGTACCTGTCTTAATTTTTGTCTTTAAGTTTTAAAGAATAATCCACTAGCAGAGAGGGTTTCTTTTAAATTTTTCTCAAATGGGATTTCCACTGAGAAATTATTTTTATTTTCATTTTGAAACAAAGCTGAGCACAGTTTTACAAATCATGTGGGATAGTACTGGCTAATCAGAGAGAAAGCCAGGATTTGTTTCCTGGTGTCCTTTGCTAGCAGTTTGAAGACTAACTTGGAGGGACAGCCATCTCCAGGGGACACCTTTCACGTTGCATCTTGTCTTAAGCTTGAGCCTCTTCAGAGCAGAGCCTGTCAATTTTTCTGAGTTATATATATAGCAATTTTCTGCTGTCCTGTATCAGAAGGGGAGCTGAAGTTTGTTTTACATCAAATGAGATTCAGAGAAACATTATTTGAAAATACACCAAACCCCTTCAGTGATATTAAACACTGAGTTGTTCCATTTGTTGGTTAATAGAAGAAAAAAGAAAGAGTATTATTTATTAAAGTAATACATAATAACTCAGTCTCTTTTTTTCATTCCAACTGAATATTTGATTAGTTTTTTGATAACTGAATTTTTATGTACAAGTCACTAAATTATTTGGTGACATAACTACATGAAGATATGCTAATAGAATATCTGGCCTTTGATTTTATCATCAAGATTACCTGTGCACTGAGTATGTTTAAATTATGAATATAGAGAGCTACAAATTGCCATGGAACACCGATCTGCCAGTGAAACACAGGTGAGGTGTTGGGTTTTTTTTAATGTTAGCAGATAATTTCAGAGTCAGTTCATTTTTCAGTTAGACACATATATTTTAAAAGAAATATTGAACATGATGCCATGGTTTATTTGGAGATCAGTCTGAATTTTTAATGATAACATAGTCTTATGCTGAGGTGAAATATTTTTCCACAATAGGCTTAAAAATGAGAAAATTATGAACATTAATATCTTTCATGAGATTTTTGGGGTTAACAGCAATAGAGAGGAGAGGGTGGTTGTTATTTTTGCCACTTCCCAGGTGAAAAACACTGAGTTGTATTCTCCTTTGCAAATATCTAAGCTTTTCCTCAATAAAATTGATCACGCTTTTCCATCAGGTACTTATATTTGCACAAACATACTTGGACTCAACATGCTGAGTGAAAGTGCTTACCGAAAGTAACGGGCCAAGTCCTCCGTGGTGTAAGGCTTCTGTCCAGCAAAGCACTTAGAGGCTGGTTTTCAAAGGCTTTCTGCTTCACTTGGAATCAATGAGTTTCTCTATTGACTCCAGAGGGAGTCAGTAAAGCTAACAATTAGTGCTTTTAAAAATCTCACCTACCTTTAATGCCTTGCTCTAAGTGCTCAAGCAGGCACGGGGATGTTTAGGGGACACGGACTCACAGGACTCAAAAATATCTCCTAAATTCAGAGTCCATTCCCCTGGCCTAAGGCTGTGTTTAGTATAGCTCTAACATGGCATGATATTTATTTCCTGACTACTTCTAGCAATCCTTCAAAGGTGGAGGTCTCAGGATCTTCCTGAGAAGTCTGTTCCAGAAACTCATTGCTTTTGCCATTAGAAGATTTGTCCTGGGAGGATGGTTCAGATCCAGATCCAGTAATGCAAATATGTGCATGTACCATCAAGCTGTGTGATTCCCTCTCACTCGGGAGCTGTGGTTTGATTGCCATAATGCCAATATCTCCTGTTTCTCATGGCCGTGGGCCTGAATCCAGACTCCCATCCAGCCTTCCTCTCTCAATGTATTATCAGCTCTCTTTTTTTTTTACCCTAGAGCTGTGTAAGACATCAGGTCAGTGCCTTACCTTCAGTGGCAGCCCTCAACATGCCAGAAGACCTTCATGGAAGCCCTTGATTTTCCTTTTTCTGCACTAAACACACCCGTTTCTTCCTGTTTTCCAGTTTCCCATGGCATCAAGAGGAAAAAAAAGCTTTGTACAGGTTCAGGTGCATAGAAATACACATCATTTTCTCTGTGGGAGCATAAAACCTTTAACTCTCAGTTATTTTATTTATTAATTAGCATCTTGCACATTGCCATGGCAACTGGATTAATTTGATTTTCAATCTAGATAGGAACCATGGTCAGCAGCAGAACAACCCACTGAACTCACTCATTTATCTCCCATTACCATCCCATTACCAGCATATCTGAGTCCCAGTGTGCTCCATAGGAACTCTTCCCATGACAACAGAGGGTCTTGAATCATATTTATCTTCATAGAGATCATCAGTGTTTTTGATAACTACTGATTGAGATAATATAAACCCCGAGGTACACCCTTCTATGCTTCTCCATCAAAAGACCACAAAATGCAGGCCATCACCATCATTACCATCATTATCATCATCACCATCACCAGGATTTCATAAACTGCCTGTATCTAGAGAAGCTCCACTGCTCTTTCTGGAACAGGCGTGTACATCACAGACATCTCACATAAAATGACAGGATACCAGCAAAAGGTGACCTCATAGAAAATTGGGCCAAGGCACTTTGGGGCCTGATCCAGCTTCCATTTAAGTTAGTGTGAGACTAAAGTCTATAAATAGTGCTGTGAATGTTATCCAGTACTTTAATGATAGCCAGAACAGAGCTTGGAGAACAAGAATTAAGACTGTGTGGAGGTTGACCCTCGTTCACTGCTTCAGTCTCACTGAAGTCCTGCTGCAGAGAGATAAATGACATCCTTTGGGTGGGTAAATCACTTAGCTCAAGAAGTAACTATCCCAGAAGTGAGAAATATATGACATATTTGTATTTTCCTTGGAGACTGGCCTGTCAGTCACATTTCCATGCAGAGACAGTCTATGGGAATGCTGACAACCATTCGAGTTTGCCAACATGCTATTAAATTCTTTGCTGCCCCATGTCTCAGTGGCTAATTACAAAATATGCTCATCAAGGGTGAGCTCTTCTCTCCCTACATGCACATGACTCACACAGACATTTACAAGACACGTGAGTATCCTCAGGGGAAGGCGTGGGATAGGTGAGGACAATCATGCTGCAAGTCACACTCTCCTTTTTTTGGTTTTTTTTTTGCTTTTTCTCCCTGCTTGTTTCCAGACTGTGCATGAAAGTGTCTGATGTTCTGTAGGTGATTGCCAACATCTGGTATGGATGTCATACTGAATTATGCTAATACTTTCTCACATCTCGTAGAAGGAATGGATGGTGTTTTGGAATCTTGCCATTTCTCATTGTTTGGTGTTGCTTGCATTTTCTATCGTTTCTGATTTGCATTTGAAAACCAATTATTTGATTAACCTCTGAATGTGATAATTTCTACCTGCCTTCACAGGAATGTTTGGGCCAAATTCTTCTTGCTTTCTGCAGATGCCAGGCTGCCTATACAGCCCTCGTTCCACTGATTTTGGGTCTCATGGTGTTTTTCATGTCATGCAAGCAGGATTTGGCCCAGAGGTGTGGAAAGAAGTCAGTGATTCAGAAAAAGCCTGTTATCAATTCACTCCACAGGGAGTAATCTATTGACCCATTGTCATTAACGGGTGTAGATATCACTCAGCTTTGGATCAGATCCTCAGGTTTTTTCCTGCATGCTGCCTGGTTTGATGTTTGACTTGCAAGAATTAAATAAATGCCTCTAATGCCCCATAAATAGTATCTTCTATTAAGCTATATTTCAGTGCTCTCATTGGCACTATTTCAAAGAAGGATTATTTATCCAGAAGATTTAACTGTGCTCTAAATTTGAATACATCTAGCTTGCTTTTACAAAACATCGAATTGATTCAGAGAGATGCAGAGCACCTGGGAGAGGTTCTGGGTGTCCTTATTTCCCCTCAGCCCTTCCATTTCGGAGGCACAGAAAATTTAAATGAATAGTGACTTAAATATTTTATTTAGCTGTGGCACTTAGTTGTGTCAACCACCTTGATGGATGTGACTTAATTTTCTGGGCAATTTTGTTTTTAAAGGAGGGGAAAAAACAGTTAAACTGTAAGTATAACACTCTCCAAATGGTTTTCCTGGAAAGTTTTAATAAAGGTCCAGGAGGCAGAGTACAAGTTATTTTTAAATGGTCTTTAATTACAGAAATTGTATTACTGAAGCACCATCTTCTTAAACTGTTCGGAAGCCTGTAAGCTATGAAAACAAACAAGAAACAAAAAAAGGCAGTAAAGCAGAAAACCCTCTCATAAAGAAATTACTTGATACCTGCAAGGAATGAACTTGTAAAACTAATAATATAGGATTACTATTCTATTTAAAACTCCAGTAATTAAACTGGGAAAAACATGTTTCGTGAAATGACCTTGAAATTACCAATACTGGGGCCTGATTTTGAAAAAATGATTTTGAAAAAAGATGGTCTTTATTGGTGATTAGAATTCTGTAGGTTTTGTTTCCTAATATTATCCCAGTTCACATTAGGACTCCCGTCGTCCTTGCCTATGTGAGTAAGATTAATTAGAGCACTTAGATGATACAAATACAAACTCCAAGCTTAACAAGCAATTAAATGTGCTGCAGGGATTTCACAGAGGGTACTTCAGTAAAAGAATTTGTGGATTGGTATTTTTTTCATTTCTTAAGACTCAGTCTGCATTTGAATTTCCCAAGTTTCACGAGTTTCAGTGAAGAAACATCTGTTCATTCAAAGGACGACCAATGATAAGAAGCATTGAAAACATTTCAGAATATTAGATTTGAAAATATTCTGGTGCATTTACAAATCTTATTTCTTTTTCTCACCTAACTTCTTGCTTGAGACCTGTCTGTCCTTAAGGTCTTGTAATGCTGGGTAGGGGTGACACTCCAGAAGTCCTTTCAAAATTGGGCTATGAGTAAAGCTAGTTCCACCTTAGATATAAAGTTTACTCCAGACTAGATTATCAGAAGAGCTTTCCTTTTTAGTTAGGCATCAAAACAGGTAGTCAAATCTACAGATGGACTCAAAAGTTCAGAGTCAGCCTTTTTGTGTTGCTACCTGAATAGAACCGATCTCATTTGTAAAATCTCTTTCTGGTGAGGAAGACAGTAGCATGAAAATCCAGCTTTTGCCTAATGTTTGCCCTGCAATAATTTATATTCTATTTTTGAGCAGAGTAGGGAGCTGTCTACCCTTGCCTCTTTATCATGCCACAAACTAGCTTTAAGGAGGCAAGCAAAGAATTTAATGGAGGAAGTTACCCACACCTGATGGGTCAGTCCCTTTTGGTTAAATGGCCATTTTATAGATGTTGATATCATTCACAGTTTAACCTAATGACAATATCCTATGCAGGAGTGGGATATTTTAGGACTGCTGCACCTGTTGTCCATTCCAGTAGCTCATCCTCATTTGAGAAACCGTGAGTTCCCCTTACTTTAACCACAGAATTTTAAGCAAGACCAAAAACCCATTTTGCCTTCCTATGAGTCCTGAAATACATTTTTATATTATTTTCAATTACACAGCACTAGCTCAGCCTTTGAGGCTGCCAAACTCTTGGGGTGGAATTCCAAGGAACTGAGATTTAATGTGTATGATCATATTCAGTGAGCAAATCAATGTGCTTCTGAATATTGCCCAGGAGAATTCCTCCCGTTTCCTCTTTGCATTTTCTTTTTTCCATTTAACTAAGTTTCTCTTACTGCTGCCATGCTGGTGACACCAATTATCAGAAGCGCTTATTACTACTTACCGGTATTAATTACATATAAATAGGAAAGAAACAACAAAATTGCTACCATTGTGCAGATGATAATAATGTTGAACTATAGCCCACCAGTTTAGAATAAGGGTCTTTTTTTCAAAGGAATATTTTTTGGTCATAATCATGTAATATTCAATCAGCTCAAATAGTGCTGATTTTCAGGAGCAGTTCAAAACAAGGGATATCATTTGAGAAAATAGTATAATTATTCATATCTGAATATTTATAGAATAAACTGAATCTAGTGTTACAGGGTGAAATAATACTGGAGAAGCTAATTTGTGTGACCCAAGCCTTTGATGTTATGTAATAAGATGATTTATCTACGTTGGCAGTATATTATAAAACGATTAACTTTTGCCCAGGTATTGTTGAAGCCTCAGGTAGTTTTACTCAAATAATTTCCACTGGATTTATTTGATTGCCCATATTATTTGGCTTTTTTTAATCCCAAATTCTTGTTGTCTTAAGCAAATGAATTGAAGGCAGAGGAATTATTCATATATGTATAATACAACATGTTGGATTTGGCACTAAAATATGCAAAATAATCAGGGAATAAACAGCATTTCCATACCTCTTCATCTGTTTATGTGAGGGATAAAGTTATCTGAATCACCTGAGTGATTTAAAAATAATTCTCCTTCTCAAAATTCAATGGGATTTAGGCTTTACAGCCTTTACTGTAGATCCATGAAAATATAAAACGCATTCCACATTTTCTTTATCCATGAATATTTTTGCACCTCACTGTCCCTCCGTCCAGTTCTTTCCCTCCATTTTTACACTGGTGTTTGTGCAATGCCAGGACTTTTGTCCAGACAAAAGCAGGCCAAACTAAACGTTCATGGTGATCACTTGTCTCTCGTTTCTGCCGCACAGTTGCAAACATGTGGTAGAAACGCTTCCAACTTCCCCTTCCATGGAGATTTTCATCGTGAAAAGTAGCTGTCTGCAGACACGTTTCAGTCTCTCAGTCTGTAAACTCTCGGCTTTTATCTCCCTAGGGCTGAAGACCATTGTAGGGGCACTTATCCAGTCTGTTAAGAAACTTGCTGATGTGATGATCCTGACCGTTTTCTGCTTGAGTGTCTTTGCCCTCATAGGCCTCCAGCTCTTCATGGGCAACTTGAGACACAAGTGTGTCAGGGATTACACCATGTTTAACTTCACCAATGGCTCGTTGTATTTGGATGGTAGGATGTGGAACACCTCGGAGGAATTTCTTAGTGATCCAGGTAAGTTCTTCTTTGTCCTGTTAATCTGACTTTTGGTTGTTTGGGCTTTTTTTTTTGGGGGGGGGGGATTCTTTTTTTATTTGGTTTTGGTTGGGGTTTTTTTTAAGTATATTGACCAAGACCTGTAAGTGAATCAGCAAATGCAGCATTATGTGACCACTGGCTCTTCATGGTGTCAGTGTGGTTTTGAAAGACCTAGGAAACTTTTTCTGTCTCTATGGTGCCTTCACAGTTCATGATGAAAGTGTTTCTGGTGCTTTCCTGTGATACAGAATGAGGTCCTTGTTGCATTGTTGAGGATTGTCACAGTTTTAGGTTGTCTTGTTATATATTTCTTAAAACTCCATTTCCTGGAACTGAGCAGTCACTTGAAAATTTCAGCTCTGTGGGTGTGGGTCTGGTTTGCACGCTGTTTCTTGAAGACAATTCATAGTTCTTGCATTTTGTAGAAAAATTTCAAAATTTGAATTAAGGGTCTTAAAAAATCAAAACGTAAAGCAGGGAAATTCAGTCTTTATTAATCTGAAAAATACCAAGAGAATTTTTTTAAGAAAATCTTACGTTGTTAGAGCCCTAAATAATTATCTAGGTTAGGCCATCCTGCAGCATCTCGTGCTCTGATGTTTATTATCAAAAGGTTTGTTTCTAGTCCAAAGAAATTTTTTAACACTTTACAGTCTGCTGAACTTTTTCATTACAATGAAATAGGTTCACTGAGCTTATTTATTAACATTAAAAAACCCCAAAAATATTTGATGTAAGTGAACTTCAGAATGTAAACAAGTAGCTCAACTGTTGCTGCTCCAAAACCCCCTGAGTCACTGGAGGACTTCCATCATTAGCAACGGACATGGCCTCACATCTAAAAAAATTTAATTATGCTCTTGGGGGCAGGAAGCAGCCAGATTGATGTGCATTAGTGGAACTTAGGACCAGTGACCTTTGGTATTTTATTTATTTTGAGGAGAAAAACAAGCCACTTAGTCAACTCCTTTACTGGAATTTATGTTGGGAGGCAGTGACATTGCACCATGGGGTACCTCTGCTCTGACTGTGGGGACGAGACAGTCCTGTATCTCCAACCACCTGCACTATTAAAACCCCACACCTGACTCCTGGAAACTGCCTGGTGTGGCCCAGGGTTCTGTTGAACCAGGGATTAGGCCAGGGACAGTTCCACCATTCCCCACTGGTGACTTCTGGCCTTTCTGCTGGATTCCTCTGCCTGCAGTCTGAGCAGCCCTGGAAGCAGTGGTGTTAGGAAAGTTTCATTCAAGGAATAGAAAACTCAACAGTGGTGTCTTTAAGACATGATGTGGTTGACATTAGCAGCATTAAGAAAGGGCAAGTCACAAAGCTCTGGCTGAATGAGGGTTGTCTTTGGAACTGACCCTGACCATCAGGTTATGTGTCCTCTCCATGTCTCTCTATAAGAGCCCTTTATCAGCTGAAAGGGGAAAGAGCTCTTGGACCTATGCTGAATGGTGAGGAGCCTGCTGACATGTTATCCTGTCCACATTCCCTGTGCTTCCAGCTTGGAGATGAGTGAGGAACTGGTAAAGATATTTGTGCACCTGTGGTGGATTAAGGCACTTCACGGCTCCTCTGCCCACAGATAACTGACAGCTGTGTGAGGTGCTGCTCTACTTCTCTCACAGAGGCATTGGGAGATAAAATAGTGATGGCTGGAAGCATAAAGCCCTGCAATAAAGGTGAAAGGATAAAATGGAGCTGTGAAGATAGTCTGGCTCTCTGGAAATGGAAGTAGGGTAAATGTACCACTGGATAGGCTCTATTAAAATGCAGTTAATGTCAGGGTCAGCTGCAGCACTGCTTTAAATGGATGGAATTGTACAGCTGCTCCAGCATACCATGAGCAAGTTTATTTGTGTGGTCCTGATATGGGGAGGAGGGCAAACATTCCCAGAAATCCATATAGGAAATCCAGCAATGGTTAATATGGCCATGAAAATATACTTGTTATCACTAAAGGAGATTTAACTATTACAAAGATAATCAACTTGGTGAGATAATGGATTAAACTTAGTTGAATTCTGACCATGTGGTATTACTAGGAAGTAATATTAATATCAATGAATGTTTTCATAGCATTTGAAAATAAAGACATGGTGCATTATGGCAAAGAGTCATCTCTTACTTTGTATGGACAAAAATGATTTAAACAGTTCAAGTGTTGAGGCACTGCAGTAGGCCACTGAAGACATAGAAGAAAAGTAGATTTATAGGACAAATATAGTGATCTCTGAAAAAGAATAATGAACCCTTCCTCAAAAAGCTGAAGGAGGCTTAGCTATTAGGCTAGGGAGAACATGTTAAGTAGGATTTTCATTTAATGTTGACCGTTGCACTAAAGCAATTCAGAAATGGAAGGACTGACTTATTTTGTGACTAGATGGGATAGTGCTTTGTATTTCATTTTGCATAAGTATTATGGTGAAATGAAGTGACTGTTTAAAAGACCAGTACTGACCAAAATTTAATAACAGTCCGAATTTCAAGTACTGCAGGGAATTAAGCAATACATACAGTTAGATTAAAGTGTAGGCAGACCAAATTAGATAAAAAGTGGAATATATTAAGAAACAGAATAGTGTCAGTGTTTATTCTGAAGAAGAACTAGAGAAGAAAATTGGCCAACATGTTGAGATAGCAGAGTTCACTTGAAGGGAGCACAGACAAATACAAAAGCTTTTTGGAGATTTCAGAACCAGTGTGGCTGTTTGGAGCACCCTAGAAAACAGAAAGCTGAAGTACAGACATTCGTAATAATACCTTTTAAAAAGGGGAAGGTAAAGAAAAATTGTTCATTTTGTTTATCAGGACACCAAAGCAGAGAATTAAAACAGGATGATATGCCAGTTCTGCTCTTCTTGGAGAGTAAAAATTTGCTTTGGATTATTTGAAAGAGTTTTTAATGTTTTAAAGGGCAGCAGGGAGCCTCTGAAATGGCACTGGCCTCCTCCTGTGCCTTTGAACCTTTTTTTGCATGCATGAAAAACCAAAAATGAGTGAAACCCCTTAAAAGGGTAATGCAGTGAAGAATTGCTTAGTGCTGTAAAGGAAATAACTGATACACTTAGTCGTGAGGTGCAAAGAAAGATAAGAACTCAGTTCTGAGTCTTTCAAAGCCCTTTTTAATTTGAGATAACTATGTGCCATGGACACTTGGTAGAGGAGACATTTTGGTTGTGTAGAATGCCTGGCATAGCTATAGATCTGCTTTTTCATTCAAAACTGACTTTGTATCTGGACAAAATTCTGTACTCCTTCCTTAGTTGCTTTCAGCCTCCAGGCAGCACATTTTTTCTCATCTGTCTTCTTGATCCTCTTGTTTCAGTTTTATAGGTGGGGAAAAAAGATCAGCTCATAAATTTTGTTTGCATCATCACTAGCTTAACCCCAATTACGAGGTAACTCTTGATTTTTGGCTGATCCTTGAGGAAATAACCACCCACATTTCAGGAACTCCTTCCCTTAATTACATCTTTAAGACCCACAGGTAGTTTCCTGCTCTACAAGTGTTGTTGCCACAACCATCCTGGTTGATGGTGCAGGTGCTGCCCGATCCCTCTGCTACCCCTATTCCTGCCTCTACCACCAGCAAAGGCAGTGTACCAGCCCTGGGAGTGGTGGTGCAGGAATTGCAGTGGCAGAAGAAAAATCTTTTTTCCCTAAATCTTGTCAGTCCTGCATCAAAAGACTGCTAGTGTTGTTGAAAATTGTCAGGTTCTCTCCTTTTGTTGTGCATCTGCCATAAGATAATCATACTCTAAATCCCATAAGGAATTTCTACCTATCCACCCAACAATTTGCTGGTTCTTGCCATTTCCATAGCTTCTGCAGCTGGAGGAAGTGCCAGGTAACTTAGGAAGCAAGGGACAGTTCCTTTAAGCATGGGGATTCAGTGGGAAAATTCACACTGAGAGATTTCTTCTGTTCACCTTCACTAATCACCAAGTGGTAGCAAATATTCCTGATCAGACTGTCATTAAGGGAAGTTTCTTGGCATTTTCTTAAAAAGCTTAGTTCTATAAAAGAAACTTCAACCAAGTTACTGCAGGGGCCTCTGGTTTCTCAGCTTAATTACCAGACACAGCAGTCATGGTAAGATGAGACACCTTTTTAGTCTTTCCTCAACTCACAGTGGAGATGCAGATCTAAAATATGCCTTTTAATGGGCACCTCCCTCTCATGAAAAACAGGAGAATTTTTATATTCTTTCCACCAATTTAAAAGCCTCTAGGTCTTCAAAATTTACACAACCTCCAAGAAGGCTTATCAGAAAAATTATTCCATTCTGGCTTTCCCTCCAGTGAGTAATGCTTACCACTGCAAACCTACAGAGGGGGAAAAAAAGAAAGATTAAGGCAGAAGTAGCTCATCAGGTCTCACAGCCTCCTCCATAGGACTACTCTTTGTCTGTATGAGTGTATTGTGGGATGAGAAACAGCTGAGCATCAGATAGAATCAGGCTAAAAAAATCTTATGTCAAGTGCCAATGGTAAAGTCAGAATGGAGGCAGTGCTTTTTTGTCTGGGAAAACACTGCCTACTGATAAGTAATTATTTTTCTACCTGAAATTCTAGATTTGGTAAGAGATTGCAATCGATAAGTCCAAGGAGGAATATTTTTAGACATTAATAATAACAAACCTGGGAATCTGAAGTTTTAGATGCAGCAGTGATTGTATATAGAAATTAAATAAACGAAAAAGGTTGAAAATAATCATAGTTTACATACACACCATTATTATGTGATCAATATATCAATGTCAAAGCTATGGGGCTGTTGATTATCTTTCGGAGAGCTCATAGTTTAGAAATACCAGCTGGCTGAAAAACTGCAAGCTTAATTTCAATACTTGTAAAGATTTCTAGGAAAGCTTCTCCAAATAACAATCGTGTAACCCTGTCTTAAGTTGTGGTGTTTAAATTAAAGATGTATTTGATGAAGCGAAGCTTTATGAATGTGTGAGTTAGAATGGATTGAAAGCTGTGTGATGTCAGTCATGTCACTGGCTTAGAGATGTACCAATGGACTGAGTGTAGTTGATTCGTGTAGCTGATGATTTTAGAATCTTTAATGTCATTTATGTATTCCATCATGAAAATGGATTTTTGACTAGTCAATAAGTAGAAATCTGAGTACTTTTGCTGAACAGGGTTTAATGTAAGGGCTGAATGCATAAGAAAAAATACTTTAGAAAAGAACCTTAAAAATATAATTAAATTATAAAATCACTTATGGAATGATAGTCTCAAACTCCAGTATTTTCTTTTTCTTTAGACTAAATACCCTACTTAAGGCACTCTGAGTCTTGTTTTCAGAGTGTTTTACATATGTTTTCTCTCAAAATCAGACTCTTTTAAGGTAAAGAAGAGCAACTTTGTAATTTCCTTTAGATAGTCCTATCCAAGCAATTGACATTAAAAATAATTAACTAGTAAAATAAATGTTTAAGCTTTGTTAACCTTTTACTGAGAGGAATCAGATACTAATTTTATAGATTAAAAGAGGCATTCCAGTGTTGTTATTTTTTTTCTTCCGGACTAGTTTCTGGTTTTCGTTTCGTGGCAGTGATTTTTCTTTTCTTCTGCAGTCAAATTGTGTAGTTAACAAAGGTCTGGGGGGAAAAAAGGCAAAACAAAACAACTTTAATTAAAAAGAAAAAGTGCAGATCAAGATAAATGTAATATCTTTTTTGTCTTCTCCAGTTAGGCCTGAAAGCCTTATAGTTTCTTCAAGCTCTATATTTAGAAAGATGTATATAATATGTGAAGTTTTGGTGATACCCATCCAAATCCTGGTCTTCTTGGGCACTTGAGAAGGGATCAAAGGCCTGTGGGAAGCAACTCATCTTGTGCGTGGTGTGAATGCAACCAGAGCCAGTCTGGCTGCTGGGAGTTGAAAAATCAGGAGCAGTTCCAGAACAATGTGAAGTAATCCTAGAGCCTTTCCACATCCTTCTCTCTGATGTCCTGGGTGAAATGCACTGTTGAAGTGAACAAGCATGGATGTTGAGGCATATATCTGCGAATATATAGAAGTGTAGTTCTGCATATACATGAGGGTGTGTGTACATATGTATCTTCTTTAAGCAACGTGCCTGATTGTTATCTCTGCCTGATGAATTACTTCATTTTTGCTTTCTGAACCACTGAAATGGAACAGATACTCTGAATCTGTATGAGAACTGTATAGAAAACAATCTCGTTCAAGTCAGATAATAAACGCAGCAAGTTTGGGGAGAGCTGAAGTGTTTGAGGTGTTGTCTGAGGTGGTAATGGAAGACAGAGAGTGTTTGATGAGTAATTATGGAGGTGGGAGGAAGGAGAGAAGCAATAAATCAAGTTGGGACTGGAATAGGTGTTTTATTATGTATGATTGTACATGAACCAGTGATTAAAACAAAGAACCTCTCTGGGTTTTCAGACTGTGCTTGCCAGCATGGAATCTATTAACGTTACTCCTCTGTTAACTGTAAATATTGTGGCTTTGTTCGGGTGCTGTGGATCTTTTGATAAATAGCTTCATAAATGCTCAAAACTTAATGCTCTGATGTGTTATTAACACGGGTATTGTACCTGTGCACTTTAATGTTTTAAGCTAAATAGAACGAGAAAGCCCCAACAGATATGCCAGGATCAGAAAAGCATGGGAATTGGTAATGTTGAATCCAATACAGTCTCTTTCTGACCATTCAGTAAGATATTTTTTGGCCTTGTGGTGAAAGATTTAGTTCTTATATTGGAACAGTTTGTACAACAGGAGTATTTATGCCTTGGGTACACTTCATTTGCTCTCAGCATTGCTCACAGAAAGGAGAGATCTACTAGAGGAAAGATCTGTCACAGAAGATTCAGACTGAACCTGTACCTTCAAATTCTTCATAAACTACCAAATTAATATACCCCTTGACTTGCACAGTGATGTGCATTTGAAAGGGCTTTGTCTGTGCCCATTGGAACCAGTCCACGGACTGCTCCTTGCTCCAGGTTCAGCAATAATGTGCCTTGCAAAGGCAAGAGGGAGCTTCAGCTCTTAACTCTGAACACTCAGTCCAGGTGCGCTGTGAGAGCACTAGCAGAGAATAGCTTGCATCTCTGCTTTCTCTTATTGCACTGGTTTTAAGGAATAAGTAAAGAAATATTTTCCCCTGATACTTTTCATCAGTGCTGAATTCCCCTAAGTGAGGTGGAGATGAAATGTGGGAATTCCCAGGCTCAATCTCGCCTTGGTGTACCTACAGCATCATCTCTCTGTGGCAGTGAACAGCCTCATATGCTCCAGAAAAAAATTAGTAGAGCTCCAAATATAGATATTTTTCTATTTTTTTGTTAACATTAACTATTATAACTCAAGATAACCTTATCTACATAAGCAACAAATCTCCCCCTTTGAATGTTTTGGCCACAGAGGCAGCCTGTGGCAGCAATTTCAGCAGTTCAAATGGGAAGCGTAGTGAAAAATATTTCCTTTATCTTTAGTTTTGAAAATTCCTCTCTTTTTTTTCCCCTCTCCGTTTTCTCAAGGCAAAAAACATTGTTATCACGTTCTGTCACTGGAAGCACACAAAGCTGCCTGTTCTCCTTTTCCAGAAGACATACTATTTTTTACTGGATAGTCACCTGTTTTCTAGGATGAAAGATGTCCATTTTTTCAATTTTTGCTCTTCTTAAATTTTCCCAGTCATTTTCATTACCTTCTCAGTACTTTTCAGTCCGGCAGTTACACTATTGAAAGCAATGTTGTGGTCTGTGCTCTGGATCATAGAGTCATTTAGGTTGGAAGAGACCTTTAAGACCGTCAAGTCCAACCATTAAGCCAGCACTGCCAAGGCCACCACTAAACCATGTCCCTAAGTGCCATATCTACACATCTCTTAAAACACTTCAGGCACCGTGACTTCATCACCTCCCTGGGCAGCCTGTTCCAATGCCTGACAACCCTTTCCATGAAGAAATATTTCCTAATATTCAATCTAAACCTCCTGTGGCACAACTTGAGGCCATTTTTTCTGGTACTGACACTTGTTACCTGGGAAAAGAGCCCAACCCTCACCTGGCTACAGCCTCATTGTAGTGAGTGATAAAGTCCCCCTGAGCCTCGTGTTCTCCAAGCTGAGCTCCCCCATCTCCCTCAACTGCTCCTCATCAGACTTGTGCTCCAAACCCTCACCCAGCTCCATTGCCCTTCTGTGGACACACTCCAGCACCTCAGTATCTTTTTTGTAGTGGGAGGCCCAAAACTGAACACAGGATTTGAGGTGCCTCATCAGTGCCGTGCACAGGGAGACAGTCATTGCTCTGGTCCTGCTGGACACGCTATTTTGGATACAGGCCAGGATGCCCATGGCCTTCTTGGCCACTTGGGCACACCTGGGTCATGGTCAGCTGCTGTCAACTGGGACACCCAGCCCCTCCTTTTCCACTGGGCACTTTTGAGGCACTCTTGCCCTCTAGCAGTGCGTGGGGTTGTGACCCAAGGGCAGGACCCAGCACTTGGCCTTGTTGAACCTCATACCATTGGCCTCAACCCATTGATCCACCCTGTCCAGATCCTTCTGCAGAGCCTTCCTGCCCTCCAGCAGATCCACAGTGCCACCCAACTTGGCGTCATCTGCAAACTGAAGGTGCACTCAATCCCTTTGTCCAGATCATTGCTTAAGATAATGAAGATAACTGCTTGAAACAAGCCACTGTTTATCAGTTGTTTCCTGTTTAATACTTCATCCTGGTCCTCCTGTATCTCAATATTACACTTTTCTTTGATCACAGCTTCAAATTGCATAAAAGTGTTGACTAAGAATCCCTAAAAAGAAATCCATCTCTCGTACCTGAACTTATACACAGAATTTAAGACTTGACAAGGTTATGTATAGGTTAGATTTTCACCTTCTCTGCTTTACTTCACTTTCTGACAACATAATATCCCACTTTGCTTATCTCCATTCCCACCCCCCTCCCAAGTGGAATAGGCCCCTCTAGTGTTCCTCGTTCAGTCCTGCTCTCAGACTTTATTTACCTGGAAAATCTGTGTATAGTAGATGTCACCTCTCTGGTCACCATCTTTCCCTTATACTTAAAAATGTAACAAAGAGGTGAAGGCTCTGTTAGCCTGTAGAGACACTGACTTTTCATCTTAACATATGTTTTCTGTCTCTCAGTCAGTTTTTGATCCAATTTATTTTTTTTCTTTATCACAGTAAGTGCAGGAGTACTTTTTTCCTATTTTTCTCTCATCTATCTGTAATCACAAATGCATTCGACCCTTGTAGCATTTTTTGATTTTAATTCTTTTGTGTGAAACATATTAAAAAATTCTGCAAAACACAAACCCTCTACAAAACTTCCAGAGAACACACTTCAGCACTTTCCTGCCTATTAGTGTGAAGCATATGTCTAAACAAGTGGTACTAAATATGCTTTTAGCTACGTGCTGTGCACCCTACAGTCCTAAGAGCACGGGTCTGCGTGACTGGTCAGACACAGAGGCAGGGAAGGAGGTTACCTGAAGATGTTTAAAAGCCAGCATATGTGTTTATTGCTAGTCATTGTCTCCTGTCTCGTTTTCCTGGGGATGCTCATGGACTTGGCAAGGTCCCCAAACCAATTTGACAGCATCTAAATTCTCCACTCTCCTCTAGTGCACATCTCCAAATGCTCCTGATGTGCTTTTTGTTCCCTCAGACTGTGTGGGCAGCACAAACCAGGTACTGTGGATCTTTGAGGCTTTCAGAGCATCTTCCTTGTGCACGGGAGCCATCTAGCAGAGGGCTTGATTGATAGTTTTAGTGGCTTTTTCCCAAAGAGGGAAAAAGCTGTACTGCCAAAACTGGAGGTGTTTTCTGTGCTACAGTGACTGCTGAGCCTGGCTGGGAAATTACTTCTTTGGCTTGTCTCAAGCACGGGGAGAAGCACTAACAGGAGTTCACCAGAGACACTCAAGCTGAAGGAGACCACTTTCCTCCCAGCACCTGGTTGAGTGGTTTTCTACAACGTCCTCTCAACCCTCCGTATCTCCTGCAGGATTGTTCTTGCCCTGAATTCAAAGCTGTGCTTACCATAAAGTCATGTAGTAGCCAATGATGTATATAACGTTGTCCCCTTGATCTCTGCCCTTTCTCTTCTACCCACCCAACCCACTTATCTTCACTGTAATTCCTCCTGTTCCTTTTTGAACTGAAGTTTTGAAAATGTCCTTCCACATGGTTATGGGGTAAGGAGGCAGGAGAGAGCTGGGCCAGAAGTGAGTTCCCGTGGGAAGAGGGAGGGAAGGATGGGAAGCAAGGAGAGGAGAGCACCCAAGAGCCTGTGAAACCCAGCAGAAGGGTCAGAAGCAGCAAATGCCAGCAGACAGCAAAGGAGAGCCAGATCCCCTGTCATGGCCTGAGCAAGAGGAGGGTAACTGATTATTATAATTATTTGCAACGCCTTTCAGCAGGAATGAACTAAACTGGCACCGCCATTTATTCCCAGGCATTCTTCCCTAATAACACCCTTAAAACACACTGTTCCACCGCTTTTGTGAGGCATGTTTTTCATCTTCAAACTCAATTTCGTTTATTAGAGGCTTCACCGTGTGTGACACAGTGTGCACAGAGCAAGTGCAGCAAGGATTCGTTTTAATTACTATGTATTACCAGGAGGTACAGTGTGTCTGCGCCGGTGGGCGAAAGGGCGAGGAGGGGGTGTTGTCTGTTTTGTTTCCGTGTCACGTACCACGACTGGGGCTCTCTGAATTGCGTTTTTAAATTTGGAGTCAGGCTGTTTGGTGGCTTGTCCGTGCTCTGTGCCAGCCGTAGCACAGGGAGAAAGTCTCCGACCAGTGAGCACCCGTGCGGCTGCAATAAATAGTCTGAGATAACGGACACCTCTCTGAAGTTTTTGTTAGAAAGTCAGCCAGAGGACTCTTCCCTGGGCAGTGACTAATGATATTTGAATGTTGCTCTTTATGCAAGTGTGATAATATATAGGGTTGGGGTTTTTTTTTTAAATTGGAATTAATTTGTTGTAAGATGAGTCAAAACAACATTTCAGTTGGGCCTTCGAAGGAGGAACAGAAGCTGGAGGCAAGAAAGTGTGTTTTCTAAGCTGACTCAAACCCTTTTTATTTTTCTTAACTAGAAAATTTTCCTTTCCTTTGCACAGAAATGAGGAAGGTTTCTACCCTGCAGACTGTGAATCCCAATGGCTTTCTGCTCTGTTATGTGATATAGGTGTGGAAACTATAAACTGGAGCATACTTTTAGTTGGAATAAATTATTTTATTGAGGAAGTTTGCCTTTTTTTTTTTTTTTTTGTTAATTTGACAAGTGGAGACATTGTGAATGTTTGCTCTTTTAGAATCACCTGATGTGGAAGGGATCAATGCAGAAACTTGAAAGATATTGAGAAAACAGACAAAGTGTAGAATGAAACAGCCAAAATGAGGAGGAAGTGACTTTGAAAGGAAGAGATTGCCAGAATAGTCCAAGAGAATTTGTGTATTTCCTCACGACTAGCATATACTGACTTTACAGCTAGGACCAGTGGTGTGTGCTTTGAGAAATGTAGGAGGCAGAGCATGGGCTTGCAGGAGACCTTGTTATTCAGATCATTTTTAATTTTTTTAATGTGACTTATTCTATAAATTCCTGTAGAAAAGTTCCTAAAAGGCAATGTATACCCTGTAACTGTGACATCTGCATTGTAGTAAAGCTGCTGGGAAAAAAAAAAAAGCATTTCCTTTGGAAAGAATGGCACGTTGCATAAAGTTTATGTATGCACACACATGTGTATAAATGTCATTGTTTTGGCTTGATTTTACTTTGAAGATAAAATAAATAAATCAAAAGCCCACTTAAAATAGAGGGGTTTGCTTTTATTTTCCATATTTGTTTTCCTATTTTGTTTCCCACTCACATGCTGAAATTTTTAAGTGAAAAAAACGACAAAACAAAACAAAAACTAATTGCACTTTTCCAAGACAATGAAAAAGTCATTGTGTTTTCTGGTGGTGTCTATCAGTTTGAGCAGTCTGTGTTTCAGAGAGAAAATCCTCCTCTATATGAAAAAGAAGCTTCTTGTTATTTGCCCATGTTAGAATGAACTGATGGAAAGCTGAGGCCATGGGTTAATATGATACCAAGGTGGTTTGTTCCTAAAAGCAAGAGTGATGACTGTTTTCTTCTTGCAGACCTCTGATTGCCCAGCAGGCTTGATTGAAATCCAAACCAACGTGCTCTGAGGGACAAAGTGATTGTTGTGCACATTTTTGTTAATACAGCAATTTTTCTCCTTGGGTATAATACTGTAATACCCTCTTTATTTATCAGTAGGGAATCAGGAGCTCAGCTCTTCCTCAGCCTGAGGTTTGGCATGGTGGCTGTGACACTCCCTTGCACAATTGCAGACCCACTGGTGAAGTTACCCCCTCCCAGCAGCACCTGTGCACCAGTTCCTCAGTGTGCATTTAGTGGGGCTCTTTGGCACATGTCTTATTGCTTGTTTTAGAAATGTAGATGTTTAAAGTCAACAGCAGACAACAGAATTTTGTCTGTTCTTGAGAATTCAAATTTTTTGTTTGCACACAGTGTCTCCTTGTCCTCCTTAATCCTGTGCTAAAACTCTGTTCTCGTCTTCTGATCTGGCTGAGCAGGAGGTGTTGGTTCAGTCTTCAACCAGCACTGTGCTCCAGAACTTTGATCAAACCTTGAACCATAGAATCACAGAATGGTTTGTTTTGGAAGGGACACTAAAGATCGTCTAGTTCAAAGAGAAGGTGCTCTGGTGTGTTTGTGTCACTGACTGTGTGTATCCCAAATAAGATAACACCTGTCCCGAGAAAAGCACAAGTCTTTGACCAGCAGAACTGGAGGGTGGAAGGTGATGCAGAACGTGGCATCCTTCCCCCTTCTGTGGTGATTGATCACCAACCCTTAACCATACTGAATTCCTGGGTGTTGCTGTCAGGCAAGATGCTTCTGTAGAACACCCACGTGTAACACAAGGTTGAAAAACATACCGTCTGAGCAGGATATATGCTCTGATAACTTGTGAACACCATCACGTGCCCTCGTAACCACAAGCTCACGGACAGTAATTCCCTCTTGGCATGCAGCAGGGCAGGGCTTTTCCACTGCTCACAGCTTACTGAGAAAGCCACAGCACATCTGTTCGGTGGTTGAGCCATTGAGCATTCTTTGCATACCCTGACTGGATAAGCTGTCACTCTTCATTTTTAAAACATTTCACAACAGAGGGTTAGCCTAGAATGGAGAACCTGTTTGAGTGTCATCTTCAGAGGCCCGTCTGCTCGCAAAGTCTTACTTTGTAAGGCTGCCACCATTGTGTGCTGTGTCAAGAGGGGATCATGTCCTCTCTGCTGCAGCAAAGCACACGAGATTATCGACCCTTCACCAGTCACCTGCGGGCCTCTGTTTTGCATTTATTATGTTTTTAGATCAATGCTTTTATCTGTTTTTCCATGCCACCATTCAGGTTTTAAAGATGCTCCTTAGAACATCTCCTTTTCTTCACACTCTCGCTGGAATGCTGGTTTTGCTCATCCTTTAGAGAAGAAGTTGGCCTCCTGTTCCGTGTCTCTGAGTGTTAGACTTGGTTGGCTGGGGATAGAAGAGGGAGTGTGTATGCAAAGTCTCTCACTAGCCTGGAGGTGTTAATTTCCTTAAGCCTTATTGATAGTCAACCAGGGAATGATCCACAGCACTTAAATTTAGCTTGCTCCTCTGAGTCTCCCTTTAGAAGTGTCTGTCTCTCCTCATTGCCATTACAGATGACTACATTGATAAATATTTGTCTTTATGAATACTTCCTTGTTTGTTTGATCTTTAGCAGGGTGCATTTTTGTTTCTTTTACTTATACTCTGTTTTCTATGCAGAGCAAAATCCACCAGACTGGAGGAGTGGGCTGCTTTGTTAGTATTATTACATTCTGACTTGTAGCTGGTTACATTTTTAACCTATGAGTCAGGAATTTCTATCACAACCTTCAATTAATATATGTATCATCAGTGCAGAGACTAAAAGTTACAGGCAAACATATGGCTTAGTTTCATTACATTTATGGAACTCAGTAACAATGTTCTTGGTTAGAACAGCCAGGGACATGGCTAGATAAGGTTTCCTACAAACATTGCCCACAGCACATTGCCACCTTATTCAGCTGTTCAGATCTGGAATACAAACAACAAGTGCTTAAAGAGATTTGAAAAATATATTTGTTTGTACAATTAAGAGAAGTTAAAATTAGCAAAACAAAGCAAAAGGATGCCATTCATCTCTCAATTACTGTCCCAACTGAATATGCTGGTTGCTGGATGATATTTTTGAATGCTATCGTTCCCAGAATGTGTTTATTCAGAAGCCATTTCTCTATTTCTGTTGCAGTGAACTATTTCATAAAAAATGGTACAGAAGATGTGTTACTGTGCGGCAATAGCACTGATGCTGGGTAAGTACTTTAAAAATATCTTCACTTCTGTTTGGTTTTGTTGCTGGGTTTTTTTTTTATTATTTTTGCTACATTTTCCTTTTGTTCTGTCCCCTTCTCACCAGCATGAAGTAGATATTTCAACTTCTTTGTGTCAGGCATAATAGGAGAGAGGATAATGACAATATTGCGCATGGTAATACAATTTTCTGAATGGCAGGGAAGAGAAGTTTGTGTGTGTCACTTATTCAGGTCTAAAATCTTTAGGGGCCTTATTACAGTTCCCTTTCAATACATTTAAACTTCTTGGTAAAAAAAAATAGCAAAAGCTAAGTAACACTTCTGCTGAGTGGAGAGTATTTTAAAAGAAACAGAACAGAAATGGAAACAGAAAAGCTGGAGGGATTTAGATTGATGATAAATTCCAGACTTTTGGCAAAGGAAGATAAACAAATCAACAAATGCTAGTCCCCAAAATAACATGCTTTGGAGGTGGGAAAGTACTGAGGTATGAGTTGTGATCTACATTTGTATTTGATATGTTTGTAGACTATGAGTGTTTCCTTTTCTTACTGTATAGACAGTGAAGAGATTCCGTGGTACACTAACTTATTTTGCATAAAGGACTTTATTCCTATCCCTGCCACCTATAGATGCTAGTGGTTCCTCCTGCATCCAGTCCTCAGGGTCTAAGCACACTGTCAGAGCATGTGATTGTATTTGACAGGTTCTCATGATCTTGATGGAAAAGACAGGATGGAGAGAGATGGGATCTTGTGTGGTCAGCCGAGATTATAAACCATGCAAAGCTTATAGGCTGTTAGGAGTCGTAGGAAAAGGAAAAAAATACCTTGGAGTGGTGGGATGGATGAGCTTTTGAGCCAAATATTTGAGAGCATTTGAACCAAATATGTGAGAGCATTTGAACAAAGGAGATGGGTGACCTTGGCCAAGTGAGGGGAGGAAATGAGATGATCTGCTTCTGGAGGGAGCTGAGTTTTGAGTTGGTAGAAATAAATGTGGAACACTGCAAAAAAACAGTGTTTAACTTAGGGAGAACTTAATGAGAAAAAGGGCATGTGCGTGTAGGGAGACAGCAGGAAGATGAAGGGAGATAAAATCTGAACTTACTTTTGGACAAGAAGGCAAGAAAAGCCCCGGGGTCTGTGGGAGAGACACTTTGCTTTCTGCTGCCACTCTCTGTATCTGTATTTACATAAGACAAAGGGAAAGCTCAGTGTCAGCCTTCCCTCTGCAGGTCTTGTGTGTCTGATCTGTACTGCCAGCCTAAGTCAGACTGTAGCTCTCCTTGGGCAGACGGCCATGCTTTCCCCTTTGTTTGTTCCATGGAAGGTACAATGTCAGCATCCATTAATTAAGTCCTTTGTTGATTGTAATACATTCCATTTATCCAGGCTCAGGCAAGACTCCAAGACTATTGGGATGTTTCCCGGGAATCCCAGGATTTGACAATCTGTGTATGCTGGAGAACTTCAGCCTTTGCTAACCAATAGGCAAAAATATTGAGAAAAAAAGTGTTCGGCACAGTAATATAATTTTACATGTCATGAAATATAGCTTGTTCTCACTGATGACCTGAACTGTGGTTCAGGAAAGGTGCTAAGGTTGTGAGCAATGAATAAGGGTGGATTAAATTATAGCTATTTTTGAAGTATGGTTTAGAGACTACTGCTTTGGAATTGTTCAAGGGTGGGAAGCTAAATACCAATCCAATATCCATGGAGTATTTATATACTGGTAGCCTGTATGGATTTAAGTGTTAGGTTCTAGCGAGGTGTATGAGCAAAACCACCCTTATTTCCTTCCTTAGAAGTCAATAAATTGCAGCAAAAAGCCATGATTGGAGAAAACCTCTGATGGAGGCACTATGCCCATGAGAGATTCACAGCCTGAAATAGCCAGGGGAGAACTTGCAGCTCTCGATTATAGGAAGAAAATGCCACCCACACACAGAGTGTCCTTGTACTTGTTTTGATAAATACATCAAAACTGTCAGTGTTTGTGACATTAAGGGAAACCCACTTTCCCTTTATGCCTCAGCTCTTTCTTCTTCAGCCTCTTGTTGTTTTAGTTAAGTATTTAATATCACTGGGCAAGGTTTGGTTTTAAATGCCTAAAACTGGGGAATAACTATTCCTACTTATATTGGGTTTTTTTAGCTCAGGACTAGAAAATGTTGTCTCCTCTGCTATACATTGCACAGGATTACAGCCAGTCGTCCACTCCTGTTGTTTAAAGACATGAAGATAATTAGAAAAATGATCCTAAGGCCCCAGGGGGTGTTCAAAGTCATGTATTCCCACCTGTTAGGACAGAGAGACCGTCATTTACAAGCTGATGTATCTAAGAGAGTGGATTGGTTTTCTCTCACCCTTCAGTGATCAAAGCCAAGTGCATTTGACAGTAAAACAAAATCCACATGTGTGGGACCTTCTGGGACAGGTTGTACCACAGGAACAGGGGAGGGGAGCTGAGAGGAAGTAGATGCATCATTTTGTGGTTCCCTCATTTGTTAGTAATGAAATTAATGACAAGTGAGGATGCTTAAGTTGGGAACCCATCGAGGCATCAGGAAGGTGTGCTGAGGAAAGACAGCTGGTAAGGCCATGTCTGACTGTTCATAGCACTTGTGGAGCTTGCTTCTGCTCCCAGTTTGGAGCTTGAATTCATTAGCCTCTGGGGCTCACCGAGGACTCAAAGGAACCACGGGGAAGGGCGCTGTCATGTGTGCACTCCTGGACGGATTTGTTGTTAGAGTGAGTGATATCTGTGTTGTGGCCAGGATATTAAATCTCAAGGTAATTGACAAAGCCATTTTAGTGCATTTTTAAAAGCATGTTAATGACACACTGAGGTTTGGCTGATTGCTGTTATTATAGAAGAGTAAGAAAAAAAATACCTAAATGAATCTGCTATGGCAATTATTAGGTGATGAGACTCAGATGGCCTAATGTAAGAGCATGTAGTGATGGAGACTGCAACCTGAGCTGGAGTAGCAAGCCAAAATCAGCAGGGAAAGGATCATCAGTGGATTCTATATCACAGACAACCTAATTATCTCTAAGGTGGGGGCTTTATTACATTACTAGGAAGGACTGTTTTCTGAACAAGCACCCAAGCTGCCAATAAAGCAGGGGGTAATGGATCTAGCTAATATTGATTCTGGTTCAGAAGGGATTTGAATAGATGTATGTCACTCAGCAGCAGAAAACATGTCTCTAGTACTTGATCTGGCAGATGCAAGAAAAAACCATTTATTTACATTCTTATAAATGCTCAAGCAACCTCAAGAAGTTTTTTTACTTTAAAAACCATGCTGCAAAGACCTGGTAGGAATGTTGGGGAGATGGCATATTTCTCAGGTACACAAAGGCTAATCTGTCTGTGGGGTTTCCCATTTGATGCCTCTTCTTGATTCCTGAATTTTGATTTTTTTTATTTAATCAAATAGAACTTTTGTGTTGCTTTTCATTTTGTTTGTCCAGCTGCGTTTTCCCCCTTGATGTAGTGCAAGAATTTCCTTTGCACTTAGAAGGAACAGTGTAAAATGGAAATAAGAAGTGGTGTCTGGAGAAAAGAGAAAATCAAATGATTGTGATCAAAGGTGTTGTTTGGCTCAAAGTGAATGCTGCTGACATGTGCTTGGTGTTTCACAAGTACATTCAGAGAACTATGTTAATGGAAAAATCCTCTGCTCTGAGATGTGTGTCATAGATTGGTCAGACACTGGAAGCAGTGCTAACAGCAATGCTCTCTTAGCAAAAAAAGAAATAAGAATTGTAGTGTATTTGCAGAATTGTTCATGTTTCTGGATGTGTTTTGATGTTAAATTTGGTTGTTCTTTTGGATGTGATTGCACTGGGATATACCCAAGGTGTTTCTCTTTGCAATTTCAACTTCTTTTATTTGCTTCATTTAAAATAAATGGAGAAAGCTCAGATAGTCTGATTTTCAAAGGGATTACAACTCTGTAAATTTGCTTTTCAATTTAATTCCCAGTATATAGCTTATCCAATTTTAAATACCTTGTTTTAGTTCCAAGGGAGGTCCAGTAAAGAGCTGGTACAATGATCAAATATTTGGAAGATCTTAGCCAGGAGCAGAAGGTGGAAACTGCTCTATCCTTAGTGAAATCCAGTCTTAGCATCAAGTAGACCGTGATTTGCAAAGGCTACAGAACAGCAGGTGACAGCAGGCACCACCACACACTGCCTTTAATCAGGCATATGGGCCTTTTGCCACTGCCCTACTGTGTGGAATTGCCACGTATTCACAGATCAGTACTCATGGTGATAGTGCCAAAGGGAAGACCTGGGAAAGGAAAGGTGATGCTTTAGAGTGTGCTCAGGAACCTATAGCAAGGACAAAGCCCGGCACTCGGTGCCTGGCCCAGGGCAATGGGACATGGGCGAAGTGAGGGAGCCTCCAAGGGCTCTCAGAGGGAGAGAAGGTGGTCCCACCTTCAGATCCGACAAAGTACCAGCAATTCCTCTACCAAGCATCACCCTGTTGCCATCACCAGACCAGATCCCCAGTGGGTGGGCTGTGGGAACTGATCTGTGTCAGGCTGCACCAACCTGGTTGTGTTGCCCTTGCAATTATGACTCGTCCTTCCTGACTAGTAACCATTCACTTTGATGAGATAACCAGTACTGCAGAGTCCACTGCTTCCCTGCAGAGTAAAGACTTGTCGGGGCTGCAGCAGCTTGGAATTATGTGTCTGTGAGAAAGGAAGATACATTTCAGCTCTAAAGCATTTCCACTTTTATCCTGTTGTAATTTCGCAGGGACGTTTCTCTGCTGTGCTTAGGCTGCTGTTTTTATTTCCCCTTCTGCCTGAAGGTTCGGTTGAGCAACAGAAACAGCAAGGAAATTTGTCCATTATGAGAAAGAGACAAGATGCTGTCAATGTACAAACTATAGAAGCAGATACAAAAGAGAAACTTATATTTGTTCTTTTCACTTTTTTTCACTTGCAACTACAACATGGAGCTGGATTTTCAGAAAAGTGTACATGTTTTAAATCTGTTGTGTCCCCTTTGGATCTCAAGGTCAGACTGCTTAATATTTTATTTTCCCTTACACATAGTATGTCCTGTGTATTCAGCTCATGGGCAGGAATAGTCTACAAGATCATACTGACAATGAAAGCACATTTGCATCATGTCTGTACTGATATTACCAAAAAGACTAGTGAACAGGAAGGAAAAGCAGGCAGTAAAGCTACTTCAGGAACAACAAGAAAGCACCTTTGGCAACTGCATCCTAGTAACTGTTGCTATAGAAACTTTAGCTACCTTTATTCTCACTATGACCTTGATTTTTCTTAACAGGATACATTAAAATAATGTACACTGTGGGGCAAGATTCTCTGTGATTTGGTAAATTCTGTCACCGAGCTTATCGCATGTAAGGGATGAAGGAATGACCATGTGGTGTAGTGCTCCTCAAAGTTTTTGTGTCAGTCCTAACTCTTTCTAAGATGTTATCAGAAAAAAAGATTGTTTTCTTTTGTGTTGTGGCATTTTACTGAGGTAATTAATAGCAGCACATAAAACTGCATCAGATGCCTGTTTTCTTAGTCTCCATGAGTACCAAAAGCAGTGTTTTTGTGGTAGGTTCTCCACGTCACCTCACTGCCAGCGTGCTCCCACAGTGATGCAGCACTTTCACCTCTCTGAGCTGTAGTGACATTCCTTTGCCTTTATACATCTCCATGCAGTGACTTAAAGTCACTTGCAAAGGCTTATCACACCCCTCAAGGGTAGAGAAGCAGCATGCTATGTACTGAGGAGCAGCATTGCTACCAGATACTTCCACCACTGCTACTGCAGCTCTCACCCAGAACTTGGCAGGCAGAGAGACTGGAAGAATATGGTATATGCACCAGAACATGTTAAACAACATCCAGTAACCCAGCCCCAACTGCTCTGGAAACGGGGGAGCTGCACCAGGGAATAGTGCACCCAGTTGATTGTTATCCTGCTGCTGGCAATCAGGAGCCTTGTAGTCCTGAGTTGCCTGAACTTAAATCTGTATTATTATTACTGTTGTTGTTGTTGTTGTTATTACTTCTTTTCTTAATATAAGAAGACCCCAGATTCAGGCACATGTTGTTGGATACTGGGCAAGTAGGGTGAGAAGAGCCCCCTTGGCTTGGAAGTTTGATATTTTGGGGTGAAGAGGGTGGGGTGAAGAGGGTGCTCTGGTATTTTAGTTGCATGTGTACACTCCTGGGGAGCAACAAGAATGGGTAAGGTCAGGAGAAATGTCTGGTTGCAAGTTACCTTGGGACTAACCAACTTTATCAGGAAGGTCTGCCAGTGTTTAACTTGCTGCATGAGTGGATCCATCACAAGAAACGGGATATTGGGAGTTTTGGTGTGCTCCTAGTGAGATTGGGGTGTTCACAACCCTCACAAAATGCAGTCTGATTGGGGTACAGCTGGCTGACAGATGGGAGAGGCTGTAAAGGTTGCTTGAGTGAGAAGGGGAACACCATTTCCAAATGTGTTCTCTTCAAATGTCACCAAAGCAAGGGTATTTTGGAAAGAATTTAGTGTGTAACCACTAGAGATAAAAACATAATTTCGCTCCAGATTATCAAGCGACATTAGTGAATTTATTTCAAACCTTCAGGCTATACAGCACACCTTAAATGAATTTAACTAGATCCTGATGTAAATCACACAAACTTTTCCAACTCTGTGTTGGTTACAGCAGAAGCAGAGTGAGGAAGGTTTGCCCATAGTGAGAAAGCCTCTCACTTGAGTATGTAAACAAACAGAAAGCAATTGTGACACCTCAAAGGTGCTGCAGGGGCCACGGACATAACTTGAGGTATTATACAGGTTTAGGGACAATAATAACAGTCCCCACTCTTAGGGATCAGTGGTGTATTTGAAAGATCATGTCTCTGGACAAACAGCCGCAGTAGGGATTAAATCCAAATCCACTCAATTCTTAAGAAGGGGTAATATTACCTCTTAGTCAAAGCTGTAATAAGCTCATCAGCCACATGAGAGAAGCAGACTTACTAGAGGCTACAGTCTTCATTAAGCAGTAATCTACTATTATGTTTATGATGATAAATTATTGCCCTACATTTTGTTTGATGGGTTACACAGAAGATCCGGTGTCTGGCCACTGGATTGAGTCAGAAGAAATGAGAGCTTGTTTGCCTTGCTGCAACATGAGGTCTAAAAAAGCCACATTGCAGCAGAGGGAGTTCTTCCTCTCCCTGCCTGCGTGCCTGCATGGAGGGGGTTGATGTTGCAGTCTGGAACCACTGGTTTTCCATCTGCATGAGCAAGTAGCCAGTGGGGGAGGCTGAAACTTTTCCTGGACGCAAATCAGCAGCATGTACAGGTCAGTGGGTGCTCTGAGCCTGTGAGCAAGCCTGCTCACAGGCACCTCCTTCCCTTTTCTCTTCCAGTTTCAACTCCTGGTTGATGTTGCTCTTTATTCTGAGCTTTTCTTCTCTTCTTCGTCATCTCTTTTTTTTTTTTTCCCTTCAGCACTTAGTTGAATTTTCTTGCACTTCTGTCATTCCAGACAATTGGCACCCCTTCCCTTGCTTTTAAAAATGCCCTTCAAATTCTCTCTGACCTCTTAGATGCTTGGAATGAGAGCTGCTGGGGGCGCCTAGTCAAAACCTATCCATGCCACTGCAAGGCAGATTTTGGCTTTTAGATGGTAATTAGTGGGGAATTGTAAGTCAGATTCTCTAACCATGATTAGTCTTTAATACAAAAGAAAGAGTAGGGGAAGGAGAGCAGCCTGTGACTTTCAGGCACACCAAGCACCCGCTGACAGCAATGGCTTTGGCTGGGGTGCTGCTGCCTTTTGGCCCCTTTCTCCTACATTCTCAGTTCATCTTAAAACATTCATTTCTGTAAATATTGTCCTGTTTCAGAGTGAGTAGTTTCATCTTGTCTGGTAGAAGCAAATGCCAGTTCAAGGATATTTGTCTGTTCCCCACAGCCACTGCACAGTATGCATTCCTTGTTTGGCCGCTGCTCTCCTCCCTCAAAGCCAAGGGAACGGAGAAAACATGGAAAGTGCAGAGAAAAATAATCAAGTCTGTGGCCTAAGGGAAATTAAAGCCTCTCTTTTGTGGCCTGAGGACTTTAGCAGGAAGAGGCAGGTTGAGGAAGACTCTACTGTGCACATCATGGAGGCCACGGGCATTGTCTGCCCTTCAAAGCCTGCTGAGCTTTGAAACCCCATCATGGGGTTTCCATTTCCAACCACCATGTCCATTCCTCTGGAATCAGCCACGTGTCAAATACATCAGCTGTAAATTTTTCAGCTTGATTTCTCCATTTTTAATCTGTGACCTAAGCGTGAACACTAAGGGGCCCTTATCAAAATACGGGTTTGTTTTTTCCTGCTTTTTGCTGTGTCTGTGGTATGTACTTTATCTCCCATTAGTGCTTCTTTAGTGAGCAGTTTGGTGTAGCAAGCTGTAGTGTCCCTTTGTAACTGAAACCCAAGGGAAGTGCAGCCTTCCCCTCACAGAGGTCGTAGCTGACATGAGCAGCCGTTTGATGCTGACTCTCCATGGTAGCACATGGACAACACTCCCCATGTTTTCAGGATTTGAATGTTACAATCCAGTGCACAGGTGCTTTACAAATCTTCTTTTATTGCCTAACCCTGTTGGCCACTACAGCCAGGATCAGCAGGTTGCTTGGCTTGCCTAGATTAAACTCTTGAGACAGAGCATTTTGCAATTATGCCCCTCAGCTACAACTCTCTGCCATTCCCAGCCTGTGTTATTTAAACCAAGGCTGTTTCTTATGTCCTTTAATTTCCTGTACCAATGCCAGCTTACAGTGGTGATTACAGCCTGATAGATAGGTAGGTAGGCTGCTGCTTTTAACTTTTCTGAATCAATGACACTAATTTTATTGTGATCAATTGAATAGCATCCTGTGACGCTCCTGTGGAGGATGGTATATTTATGTAGCTTGTTGTTGCTGCCCATCCCTGTGCATCAGAGGAGAGTACAATCCTCTGAAATGCTTCCCTGAGGTGAAAGAAACTAAAGAGTTTGCTGAAAAATCCAAAGGGATAGGCTTAATATTCTACATCTAAGATAAATGTAGTAAAATCTTAAGACTCCTTAAAAAAATCCTCAGAGGAAATGGTGTCAGTTGCAGAATAATATTCTCACGTGAGAGCCTTACACCTCAATTTCTGTAGTGTTTTTCTGGGAAGCAGAATTTTGTTTTCCTCTCAGTGTTTTTAACACATTCCCATACCCTGTGGGTTATCGCTTCTGTTGGCTACAAAAGAGAGTGAGCATGAATGAGGAGTTGACAACTGGGATATTCTGTCTCAAGTGCCCAGTTGCCGTAAGAAGGATGTAAACTAACATCAACAGCATTTTTGAGCTGGGGTTCATGCTTTTTGTGCTGCAGCAGCTCATTTGAATGCTCTTAAAACTGAACATAATATTCGAGAAGCATTTTGTCCTGGTTTCAGCTGGGATAGAGTTAATTTTCTTCCTAGTAGCTGGTACAGTGCTGTGTTTTGGATTTAGGATGAGAATGATGTTGATAACACACTGGTGTTTTCAGTTGTTGCTAAGTAGTGTTTCTGCTAAGTGAAAGACTTTTCAGCTTCTCATGCTTTGCCAGCAAGGAGGCTGGGGGGGGGCACAAGAAGCTGGGAGGGGACACAGCCAGGACAGCTGACCCCAACTGGGCAAAGGGATATTCCGTATCATAGGAAGTCGTGCTCAGTATATAAACTGTGGGGAAAGCTGGCCAGGGGGGCACTGCTTGGGAATTGGCTGGGCACTGATCAGCAAAAGGTGATTGTGCATCACTTGTATATTCTAATTATTTTATTATTCTCATTATTATTATTATTATTATTATTATTTTTACCATCTTTATTATTTTGTTCCTTTTCTGTCCTATTAAACTCTCTTTATGTCAATCCATGAGATTTCTTACTGTTACTCTTCCAATTCTCTCCCCCATCCCACTGGGGCAGGGTTGAGTGAGAAGCTGTGTGGGGCTTAGTCACCATCTGGGGTTAAACCATGACATGTGTACACTCACTGTGGAGTCAGACAGATCTTTGCACACCAGCAATCTCCTGTGAGTGGAAAAGTCTTTTAAGACATGTAAAGACAGAATGAAAAAATGCTAATTGTATCATGAGCAGAAAATATTAATCTGAGCCACCATTGTTCACTTTCACAGTCAGAAGGATTGCATCTCCATGTCCTAGGGCTTTATAAACAGTTGTGCTAAAGTGCTTTGAGCAGTTGCTTGAATGTTCTTCTGCATCAAAACAGTTTCCCTAAAAAGCAACATTGGCATTGAACCTAAGAGTGACTTTGTAGCCTCTAATCTGCACCAAGAGGTTCTTGTGAAAATACGACTGCAATGTTCATAATATCCACCTTCCTTCAGACTTTGCTGTTCCAAATGGTGAAGAAATTTTTAGAAGAAATTCTCTCTCTCGTTAATATTAATGGAAAAATTTCCATTTTGCCGAAGGTTTTAGGCAACTTATGCTAGATGAAGCCTAATTTCCAAATGACTGCCCTGCTTAGGTTTAGGTTCACCAGTAAAGTAACCACCATCAAGTTTCTCACAGCTGTATTCAGATGTTTTAGCCATTAAAAATAACATTAAAATATGAGTGATGAGACCGGTTCAGTGGAGCCACTTGGGATTGGCCTTTTGTTGGAGACTAAGGAAAGGGCTGTCACCTCTGGACATGATCACTGAGCTTCCAGGCAAGCACAGTCTGTGAGTGAAATCCTTTTCTCATGGCAAAGAGAATGAGCCTTACAAAAATTTTCATGTCCTGTATAGACACGATGTCTTAGCGCAAACAAGCGAGAAGGGTTTCCTTCTTGAGAGCCCAGAGAATCCATTTCCCAGAGCTCTTGAACGGTGTGAGCAGCACGTCATGGGCAATGAAGGCTGTTTACAGCAGCAGATCAGAGGCAGAAATCTCATGTGTCTACAGCAGAGAGTGACAGCAGATGATGCCTTTGGGAGAGAGGAGATTTATTGAAAAGGCTGCCTCAAAAAAGGACATGGGTGTACAAGAGAGATTCAGTGTGCATCTGCATATTTTATGCAGAAAAAACTGACATTTCTGCATTTTATTATCTTCTAACTCAGTAATGTTACTGTAATTTTTATTCAAATGTAGCTTTTATTGGGAAACAATAGGTAGTCAACGTAGGAAAGATCTAGAAGGAGGCATTTCCAGACTGGTAGGGAAAAAATTAGAATTGACTCTCTTTTTCTTTCTTTATGAGATACAACTGTTATTATCTAAATTCTCAACTGAGATAAGCTAGCTTGGCTCTACCTAAGGTGACAGAATCACTTATTATACTCTCACTTGCGTGTTACATTTAATTCACTAAACATCAGCTGTTCATTTTTTATTGCTTATTCTGAAAACTGCTGTAAACAAGGATCTGCACACACTTTGCAGTGCTTCAGCACTCCTTTTATCAGTGTTCAAAGCAAATTTACTTTAAAATTTGTGCTTGACTACTGATGTTAAATTTAAAGTGTTGTTGAATGTCTAATATTTGTGGCAGACACCATAGATTTGTGTAACTTCAGAATCTATAGCAATGTATTCTCATCTCAACAGGTAATACAAGGTTGCTATCCTGTGCTGTAAAAATTTTAAATTAAATCAGGATCAGATTTGTATTTTTTAAAGAAAAAGAACACTGATTTTCACACTGAGACACACTTTGCTTTCTCAGGGATCCTTTTTTTTTTTTTTTTTTTGGTGGCATTTTAAAAATTACTTTGTATTATTTGTGTTGCTGCTTTACATTTAAAATTGTGACAATATTCTGCTTTGGTAAAAAATACCAGTGATTGAGAAGCTCTAGATGGTTTTGCCAGGAGCAAATAAAGCTAAAAGCTGTATACATTGGACACACTCTACATGACTGGTGACATGTATAAGATGGTTGGATATTACCATAATCACCCTACATGAAGGCAGTTTAGAAAACCTTGATTCCCCCATCCAACAGGAAGAACATCATGCCAGGACAGAGAGTATTGCTCTGGTCTCATGATGCTGGCCTGGAAGTTGGTGCCTCTCAATGTCTCTGGTCTCTGACAAAGTGCTTTCACAATCCCTCTTGTTCCAGCCATCCCTATTTGTGTCAGCTGGAATTTTCACCAAATTGTACCAGGTTCATCTCTAGCTGAAGGATAAGGAGAACATACTGTACGTTCTGCTGAGATCTGCTTCTCCAGATAATTAGATGCTGCCCACCTAATGAATTCCCAAATACCATAGGGCTCCAGTACACTGGCAACACCCTTGATCCAATAATCACTTCTTAGGATACAGAAGTAATCCTTTGCATATTGCTCCGTGTCTTCAGTTTCTGATGGGTCATATTTTGTGTTTGGAGAACAGGTGTGGGGTTTTGACTAATTGCATTGCACGACTGTGGGGGAGAGGATGGCACATCGACCTGGGATCTCTTCTACCTTGTGTTTCACTTGATGATGCAGTTCAGTACTTACACAGCATCACTGAGAGCAGTCTTTATCTCTTATGGCATACGGGGCTAGAAAATTACTTGTAAAGAGCCTCCAAGGTTAATGAGAGCCAGTGAAATTCATGCTATCTTCATGCAATTTAATACAGTAATCTGCAAGACACACAAGGAACGCTTTTTGCCGGCAGAAATAGAAAAAATGTCATGACCCCAGACTGCGGTGGTGAGTGGAACAAAAGGGCTGGGTTTCTTAGATTAAAGATTTAATCCTTGCAGGGGGGTGAGCATAAGGTCAGACACAGTAAGCAATTGGGAAGGTGCTCAGATAGCACATGCTGGTGTTTCCAGCCTGTGTCAGACTACATAACCAGAAAAGCAGGTTCACCATCACAGTATTACCTGCAACTGTAACAGGAGACACCAAGTATATGATTCTTAATTAGAAATAAGTGCCAAGAGAAACCATAGTTAAACACTTAACTCCTGCTTAGGTACCTAATTCCATTCTGTTCCAAATATGTGAAGTGCTAGATGCTCATTTGTCATTGCAGCTTATATTATGGTTACAGTTTATCCTTTCCAAGGAAAAATAAGATTGCAAAGATCTTTGAAGTAGCATCCACCTGTTTGTTTCCTGTGTTTTTATCCAGTGGAGGAATTTACCACCTGTGATCTGTGCTCTTAATCAAAGGCATTCTGTGCATTTCCCTGGAAATCAGTTTCTCCATGTTGAAGCCACCTAAGATGTATTTCATAGATTGTATTTCACGTTTTTTGCAGCTCGTGCCCTGAGGGGTATATATGTCTGAAGGCTGGGGAAAATCCTGACCATGGTTACACAAGCTTTGACACTTTTGGCTGGGCCTTTCTCTCTTTGTTCCGTCTTATGACTCAAGATTGTTGGGAGCGTCTTTACCAACAGGTATGATATTATTTTATTACTGTTAAAAATTATAAATAAATACACCATCTTTTACGGTGACATTAATAATTAAAGACAAGACAGAATTGCTGGTTATTAAGCAAACTGTGCTCTTTGTGTGTGTTCTGGAGAAGGACCTTCAATTGTTACAATTAATTTATTTTCTTAAGAGTGATAATATCAAAAGACATTAGACTGCATGTTTGGGGAAGTTGGGGGAAAAGTGGTTCTGAGAGAAAGACACTTTGAATGACTAATTCACCTGAGTCTAAGTGAAGTTCACCTCTTGAGAAAGATCACCACGTCACCACTTGATTTTTTTGATGGATGGTGTAACACAAACTAATCTTTTGAGTCCAGCTCAAAAAAGGGCTAGAAAAGCACCTGTGTGCTTGGCATAACTGGTTTTTCAAGGCACAGTAATGAACACAAATTCAGCAAATGGCAAGACTACCTGGTACACATCAGTTCTCTCTGCTGCAAGCTCTTCATCACAGAGAGACAGAGGCACAAATGGGGTCAGAGTCAACCTACACTCACGTTGCAAGGTAGCCTGCAAGTATATGCTCATTTTAGCACTCATTTCCTGGAATGTATGCGAACTCTGAAGAACTAAATATCACAGTTTGGCACAGAATGACATACTCTGTCCATGTTGCCACTGAAGATTTACTGCCACATCTCAAAATCGCCCAAACTGGAAAACGATCATAAGGAAACCAAGATACAGTGCTGACAGAACTACTCTGAAGGTACTGAGATAGACATCGTTGAAGATTTTGGGGACTTCAGCTTCACACACAGCCAATTATAGAATTTCACTTCAGGGAAATGTAAAACAATTAAAATGAAGATTCTTTAAACAACCGTATTCACTTGACACAGAGCTGCGTGTACAACTCTGGGAGACAGAAACTGTCAGGGCAAATAAGGATGAACATCTCTCCCTTTTATTATTTGACCTTATAATATCACACAGTGTTTTCTATCAGTAATATCAAGTCACTGACCATGGGACATATCTGTTACATGTCTGTTACATATAAGCTTGGCCTGTTCCCCTAAACTCCAGTTATCCCAATAAATATGGTGAAGAACTAGGGAATACAATCAATGGAGCCAAAGGTTTGGTTCCTCTTATCCTGAGGCAGATGTCTAAATAAGGTTCAGATGAGTTGCACCCTAAAAATATGTTTTTCTCCCCACTAACTGCAAAGGACCCAGAGTGTAGGCATCTGAAGGGATATAACATGAATCCCACTTGGATGGTTTCTAAACACTGGTCAAAAACAGACTGAGTTGTGTGTAGGAATTTTTCACTGCAACTGATTGTAAGATTATCTATTCTAAAAGAAAACCAGCAGAGATATTTGGTAAAGGAGGGAAGCATTCTTCTTTTAGAAATTAATTCACTGCAAGGCACATAATTTTTGACCAAGATATAAATATTTATCAGTGAGATTATTTCCTTGGATGTGGTTGTCATTTCTCATCAAAGGGTTTCTGCTTGAGCTATTAACAAAGGCTAGATTCAATTATATTGTAAATCTAAGAGTTTTTAAAAAATGTATTTAAAAAATAATGTTTTTTCTTTTAAGAAAGCACTTTTTTCTTTTAAAAAGCATTGTAAACAAGTGATTAATGATTTTACTTCTGTGCTTACAGACTCTCAGATCTGCTGGGAAGATCTACATGCTTTTTTTTATGCTGGTCATCTTTCTGGGTTCATTTTATCTGGTCAACCTGATTCTGGCTGTTGTGGCCATGGCATATGAAGAGCAGAACCAAGCCACTATTGCTGAAACAGAAGAGAAGGAAAGAAAGTTTCGAGAAGCCATGGAGATGTTAAAGAAAGAGCAGGAGGTCAGTGAACTATGTGACATGATTAGCCTTGGGTAACTTGAGCAGATGGTAACTTGAGATTCACGTTCTCTTTATTTTACATTTATCTGATAACCAAAGTAAGAGTTTGCCTGAAAGCAGCTTAATGTTTATTGTACTGGACAGAGTTATTACTGTTTCTATGAAAGCAAAATGAGGGTTCTCCCTGTTAAGACTGAGGCAATTAAAGGCTTACATATCCAGAGTTGTACTGATTTAACTATACTATATATGCCGGCAGAGAAATTTATATTGGGTGGCATGTAAGATGTTTTAATGATGGTGAAACTACATGGGCATTTGAGCATAAACCAGCTGTTTTGGTAGCTCAGCCATAGCACCAGATGAACCTTCTTCCAGCACCACTTTAGCACAACTTCATTTCCTGACTCGTTCAACCTGCCAATTGTTTGATAATGAAAATAAAGATGTAGGATAACCTCTTTGAATTACCTACAATTTAATTCCTGAAAAAGTAAACAGGCAAAGCTTGAGGTTCAGCTTTGAAAATTATGCAGAGGGTGTGGATTTTATGTTATGTCGTAAGTTTAAACAAGCCAGGGAGGCCAAATGGTGGATGTAGCCTTATAGCCTTAATAACACTACTTAATTTTCATGTGGTTTGTGTAGGGTAGAAAGCCCTTATTAAACAGCGGAAGAGAACATTTTAGGTGCTGTGAACCAGAAGACAATAAGAAAATTAGTCTGAAATAACACGTAGCACTGTAGCACAGAGAAATAAAACCCTGATACACAATATAAACTAATATACATAATTTTCTTTTGAGTACATATGGTTTCAGGGCCTAATCCAAAGCCCATTTAAATCCTCAGAAAGAAAATAGAAAATGCAATTCTCTCTTGACAAAGTGCTACTAGAGGCTTATGCATCATTTAAGTCCTTTTAAATATCCTCTTTGATAGTTTAAGTAATAGGTAAATGCAATTTAGTCCATGTACAGGCACTTTGAACAGAATAACTCTCTGCCATAACCTAAGGGAGCAAACTGAGCTCCAACTCATACTTATTTTATACAATTTTTCATGTGTTTTGACTCCAGCTGAGCTCTTCCTCATAACAGTCAACTTTGGTAGCCCCAACTATAATTAAAGATATTTAAGAATTTCCTTTTGAAGGCTTTGATTTCAGTTAAGCCTGTATGTACACAAAAAAAGGAACATTAAGCCCCGAAAGTTGGAATGTGGCAAAAAAAAGGTTGCTCCTGAAAACCTAAATTGTTCCCATTTGTTTATCTGGTTTATAATATAGCCTTTTCTTCAGCCAGCCATTTCTCATTTTTCCTGTGCCCTGTTCAGTACAAAGGGTGGACAGTGCATGACTCAAGAGCAGCTCTTTGCTTTCTCATCATTTGTTCTGTTGCCTTAGGCTACCTCGAGCAGACTTCCCAACTTAGGCAGTCAAAGCCTGCTTCAAAGAGGAAGTGACTAACATCATCAGAGGTTTTTCAGTGCCTCTTGTCACTGCTCAGACTCCATGTGCTTCAAAAATACTCACTTTTATTTGTAATACTCCTGCAATATTGTCCTCATTTTATGGAAAGGAAATTTAAGAGTAGAGTGATTTGGATCTGCCATGTTCACTAATGAAGTCTAGTAAATCTGCAAATCAGCTCTTGATATCTCAAGTTAGACATTTTGAAGAAGAGGCTTAGGAAAGTGAATTGAGTGGCTGCACCATGGAGCTTTCAGGAGTCCTTCTCAGATGTCTCACCCCAGCCAAAGCTGCTCAGTTTTAGTCTTGTTCTCCAAACCTTGAGCAAGATCTTGGTTTTGACTTTCTTACTCTACTACTAAGTTCCTGCCTCAAGAACTGTCTCTTGCATAATCCCCATGTCTTGGGCTCACGTGAACTAAGCTTTCCTCCCATCCTTCAGACATTATATGTCCTTGCCAGACGTGCCTGGTCCCACACACCTTTCCTGCTCCTTGAGCTGTTACAGTGGGTTATTGCTTGTAGTGCCTGAGGGACAGGACATGGTCCAGGCACAGGAACCCAACCAGAAAGAGTGGATAGGCAGGACATGGGGACATCCTCAAGGCCAGGCTGGATGGAGCACTGGGTAAACTGGTCTAGTGGAAGGTGTCTCTGCCTGTGGCAGGCTGTTGAACGAGATGATTTCTAAGGTCCCTTCCAACCCAAACAGAACTATGATTCTATGATCCTCCATTCCCTGAGGAATAATTCAGTCCGAATCCTTTTTCCAATAACTGAAAGAGGTGCACAGCGCAGAAGCAATTCCATCTAAGCAAAAGGTAAGAAAATGCTAAGAAACAGAAAATTAGCTTATTTTGCAGTATGAGTACAGCATGCTTACTAGCACAACCTGCAATATTTTCTAGATCAACAAAATATGACAGCAATCAGAAAGAAAAACCAAAACTCTTTAGACCAGCTTTTACACTGTACAGTATAAAGAGACTAGAAATATAATTGATCGACCTGCTTGGGGGCTATCTGTCAATTTATACAATTAGTTTAACACATTCCTAAATCTGAGCTTAACACCAAAAAGCTTAACACCAAAAGACTTGCTGAATCTTTATGAAGAGGAAGCACTTCAGCATAGCAATTAAATTGACTCCAAAAAAACCCCCCCCAAATACCCAGCCTAGACCAGTGTCTGAACCCTCCTCCTCTCTGCTCTAAGCAGCCTTGCTTATGAAAGATATTTCCCACAGGAATTAAGTTTTGTTGTGCTCTCAGCTTGATAGAGCTACCGCTACTCCTTGAAATACATGATTGATTCTTTACACGGCTGTTAAGTGCCTTCACTTTCCTTGGACTGATGCCTGTGGGAGGAAGGGAGTATTTTGCAGCGGAGAGATGATTGCCTGTTTGATTCTAGTGGCTTACAGACAATAGCACTGAGGATTCATCCGTTCCTCCTGTTCTGGGCAACCTGGAGAGGCTTTTTTTAATAATTCACTCTCTTTAGGCATCTCAGCTGGGGGCTTTGCAAACGGGCTTGTCTCCAGGCCACTGATGTGGCTACCACTGATTTCTCCAGCACCTCCAAACCTGACCCGGTGCTTTGTACTCAGAGCCCCCTATGCCCACTCCTCCCGCCTGCACCCGGGACGGGGACCCAGCGCGTTGGTGTGAGCTCTGGCTTTCTCCCTGCTCCTATCGATCCTTCCTCCGGGATGCTCCTTTGCTCCCAAGGCTGCGTCTTTGTGCGCTCAGGGTCTCGCACTCGGCTTCTGCCGGGTTTGTAGCGGTGGGTGTGTTACCATCCTCCTCCTGCAGCGATCCGGACAGGCAGCCGGCACAGCTGCGGGAGCGCAGGGCAAAGCAAAGTCCACCTTATCTCCGGTTAAGCCCATGGTTTTTTCTTTGCATCTCTGATCACAGCTGCCTGTGCTGCTGCTCGGGATAAGTGTTTACAGAAACGTGCCAGCCGAATTGCCTGCTGTTCCAAGCATCCCTCTGTGATAGCGGGGGAAAAATCCCAGCTTGGATTTTTCCCTCCTGCCCAGCCCTCCCACTTCAAGGGGCAGAAGTCCCGGGGAGACTTTAATCAGAGGTTCCCCAGCTCGAGGGGTTTTTTTGCCTGGCATCAGAAATGTTACTCCGGAGGTGTGTGCACGTTGTAAACCTGCCCATGTGTGGCACACAGGCTGTTCCTTCATGGAGTGTCAAAGGGTCTCTTGTGTGAGCTCTACATAACCAACATTATTTTGTGCATGCATTCCTAATGCTCCACCACAGGATCCAGGAGGCAGACCTGCATGCGTGCATTTGTACTAGGAACCTGTCTCACTTGTTGTTTATTTTCCAGTGGCTAAATGTAGAGGTAAGAAACAGGTGAAGAATGGTTCCAGCCACGTGAGACAGTTTTATGATTAATGATCTCCTGAAACTTTTAACATATCTCCTATACAACCTGAAAATTTAAAATAAAAAATAATTGCTGAGGAGTGTAAGTAGTAATTCCTCACTGAAATCCTTAAATAATAATTTTTATACCTTCTGCCATCTTCTGATTTAGGCGCTCGCTGCTAAAGGAATTGATTCAATGTCACTTAGTTCATTGGAAATGTCACCCAAAAGTGGGAAAGAAAGAAGAAATAAGCGAAAGAAAAAGAAATCTTTGGGGACAGATGAGTATGTGGAAGACCAAAGGAATCCCAACTGTGATTACGACGATGGTCAGAGGAGGATGGTAAGCCATGGTCTGAAACATCATTTATTCTACACTTTCCTGGACAGGCCAGGCTCTGAACAGGCAGTTAAAACTGAAACCTTCAGAAGAATCAGATATTTAATATCATGACTGATATTAACACAGCAAATACTACAGACAGGCTGTGTTAGAACAGTGGAAGGATATGTACTGCCACTTTATTTTCAAAATTAATTAAAAATGTCCATTAAACATTTTTCAAACTTTTTTTTCAATTTTTTTTCTTTTTTTTCCTTTTGGCTTCAATATTGCCCACAGTCTGGTTTATTTTCTCACTTCAGTTTCATTCATCTGATTATATTTATCCTATCCCTACTAGAGATGAAAAATTCTTAGAAGAAACCTGCAAAGCTTAAAAAGAAAAGAGAGGAGGAGAAAAAGAGGAAAGTTGTCTCTGAGGGCTTTTAAAATGCTGTACAAAGACATTATTAACATTTTTATATTCCTTTGCTGGTTGCCTTCAAGTCAAAACTTTGTGGCACTTGTTTCTACTTTCTATTGCAGGGAAGAAAAACAGTGAGACTGTTGTTAAATAGGGTTTTATGTAAATGTTCCTGACATGCATGAATATGAATCTGCACATGCTGTATGTATCAAATGATCATAAATAGCTCCAGATAATTTGTCTTTGTTTGACTGAGGGCAAAGTTTAAATGAGTTTGTTTTGTTTTTTGAATAGCCATGTAATGGGCTAAGTCTTTTTATATTTTTTTTTGTCAGTGAATTTAGGAATACTTGGCAGCCATAAAAAGCTCATAGAAAACATGTGAGTGATGTAAGTAAACGTGACCAATTAATGACTCCCCAGCTCACAAAATTTACCCAGAGCTGGATTTCTGTTAATGACATGCATTTTTTAATCTAGTATTTTCTGTTATTGTCTCATTGGTCGAGAGGGTCGCGTAACAAATTACACGTTTGGTAAAGCTAGGACTGCACTTTTAGCTTCATTCTGGGTGGGGTTTCAAGACACCACGTGCCAGAATGACCATGGATTGGAGCTGTGCGTTGCCAGTTTTATTTCTTAGATTAATATTTCCTGTTTTCACTTTTCCCCCCTGGATGTCATATGCATGAGAAGCATGGGAGACACATTTCAAAGCTTATAGTAAATCTTCTCTGCAAGGCTGTGTCTGGCATGGTTGGAGGGAATAAGGCTGAGTCATCATTCAGATGCTATCTGAGCAGCTGGAAGTGTGTTGCCATCAGAAATCAGTCTCAACGACTGTGCCATCGAAACCCAGGCATGGATTTTTGACCAGTTAAAATTTGGTAGCAGTCAAAATGGGTTGTTTTTAGTTAGAAGGGGCCTGGGTTTTGTACTCCTACTTGTACCAGTGTCATTAAATGGCATCATTATGTAACTCAGTGGTGTAAGCTACAGCACAAAATTAAATCAAGCTTCATTTGGTTTGTCTGGTTTCTGGGTGCTGTGGTGATCTGACCTCTCTTCGTATGTACTTGGCTCATGGGAAAGTTCTGAAGAAGCTGAAAATTCTGTACAGGCCATAAAATCAAAAATATATTCTGCCTAAAATCTCTTACTCAAATAATTTCCTCTTCAGATAAGCAGGAAGGGGATAGACTTGAATTCCTTACACATTTTCCGAACATCCTTTTTACTCTGCCAGATTTTAGGTGTGTTTAGTCCTTGGCTACATCTTGCTGGTGCTCTGGCAGAGTTGCAGTCTCACTAACTGACGTCAGAGTGGATCATCAAGGCTGATATTTGAGTGAGGGAGACTGCTGTGTACTGAGGTTACCTATCCCTTAAGCAGCCATGTGCATTGAGATAATCATTTTACAAACTAATAAACCATATCCCTCTTCTTGCTCTTGATTTGTTTAGTTTTTTTTTCTTTTATCACCTTCTTCCGTCGTATTCTGATTCTTCTTCTTCCCTCTTCTTCTCATTTTCCCTGCAGTTCATTTCCTGCCCTATTTCTTTATCTCTTCTTCTCCCACTGCACTGTTCCTTCCCTAGCTGTTATGAAGATGTGTAATAATGCAGTAGATTGGAGCTGGATCCCCTTCCCTGCTCCTGTCTTCCACTCCTTGTGCTGCCTTCCCAGGTCCTTTGGCACTTATCATTTTGGGGAGAGTAGATGCAAAGGAAGTATCACTCCATGAGCTGAACGCCACCTTGACCCTTCCTATTTCAGTACCTCTTTAACTGTCAAGTATTAGAGAAATACCTGATGGTTAGGAATGACTGTTCAACCTCTTAACTTTGCGGAGGCTGAACATGTGTAATTAAGTCTTTCTCTGAAGGCGTTTGATTTAAAATGGGACTTGCTGCTCTCCCCAGAACTTCCTCGCTCCTGAAAACATGTTGCAAAATGTTGTTTCTCTTTCCCCTTTCTCCTTTCTGGGGGTTTCTAGACTCTCCTTGGCATTAGTTATGGTCCCAGCGCAAACTTGGTGAAGCGCAGAACCAGCCACGGAAGCGTTTTCAGTTTCCGACTCCGTGGCAGAGACACTTGCTCCGAAACAGATTTTGCCGATGATGAGATCAGCATCGCTGGGGAAAATGAAAGCCACCGGGGCTCTCTCTTAATTCCAAGATCTGGGAGACGTCCAAGCGTGCAAAGTCAAGTGAGCCATAGTTCTCACCCTACTACTCCCAACTACACCCAGACGGGCAAAAGGAACAGCTCAGTGGATTGCAATGGTGTGGTTTCCCTGATAGGAGGAGGCATCGGGGCACTCAACCCAGACCCTACTTCTCCTGCAGGGTTACTGCTCCCCCCAGTTATTTTGGAAAAGCCTGGGACAGGCGACCTGGTGAGTACTTTATAACTTTTGTATATGATTTGCACTCTTGTTTCCTTCTAAATGTTGTTGGAGTTTGCTGTAATTTATTTATACAATATGGAGTCTACAGGGAGAAACCCAGGCCCACCATTCCAGGCAGGGTGGGAAGACAAGGGGCTCACTCACACAGTAATGTGTGTCTAGTGCCACATCAGAGTGGTTCATACCTTCTGGTGAGACTTACTCTTCAGAGCTGGCTGGAGGCAAATACCTAAATCTTGGGCTTGACATGAATTTTCTTTACTTGAAGGGACATTTTTAAAATTGGTTTCTTTTGACTTTTGAATAGCTGACGTTGTCTGGTGGATAGAAAATTACGTTTTTTAAATGGTTGGGTGTGTCTTACCATCTTGAGACTGCGTTTTCTCTCACTGGTTGCTCTCTGTTCGCATCTGACCTCTGGTCATCTGTCGGGCCACTTGTGGGGGGTTTTTTCTACAGTCCAAAGGTTGTTCCCAGAAGGGTTTAGCATCCAATTCAAATAAAACCCAGGAAATATGAGCAGATGATCAACAGACTTCAGGCCTTTTGGAGATTGCCAGAATCCTTGTTACAAAGCACTACTGCTGGGAAGCATTTAATAAAACTGTGAACACAATCATAAAGACTGGTACCATTAGGAGACCCAAGAACAAATTCACTTGGAAAACCATGAGATGGTTTTTTTGGAAATAGCTACTACACAGGCAGGTTGCTAGTTTGAGATGATGGGAATTTATCTCTTTTTATGTAGTCCACATTGAAGCTCATCACTCTTTAAACAGTCTTTAAAGCAGCAGAGGTCTCTACCATAGTCAGTGTGTGCAAGATTTATTCCATCTTAGTGAACAAAAATGGATCAGAATAATCTCTCTCCCTGAAAGTGCCTCTTTCTGTTCACTTTAGCCACATGCCTTAAGTCAGGTGGGATAAAGCCCACTCAGAGTAACAAGGTGCCAAAAACAGGTTACACTGGTGGGGAAAAAAAAGCAAATGTGATTATAACATGTATTAGGCAAGGTATCTCCTAAAGAGAAAGGTGAGTGAGATGGATCCCAGCCGTGGTGTCAGATTATCAGTAAATTGGGAAGTAGCTTTTTTCTTTAGAGCCAAGCAGCTTCTTTTCTTTCAAGCTTAGGACTGATGTTTTTTTCCTCACCTATCTGGGCATTCCCTGTAGTCCTGCAAATAGACTCTCACACCATACATGAGAGGAGGGGCCGTGCTGTGCGTGGGAAACTGGTTGGTGTGAGAATTATCTGTTATGTTGACAGTTTTGAGGCTGTTGCTGCTTTTTTGGATGTTCACACCTTAGTTCATTTAGGACTTTGGTAATCCCACTTTTATTCTCTGTGGACAAGGACGACCAGTCCTGAGACAAGTCTCTAGACAGCTGAGCAGCAGAAACACTCTTTGTAGATAAAGAAGTTTTATTGGATTTAGCTTGGTGCAAAAAACCCCAACCTGCTGTGTATTAAAGGAATTGGGGAAGAAAGTTTGTACATCTGTTTAAAAAAAAAATCTGAACCAAAGTCAAAAAACCTCAGTAGATGAGTAGAGGATGTCCCCCTTTTCTCTGTAAGGAAAGCAGCTCTGCAGGTTGCTGAGGCTGTCCCAGCTGTCAGAAAAAACTTAGCAAAGCATGAGAGCACTCAACCTTTCACAGAAAATATCAGTATTTTACGGCATTGGGTCCTGAGGTGACAGGGAGGCTTTAAGCTCTGCTGGCATTTATTCTCATTTGTTGGCTTCCTGCCTTTAAAAAAAAATTGGATGTTGGAAATGGAATGGCCCAGGTGGGTGAGCTCACTTGGCAGTTCCCTGGACACCTAGGAAATAACGCCCAGGCTCTATAGTAACAGATGCTCATTCAGTGATGCAATGTGAAGGATGTTGTGTCTTCTGGAAAACAGGTTTGGTATCTAATCTATCCAGAATATGTGAGCTGGAGTTAAAAGCTAATTGGCAAGAAGCCCATTACTGTACAGATGTATTCACTACAGGAATCATAAGCGCTGGGCACAAACGTGCAGCCTCAGCTGTGGCACAGGCAAAAAGAAATAGCAAATCCAGCACCTCAGTGTGCCTGGAGGTAAATCTGGGTGTTTCTGGACTTTGTGTTGGATTATTTTCACCTTTTTCGTGGTAAAATTTGAGGTTGAATTTGTTCTCTGTTAGCAAGTCTGGCTTCTTTTTATATTTTCTTGATATGTTTGGGGAAGTAAAACAAAGACGTTGCAGGGTGAAGTTGCAGTTACCTCATTAACCCCACCGACCCTTCTGCTGTTATTTATTTTGAATGAGAGTGAGCCCATGGTGAAAAAAGGACCCACTTGGGCTATTTGTTGTATCTTTCATGAACAAGAAATAAAGGTCCAGTCCATGAAAAGGCATCACTGTAATATGGGTCAAGCCCTGCTTGCAGCTTCCTGAGGTGTAAGTGTGGATTCAGTCATGCAAACACAATGACTGGGTTGATGGAGCTGAAAAAACAGGATTTACAGCATTAGGTTTTGAGAATGCATTTGTTTAGGTCACTCTGTGATGCTCAGTAGTATCAGTCCAATTGTTGCTAAGTGGGGAGATCACTGAATTCTGGTTTGGGTAAAGCTCAGAAGAGCACTTCTGATTTAAAAGGCAGAGTAAACATTGAAGAAGGTCTGACCATCTCTGGTTTTAAGTTTCCGAACTTCAACCCTTAAGTAGACCATAGCTGTAGCAAATGATTTCAAAGGGGACCTTCCTAAGGTTTCTCAGGGAAAGCACAGTCACCAGCCACTCTTAAGCATTTTAGCCTGACCAGTTTTAGCAATATTCAGCCTGAAGAGTTTACCCCAGGCAAAGTGTTTGGCACCACAATGCACAGCTTCCATGTCTTTGTGTCATTGCAACTGCTGCCCCGGTCACAGCCAAGGACCATTTGCCCAAATGAGAGGCTGCAGGTGGCAGCTGAGCTGACATGAAAGCATCTGTGCAGCTTCTGCCCTCCTCCACAAGAGAGGTGGCTGCAGCAGGTTATCCCACTATTCAGGCTGGTGACTCACATGACTGGTGTCCTGATACTTGGCTGCAGAAGAGCAACTGAGCTAAGCAGAAGTTTGAAACTGGCTCTTCATATGGCCCTGGCTGCCTGGCACAGATGGATGTGTTCCATCTCCTTCCCCTAATCCCTAAATTGAGCTAGTGAAACAGGAGAAATTTCATATCATCTCAATGGATGGTGCTCAGGCCCATCAGTGCTGTCAGCAGGGGCAGTCTGACCGGTCAGCAGGTTTGCTGGCCCTGGGCGGCACAATCCGTTCAGAGTGGCATCTGCTCATGAAGTCTTCTGCATCAAAGTGGCTTCAAGTGCACAGCCTGAGCCAGAGGAGGGGCATCCTACCCTCTGCAGGGAACCCGTGCATGTCTGCACACTTTTCTACACCCACTGGTGTTCCCTTGGCACAGAAGAGCACACGCAAGGAGTGGTGGCATCATTGCTGAGGAGCTGCCCTTGGCAGCACAGGGGGTTCACTGCAGTGCTCAAGACAGAGAGCCCACAGAGGTCACATGAAGAGCAAAGTGGTGCAATGTGAAGTGTGGTTTGCAAAAACCCTTCACAAAGGCAGCCCTGGGTCAGGCAGTCATCAGCTCGATGTGAAGAGTGACGGGTGTTCAAGTCTGAGGGGTGCTGGGAGCTTGTCCCAAGAAACCCATGGTTAAGTCCTAGTCACTGTCCTGGAATTCTCCAGTGTATCCTGCAGAAGACTCAGTCAGGGCTGCCCTGTTCTCCTACCAGCTTTATTCAAGTGGTCCAGCTGCTGATTTCATCAGGCTTACCCCAGTGTAAATAAGACACGAGCAGACCTGGAGACTGTGCCTAAGTCCTAATTCTTTTTGGCTTGACCAGAGACTGAGGGGGTTGAAAAATGGTATGTTTTTTATGCTCGTGCTGATTGCTGGGTGGGATTTTGGGCTATTACTTTATTTAGAGAAAGTCTATACATTATTTAAGTGACTTCAGGGCACAATACAACCAAAAGTTTCTGCACATTCCTGCAGTATTTATTTGTAGCTTTGTATTGCTCTGTTGTGTCTTGGTGTTTCTTAGTTAGGAGGTTAGAATAACATCTCCCTTCACAAGGTATTGATATGCTTCAACAGAATTGGATTTAGTTAATGAGCTGTTACCTGGAGCTCAATTTATTCATGGGATCTGATGAGGTTAAATAAGATATCACTTATTGTTGTTAAGAACCTCTTGAGGGTTAATAAACACTCATGACAGCATCCCCTCTTGCCTCCTAAAGCCAGCTGGAGCCCTTCCTGTAACAGTGCAAGGAAATCATGAGGTTTTAGTTTAACCTGACTTTCCAATTTTTCTGAAGTGGAAGAGAAATGGGCACAGGACTAAGGAGGTGGTGGTTTGCAAATAGGCTGTTAGCTGATGGTCCCCATTGCTTTGCTCTTCCTGGGGTGCCTGCTTACCAGAGCTTCCCATCAGTCCAGGAACAGAGTGGGACAACCTGTGACGTGGCTTTGGGATGGGCCACGAGGCCAAGGCTGGAGCCACGCAGAGTCTCGCTCTTGCAGATATAACCTTTCCTGAATTTCCTCTTGGTAACACTCATGGGTTTTTTTTTAAGAAGCTAGAAATGCTGAGCACTGCTGTATTGTCAGGAGTGAAAACTACTGGAGGGTGAGCCCTTGAGAGAGGTCAGGCTATTTATTGAGAGGCTGAACTAAAAATTTAGAAGTTTACCTTCGGAAAAACTTTTTTTGATGATTTTATTTTAAAAGGAAAAAAAAAAAAAAGAAAAACAAAAGACCTTGGCTTTTGTTGCAGCTAAGCATAAAAGGCTTTTGCTGACCACATTGCTTCGAGGTTTTCTTGTTGACCCTAAAACCACCCCGAGGTAAAATTTCTTTTTTTCCCTTCTTGCTTTGCCACAGGACTGGTGAAAAGGGAAAATGTTAGCAGTTTCCATCTTCAGAAATAAAGGTCAACAAAACAAGTCATCCAAAAATCACTACCAATAAGTTATAGGGATGAAAGCTACCCAGCCCCCTGCCGCTGTCACAAAGAATTGTCACCATGACTAGCTAATGCTCATTTCAAACGTTGCTTTAGCACACCCTGAGTGTAAATCACTCAGATTCAGCACAAATATTTCAAGCTGCTCCAGTTTATCTCTTTAAATAACCGAGCATCCCCAAAATTAAATGGCTTCTTTTTAAAGTTGTGCTTTATCATGGTCACCTCCAATCTCGTTAAATATTTGTGCTAGTGCCTTACAGAATCCATTGTTCATGGTGTGGCCTGTTCACCTCTTTTTATGCTTGAAAAAAATTTTAAGTGTACAAGGAAAATTAAACCTGCCCCAGTTCCCAAATATGGTCTTTAAAAATGCTGCCATGTATAAGCCCATCTTCACATAATAGTTTTGACATAGCTCAGAACTGTAGGCAGTGAGAAGGAAACAATTCTGTTATGCATCCTCATTTACATGTAAATTACTGAATAGTATATTTGTCCCTATAGAATTTAGCTAATCCAAAGGAGAAACATTTCTAGTCAATCAAGGAGCAACAAATAATCTTGTCCTGCTGGAGCTGCCTATGTTTAACTCCACTGTGATTTCTCCTCTGGATCCTAAGGAACCTCCTTGCGTAACTGTAGGGACTGCTGTTATTTTTGTTTAATTCCTATAGAAATATAAGTACAATGAGCAACTGTGCCTATGTATTTTCTCTCAGGGGTGATAATAGCCTTTATGTTGCCTGTTTGTCCAGTTCCTGGAACTGCTTTCTGTCTCAGAATGCAAAAACTACCAGTTCCTTGCTACCTATTAGCCATCTCTGTTCTAAAATAAATACTAATAAAGAAACCTAAACCCCCCTCACATAGAACAAAAGCTCATAAACTTCTTTAAGTAACTTCAATAATTTTAAGCAATTCACCTGCATGGAAGCTTTCTTTCCTGGACAAATACTTCCCAGTAAGTGGCAAGGTGACTATGTGATAGGCTTGCTGCTCTATTGGGAAAGAGAACACAGGAGTATTCCTTGTCCCTGACGTTACCTGCCACCCACTGTGTCTTGGCTCTAGGGATTAGATGACCCACTGCCAAGGGGCTGGCAGGGAACAGGGTCTTTGGGCTCTGCACACACTGCTGGGCGAGTGGGTGGCTGTCACATGTGGTACCCTTTGCACTGAACGTGGGCCAGCAGCAAATTGCACCCCCTCACCTCTCCAGAGAGGGGAGAAGGAAGGAGTCATTCTCACTTCCTTCAGAAACACCCTTTGCACGTGAAGGATGGCACACTGCAAACAGTCCCCTCGACTCCAGAAGGACCTGTGAAGTCTTGGGGACCACTTCTAGGTGGCAGGATTGAGACTGCTGGGCTGGAAAGATAAATAGAGTGACTTGAAGAACTTGTGGAGTGGGGATTATCGCATCAAACCAAGGGGAAAAGTCAGTTCACTGCTAATTTTTTTAATGTAAGATGTGCCAAACCTGTTTGACTTGGACTTTTCATTTACCCTGGTTTAGCTGAATCAAAAAAAATAGGAAGAATGAATCCCTAAATGTTTTTACTTTGATTTTTTACCTCTTTGCACCTGTGAGTAAAAGGTGGCTTTCAGGTAGAGGACTTCTGAGGATGGGATTGTCTGATGACATGTTACTGGTCACATAGAGTGGGAAGATAGTATGGTTTAAAAAGTTAGATAACCTAGAGGAATTTGAAATTTGAGGGGTTTGTATGTTTCATGCTACAGACAGAGAAGTTGTGGGTTTACTTTTGGGGTTTTGTTGGGTTTGTTTTGGTTTTGGTTTGTTTTTCTTTTTCTTTGCTTTTACTTTTTTATTTTATTCTACTTAGAAACTTCTCCCTCGTGTTTTTTTATTGCCTTGTCTAGTTATTTCTTTTTGGTACCATGTATTTGTTATGTATTCCAAACTACTGTGAATGATTATGCAATTTTGTAGATGCTTTTTTCATTAATAAAACATTTGTTGTTTCTTTGCTTTTTATTGGATTTTTTTTGAGGTGAAGGGAATCAAGCAAACTAATGCATCTGAAATAACATTCCTGGTTTCCTTGGCTCCCTAGCCAAGGATAGGGTGTTTTCTTTTTATGTCGTGTACAACTAGGACTCTCTTGGAAAAGTTTCTGATTATAACTTTCCTTTTGAGATGGCTTTGTCAGTAACTCAATGAACAATGAGTTAATTGTAAAAACAAACAAACAAAAAACCAAAAACAACAAAGGACATTTTAGGAAAAAAAGAAAAAAAAACCAACCAAAAACATTTTGAAGCATTACTGCTTTCCTGGCCCTGCTAATGTTTTAAGTGCTTACTTTGAAAGTCCTTACCCTTCTCTAGCCTTGCAGTGATTGGTATTTTTAACTGCAGTACTTTGAAGTGGCCTGGGACCAGCATCCTGCTTATTGTTTTCAGTGTCAACCTGTGGCAAAGCATCTTTGCCCTTTGCAATCATCTGATAAGGGGATGTCCCCTGCCCTGAAGAGGTCACACTCCAGAAAGACAACTTGTAGAGCTTCAGCACTTTTTTCCTGCCGTTCCCATGGAAGTGCCTTTCTTGAAGAGCAGTTTTGCTACAGAAATGGTGAAGAGAAGGGATCCTGAATCCCTCTGGGTGCATGTGCTGGGCGCAGCTGTAGAGCTACTGCACATGGTACATCTCAGTTGGCATCTTGGGTTCTGATGAGGGTGGTTAGGGCCAATTCAGACCCAAGTGATGAGAAGATCCAGAATATTGGATCAGATTCCTGTAGCTCATTTGACTATGGAGAAACAAAATCAGCTACTCTGACGTCTGTATAAACTGAGGACTCTCACCTTTGTAGGAATTTCTTCTCCTTCCACATTTCCCTGAGCAGTATTGCAAGAGCCATCAAGATCCATCTTCTACATCTGTCTTGCTTACACAGTATCTCGGACCTCACAGCCTGTGTGCTTGGAGGAGCAGGGCAGAGGCTTTAAATATTTATTTTGGGAAACTGAGTGTCTCAACCAGAAGGTCTGTGACAGAGAATGACGTTGAGCCTGCCTTTCCCAGATCCTTACACTTCAACCACCACTTTTCCTTCCACCTGTGTGAGATCTGGAGGAGTAAACCAAGTGGGATTTGTCTCTATATGAAGTGGGAGCTCGTAATAATAAAAGTCTTAATATCTTGCTCCTGTGAGCTGACAATATAAAGTATTTAATACAATGTGTGTCTGCGGCTTTACTGTGCTTCTGTCTGACATCAAAAACCCAAGCCTACAAAAAGTCCAAAACTAATTTAAAATGAGACATTAAGCAAAGACAGTTTGGGAGTTTTGTTTTCCTGGTATTTGATTTCTTTAGGATTTTTTTTTAATCTTTTCCTTGAGAAGCATGAGAACAAGAGAGTTAGGTTATTTTCTTTTTTCCTGAGAAAAATGAAGCTAAATTTCTCCCCTAATTATGTAGCTTCGGAGTCCATAACACCAAAGATCACTAGAATGACAATATGTTCCTGAGACTTGGCAGTGTTTCAGAACAAGAAAAAACATGTGTTGAGGAGTCAGTTTGCTTGGTATGATATCAGAGATCTGTAATAGAGCTGTTACTCACGCCCTTTTCCTCTTCTAGCTGTATAATTAAACAGTTAACACATTTCAGAAATAATGGAATAATTAATGTAATTAAGCAGGGCTTTTTTCACAAGCAAAGAGCATGGTAAAGCAGCACTGATATTTCTCTGGCATCAGAAGTGTTCCTTTATTTTCACCCACAATTTACAGGAAGGTAAAGGGCAGAACAACGTTTCCAAAATTGCTCAAAGTGCCATTTTCAAAAGCTGTACCCCATCAGCATGTCAGTGACAAGTCAGTGAGCTTTGGGCTCTTCAGATGGGAAAAATAGTGCTTAGGCAGTTTTGAAATTGCTACCCTCTGTCTGCCTTGGTTTTACTCTGCTGATCCAATGTGTTCCTTTACACAGACCTCTCCCTCGGACGAGGCGAGCAAGAAACAGCTTTTAATGCCCCACCGCCCCTCCGTGGACCACTCGGACGAGCCCTTTCAGAGGCAGAGGGCAGTGAGTGCTGTCAGCATCATCACCAGTGCCCTGGAAGGTAAGAGACATCCTCAGCTCCCCAGCTCAAAGCCATGTCCATGTTAAATGGCAGAGAAAAGGTGATGCGAAACGCCCTGATATTAAACCCTCGTTGTTTTGAAAGAAGGCACTAAAGATAGTTGTTACAACCCCCATAACAGAGGCAAGGCTGTAACAGAAGGCAGTATAATCCCTGTCTTAACCATGGGCTTGCAGAAGTCCTGAGAAAATGCTTGTGGTGTAATCAAAATGGGAGCTGGTAAAATTTTGTGCCCCCATGGCATTAGGTTTACACAGGGCTCACCAAGGTGCAGGGCAGTGGAGCACCAGATTGTTTGGGTGACTGTACATATATTTACATCTCATCTCCCTGGGGCTGATGGAAAGCCTGGCATGTACAGTCACCAGCTACATGCAGAGCATCCAAGCTGTGGGAGAGGAAAGTTCTCATGCAACAGGGGCACAACAGTGTGGTGGGTGCTTGAACCCCACCGTGAAATTTAAGGGTGCTCAAAGGACCCTTTTAACCACGCAAATATTTCTCAGCAAGTTTTTCCGTTGCTCATGAGTCTTCCCATGAGGTGCAGAAGAATTTCCCTTCTCTGTCTTCCCACAGACAGGGACTTTGCATTTCCCTCTCACAAATTTATCGATATAGCAAGACAACTCATAGCAAGCCCTCACATTCTTGGACTCTACATGCAGCATGAAAGGGCTTCCTGCAGTTCCTTGTGTCTCCTGCATTGCAAATTGAGACAAGACAGGAGGTAGCACCTAAGAGCACAGAAAAATGTCTGTCAAGAACACAGTGTGGAGCAAGGGAAGTTGGGGATTCTCCTGCAGCCTGATTCTCTGTGACTGATGAATAGGAAGGCAAGGCAAGGCAGAGGGACTTAGATAAGAGATACCTTACAGACAGGAACTGGACATATCTCCTGGAGATAGACCAGCGTGAAACCACAAAGCCCTTCTTCTTCCTCAGCTTTTTACCCTCTCCCATGGTTGTATGCACCAATATTGTGGCCAGAAGATATATTTATGTTTACATAAATATAGGGTTGTATTCTTAATAGGGAAATAATCACTTCAGTGTACTCCAGTGTTTAATGTAGTCTGCAAAGGTTTTATTTGTTTCCTGTGGGATTTTTAGCAATTACCTTTGTGATTGATTTGCTATTTTTTTTGTAATGTGTTAAGAATGCCTAAAAGACCTGAGCTGGAATTCTTATTTATTTGGTGGTACTCTCTATTCTTCTATACCACAGAAATAGGGACCATGAAGTCTAGGGTAACTCAGAGCATGTGACATTCAGGGACATGGTTTAGTGGTGGACTTGGCAGTGCTACATTAATGGTTGTACTCAATTACCTTAGAGGTATTTTCCAACATAAATGATTCTATGATCCTATATAGAAGAAAATTGTTTCAATCCTTATCAAAGGTCTCCTAACTCCTAGACTTTGTTAGTCACTGAAATTGAATAGTTGTTAACAAGAGGAATGTCATATTAGAATAAAATGTACCATGGTTTTTAACTATACTCACAGCTGTATGATTTGTGCCATACTTTGAAACAGCCAGACTAGAAATCTCTTCCCCTTTCATTACCTGGTTTCTTCTCTCAGCTCTTGGGTAGTCAGCATCTGTCTGTTTTTCCCAGACATTGCAAAGCCATGAAGACAAGAAAGGTCCTATTTTATTTTTTTTTCCATTTAAAAATAAGAAAAAAGACATCTCCAACACATACTTTGATTGCATTTTTCTGACCATTTTTTTTTAAAAGCAGTGCAAAGTAGCAAAAAAAACCACACAACAGTAGAGTCTAATTTTACTTTTCCTTTTGCAGATATTTTAAAAAAAAAGTTAAATCTCTTATGATTTCCAAAGATCTTCTGTGGTGGGAAATTATGTGAATTCTTAATTGATTTAAATCATTTTAATGCTGCATCACTGCCAAAAGAGGACAGTTACACCTTCCTCCTTCCCTTGCTGTGTTCTTGTGCTTTGATTTGACTGTATGAATGGTTTTCAGCTGGATCAAGAAGCAGAACCAGCTCACCCAGAAAGTCCAGGAGCACAAAAGCTGAAAAAAGGACAGAGAAATCACATGTGATTGAGGCTGAGGAGGGTGAAACTAACTCTTTTAGCAGCAACCTGTACTTAAAGGGGCTTGTGTTGAGTGGAACCTCAGAGAAAAGAGTCACTCATCTGATGTGTGTCCATCATGAAGGTCCCCAAATTAAAAATAGTGGAATAAGTAGGGTTGGGTAGGCATATTATGAGGAATAAGGATGTAGATAGATGTGTTCTAGATTAACCTGGAAAATTATAAATTATATCCTTTAGAAAGTGACCACCTTAAACTCTTCATTACTTTCAGAAACAGGTTTCAAAAAAAAAAAGCAAAATTATGATTTTGCATTCAAATTGATGGTTCTCTCATCATTTTAGGGTTTACCTGTAAGCCTTTTGTTTGGAGGCTGGAAAGACAGTTATTTCTTGGACGCAATTTGGTTTCCCAAAGATCTCAGAGCAATGCAGATGTTTGTGCAAAGCCTGTGCATGTAGGACATAATCTGATATTTTGAAAGCTTGCTGGAAGACACTTAATGCCACAGCTCTGTTGCCTGATGAAGAAAAGTAGACAAAGAATCATAGAATCATTATGGTTGGAAAAGACCTCCAAGATCATCAAGTCCAACCATATACCCCCAGCCCACAAAGTGCCACATCTACTCATTATTTGAACACTTCCAGGGATGGTGATTCCAGCACTTCCCTGGGATACCTGTTTCTGTGTTTAACCACTATTTTAGTGAAGACATTTTTTCCTAATATCCCAACTAAACCTCCCCTGCCACAGCTTGAGGTTGTTTCCCCTTGTCCTGGATGGTTCCTGCCCTGGGAGAGGAGGCTGTTTATGAACTGATGGAAATAACAGCCTTGGCTGAAGTTTTCCCGTTATCAGTGAAGGTTCTAATTATATAGACTAAAACTGTTATACAGCATTCCATGCCCATAAAGGAATCAGAAAAGGAAAGCATTAGGCAATTCCACTAATCATTATCATTCAGCTATTAACTGTCTTTTTTGGCTTTTCTTTTCCATCATTTAAAACAAATTATACTTATGAAGCTATTTCAATTCTTTTGTCTGCAAGTAAAATGAGGACATAAAAGTTGTATTATAGGTAGTATTTTAAAAGCATCTTTAAAAAGCACAGGGGAGTTTTAGTAGCATGTTCAAATGGGCTTATGAGGTTCCTGGTTTTGTATGTGGGCCTCAGAAAAATCAGATGTTTAACACCTGTTTGGATTGCACATCAAGAACAGAAGCTCTATGGATAGCCAGAGATACTCTCGTTCTCAAGTACTTAAATCAGCTCTAAATGTTGGATTAAGCTCTTTCATCTCTTAACTGCTTTAAAAGGTATTACTTAAGATACTTTGAAAATGTGACCTGGGATGAAAAAATATATTCCAATCTAAGTTAAATGAAGACAGTGTATTCTTATCCATTTGAACTTGGCAAAATGGAAAATTGAGTAAGAATCCAAGCCTATATATAATACTGGACTTAACATATTTAGTGTGATTCTCCCTTTTTGCTTGTGCACTTTTTAAAGAGGTTATTACTTTCAGAATAGGTCACTGTCTGCTAAGTGCAGGTCAACTGGCAAAAACCCCACAGTGTGTAATTTGCCAACCTGCTAGGACAGAAATATTTTTACCCTTAAAAAAATTTGGGGTAATTCATGGGCCTTCCTCTGTGTTATGAGTCATTTTAAGTGGTCTCTTGTCATATAACTCAGTGTGAATTGACTGTTACTTTGCTGCTTGTGACTTAGAGCTTGAGGAATCACACCAGAAATGTCCTCCCTGCTGGAACCACTTTGCTGTTAAATTCCTCATTTGGGATTGCTGCCCTCTTTGGCTTTTGATCAAGAAATTTGTCAAGTTTGTGGTAATGGACCCATTTACTGACCTCACCATCACCCTCTGCATTGTGCTGAACACGCTCTTCATGGCCCTGGAGCATTATAAGATGACGAAGGAGTTTGACCACATGCTTTACATAGGCAATTTGGTAAGTCACCCTGATCTCCAAGTGCTACCTGAGGAGTGTATTTCCTGCTTTTTAAAGTGTTGGCTGTGGCTTGGGAATACCCAGTGTTTTGACACACTGCCAGCATTGCTCTGCCTATGACATATCAAGCAAGTCCACACGGGCACCTCTTTCTGGGGGTGAAGAGAATTGAATGAAGAATAAGGGTTTGTTTTTATCGAACTAACCTATTCTAATGTTATTAGTAAACATTAAAGCCGTGTTTCTGGGCTGTTCCTGATAAATATCTGTTTAGGGAAATGAGTTAAGAGAAAGGTTAATGAGCTTTATTTGGGATTTCTGGTAAAGCAGTGATAAGACAGCAGTTCTTAGTGACTAACAGTGACTTTTAAGTACAAAAAGAAACCTACAGAAAAAAGCAAGGCAAGATCTTGGAAGGAAATAGAGTGGTGTTTGATCATGGGTTGATGTGTATGAAGGAAGAGGCCTATAGTGCACTCTCTGTATGTCCCTGTATGCCCTGCTGTGCCTTTCCAGAGGCATGTACTGTGTCCCATGCAAACCCAGAGGCAAAGGGACATGGAGCAAAGCATGGCTGATGCTTCAAGGGGAAACTCTTACTGTGCAAGCTGGAGCAGACGGGTGCAGAGCTGCAAAACAAGCAGAGACCAAGGAAAAACAGAGTGACAGTCCACAGTCAAGCTGCAGGGACAGCATAAAAGCCTTTCCAGAGGCAATATGATACAATTTGTGACCCAGGGGTCCACTAAAATTCTGCAGTTACTACAAAAAAGAAGCTTTTTCTCTAATCATCTTTCTCCAAGTTATGTTTAAAAGTTACCTTGTGTTAATGCTTTAAAACTTAACGTTTAAAATCCTTTTAATTTTAGAAGAATCTGAATTGGAAAAGACACAGACCATCTAGCTATGACGTGGTGGAGTTGCCCCTAAAATGTAGTGGTAGCAGCAGAGATATCCTATAGGACCACAAGTAATCTGGAGAGTCTGGAATGTGAATGCTGCTAAGTTTGCATTTGAGAAGCTCACAGCAGAGATTAAAAAAGCCCTTTATTTCTCTAAAATCAAAGGCTGCAGTGTCTCAAAGCTGGATTCACATCACCTAACTTTAGGTATTTACAGTGTAGGAGTCTGTCTCTGTGCCAGTTGCCTTTGTCTCCCTTTAAAGTCAGTGTAGAGTAATGGACAATTTTAAACCACATTAATGTGATGATGTAAAGATATTTACTTTAGGATAAGGTGAACTATGGCCTGGAGGCCAGTGACTGTAGTAACCATCGACCATGGTGGGAGTATGCAGAGACACTACAGATGTGATATCTGCCTTTAGTGAGATGCATTCTGTGCTGGCAAGTTTAGGTGGGTAGTAGCAGTAATCAGACATTTTGAATCAGTCCTAGAATACGTGACATGTCACCTATGGATTTTTTTTCTTTATCCTGGTCCTCTGGGCTTCCTTGTGCAGGTTGAGGTTATTCTCCTAGGCTGTGGGACTATTCTCCAGTTTTTCAGCTGCTGTGTCTTGGCAAATCTTGCTCTGTTGTTGTCTAAGGAGAAATCTGTTTGGGTCTCTCTTGCCCTCTGCAGAAAGCAGTAGATAAGGACAGCTTGGAAAGTCATCTCACAGGACTGTACCCAGCTGCACTTTGCAGCCAGCGTTCCTTCTTGTTGCTCAACAATTTGTGGCCTTCTAAGATGACTTTAAAAAAAATTCCTTTGGACCCAGTGTCCACCAAAGCAGGTGGCAGTGCTGTCATTTCCCTCTCTGGCAGTCGGGATAGTCAAGGTGTCTGCTCTCCCTTGCAGACCACAGGCAGGGAAACTTTAACCCTTGGCATCCCTCCTGCCAACAAGACTCCTAATTTTTAGCAAAGAGAGAAATTTTGTAGAGAGACACATGGTTTGTTTTTGCTAATCTCTTTTTTTTTTTTTTTTGGCAGGAGAAATTTTGCAAAGCAAATTCTGCAAAATTTTGCAAAAAAAAAAATAAATCTCACTGTGAGTTTCTCAGTGTTGCCTAGAGCCATTTCTGCTCTTTATTTTAAAGTGTAAAGTAAGCAAAACAGCCTGCCAGTATTTTTTTACCAGGCTGATGGCTCAGGGCTCCCCTTCTTCTGAGGTCTGAGGTTGGGTCTGTGAGAAGCCAGACTGTGCCAGCTCACCCTCACCAGCTTTACTAAACCCCTGCATAACTGGATTGATTGTGAGTAGGGCAGGTCAGACAAAAGTAACTCCATTTTGTGGAGGATTTTGCAAAGTCATTTTTAATGAAAATTGACATTTTTTGCAATTCCCTATGAAAGGGAAGGGAGTCCCAGCCCCAGGGCAGGCTGCCAGGTGACTGCATCCCCTAAGCTGCAGACTGCCAGCCCCCCCTCAGCCCCCACGCTGGCTGGCTGTCGCCTTCCTGTTGGATCTAACCCTCTCTAAGTGATTATTCTAGCATTAAACAGGGGAAATATTAAAGAGGACAGGTCTTTGGCATTTTTTTACTCGGAACAAATGCTTCTGAGTGAAATGAAAGAATGAGAGTGGAACATAAATTTGCTTTCTCTGGATCTGGCAGTCACCGGAGCTCTCCCGCTCTGATTGTCCATCCGCTTCAGTCAGTATCTGCTACCTTCAGACTCCTTCAGTTCATCACTTACAGGAATCAGCATTTTTAAGTGTCAGCAGAAGGCCAGCCAAGCACATGTACATTTTTACATGCTTCATCTGCCCACACACCACCCAAAAAATTAGTAGATAGAGAGCAGATAGAGCAAGATTCCCTCAATTTTTGTTTTCCTTTTAGAAGCTGAAATACCTCTATGCAATATCAAAGCCTAAAAGGCTGAAACGATAGGTAAAAGTTGGGTTTTTTTTAAAGACAAAGTCCTCCAAATCAGCAGTGTCATATTTGTCACCAGTGGATGTTAAGCTACTTGTTTTCTCTCCAGCTTTCTCATATGACACATCCACATCCATCCTCTTGTGCAAGCTCAGCCATCGTGTACCAGGTGCTGGCGGTTTGGCAACCGTTGTTTGAAATCCAGCTGGTACACATACATGATTCCTGATGCCTCTAGGAAGGCCCAGACGTTTTGCTGCCTTGCTGTGACATTTCCTTCTCAGAAGGCTATTGATTAAAATGATTCAGGCAAAGAAAGTGATCCTCCTGAGTCATTTCTCAGCAAGACAGTTGCATAACGTGCGGCGTGGTATCGTAGTTTCTTAAGGCAGTCCCCTGGATACAATTTCACAGACATCCAGTTTTGTCTTGTTCTCTGTCCTAGGAAAATTGAGAGCATTATGGTGGGAGTCTTTGGTTTCTCTAACCACTGTGACTCAGAAATTGTTGGCTGGTTAGAAATATGAGACAGGTTGTTTGTTGCGTTCTTGGTATGAGGTGATGATGGGAAGTTATGTCCCAAAGTATTGCTGCAATCCAAGGTATCATTTTCCTGATGAAAAAGAGAAGGTAATTTACATAAGGAATAGTGTAAAATGGCCACTTGAAATAATTAATTCCAGAAGCATTAGAGAGTAAAGCCAAACATTCCTCAAATGCAGGCTATAATAATTTATTTTTATTCCTTAATGTCATAATTACATGATCTTAAATTTTCCCATTCCCATCTTAATGGGTGTCTTATCCCTGTTGCTCAGAGTTGATCAGTTCTGCTAGGCTAGTGCTGCAAATATTCAGCTGCTTGTAAGGAAAACATTTCTCCTTGACTGTATGTTAGTGATGCGTGAGCTCTGTATGCTCCCCTCTTTTTTGACCAAAAAAATGCATAAATGCTGATTATTTCACAGAAAGCCATGTACTTTACTAAATACATTTCCAGAAATTATCTATTTCTGCAGATATATCTATTTCTGTTTCAGAAATATCAGAAATTCCAGAATTTTCCAGAAACACAAAGCTCTGTGCAGCTTGTACTAGGACTTGAAATGAAAATGAAACAGTATACGAAGAATGTGGTGCTCACATTTTGTCATTTAAAATTGACTGTAGCTTTGCATTGTGCATTTAAACTGTTACTCAAGGAGGGCATATAAAAGGACAAGATCTGGGATACTTTACACGAATGTGTTAAAACTGAATTTGTTGTCAGCAGCCTTCCTCCCCCCTCTCCCTCTGCCTCATAGGTAATATTTATATGTTGTTTTAAAGAAAAATGTTCCAATTAGAAGTTCCACCATATGACATTTGAACTGGGTCATAAATAACCAATATGTTCCCAAGATGCAGTGAAAAGAAAATTGCCGTGATTATTTGTAAAAAAAAAAAAAAAACAAACCAGGACTCAAATTAGAGTTTCTAATCGCCTTCGCTGCCAGCAATAACCTCAGAATAACTGGAGGCGTGCGTTGCCCTTCTATTGATAATAATAACAAAATAAAAAGGGATAATACAGGAGATACACTGCAACTCAAATAACCCTTAACACTCGCACTGAATTCACTCAGCTCTCTCCACTGATATGAATAGATTTAACCTTTATAAAAGGTACCTTTACACTTTCTTTTTTTTACCACTGTGATTTTTCAGATGATGGAAGGAGGTAGAAATGTATATTCCAATCCAGAGCTTGAAGTCAGATGTCATTGTAACTTTACAGCAGTGTATTGTTGTGAAAAGCGAAGACAAAATTGTAATAGTGACAAAGAATCAGCCATGAAAAAGAAAGTATTTGTTTGTAAAAAATGTTTTTGACTTTCTGCTGTGTTCACCTGCAGCAGTGGAAACTCTGCAAGCAAGGAGTTGTGTTTAAAAGGTTACTTTGAATTCATATTTTTCTTTCTGCAGGTCTTCACTGGGATTTTCACAGCAGAAATGGTCTTCAAAGTAATTGCCCTTGACCCCTACTACTATTTTCAGCAAGGCTGGAATATTTTTGACAGCATAATTGTTATTCTAAGCCTGATGGAACTGGGTTTGTCCAGCATGGGAAACCTGTCTGTTTTACGCTCCTTTCGACTGGTAATGGTCTTATTCTGTTCTTACCCATATTATTACATATAAACTCTGACATGAATGCAACTTGTTTTCTTAAAAACGCATCTGCCGATAATTGCTGCAAACTGGTGAACAGTACGTGACACTAATTATAGGCTGAGGGATAAATGGAATTGTTCCAGATTTACATTAGGGTAAATGAGAACATAATTTGATTCCTTCTAGCTGTGCCAGGTACTTGTAGCACACTTAAAATATTTGAATCCCAATTTGTAATAAAAACCTGCCGTTTTATACCCATACACCTGCTAGCATAGTCAGCAGATAATTGATAGCCCAAGAAATGCAAGAGCCAGTAACTTGTTGTTTTAGAAATTGTTATTCCTAAATTATGTTATAAACATGCTACTGTTCTTTTAGATGTTGTCAAAAGAAAGTGTCTTTGAATTATTCACAGAGTGATTTATTTTTTTTTTCTAGAACTGATCAGCATAACATAACACCTGTCTTTCACAGGAACTCCTTAGCTGTCAGCTCTTTTGTTAGGCACAGGATAGTGGTGTTCTATTAATGAGAGACTGGTGACATTTTGGAAGAGAAAAGTACTTTCCTTGCCAGCCTGACATTTGTGTTGCACTTCGTGTACCAGGATGTCCATGCTAATCATTCTGGCCATGATATGGCTTCACAATTTTAAAGACCAGGAAAACAAACCCTTATGGTTACATTTAGCAGAAGAATTAATTTTTTTTTTTTCCAAAATTCTTTGCTCTGCTCAAAAATACAAATTTTCCATCTCTGTCCTAAGTGTCTCCTTTCAGTTTTTGAGCAAGCCCTCTTCAATAAGGCTGATATTAAACCTTCACTTGAAAACAGAGCACAAAGGCTAGGCAGCATTTATATCCTTAAAATAGGTCTTAAGTGGGACGTGGGTTGAGCACAGACTGCGAGATCCTCAGCACAGAGGTGATTTTCACCCTGGGAGCTAACAGCTAGTAGCATCTGGCTGAGGCTTGCTCTGAAACACAGAGGAATTCCTTCTCTCTCCGTGGGATCAAACCCTAAACTCCTTCCTCCAGATGCCTGCCAGGCTGTTTAATTTGAGGAGGAAAAGGAGGAAAAGCAACATGAAAGAAAATATTAAGATGTGTATTTTGTTCTTCCATCCCACCCCCACCGTGGTAGTTGAGGAATGCGCCTCTAAGAACTTGTCTGTCCAACCAGGCAGAGCATAGCTCTGGAACACTTAATGCTCATCCTAGAAGCCCAGCTGATATTTTATTAATAGATGTAATGGGGTTGACAGGAAGTATGGCTAAAATCACCCTGTACCGCACACACTGTGGCATTTAACATCTTTCACGTTTTGCCCACTTTAATAATTCATTGGCTGAAATGCCTGTTGCTTCTGTGAACTGACACTGCTGTTTGTGTTCTGTTCACAGCTGCGGGTCTTCAAGTTGGCGAAGTCCTGGCCGACCTTAAACACGCTCATTAAAATCATTGGTAACTCAGTGGGTGCCCTCGGTAACCTCACGCTCGTGCTGGCAATCATCGTCTTTATTTTCGCCGTGGTAGGGATGCAGCTTTTTGGGAAAAGCTACTTGGACAACGTGAAGAAGATAAGCAAGACTGGCAATTTGCCACGGTGGCACATGAACGATTTCTTCCACTCGTTCCTCATCATCTTCCGGATTTTGTGTGGAGAGTGGATCGAGACCATGTGGGACTGTATGGAAGTAGCTGGGCAGCCACTGTGCCTTCTTGTCTTCTTGTTGGTCATGGTGATAGGAAACCTGGTGGTGAGTTCTCAAGATGTTGGGGTTTTTTCTTCCTTTCCTGGTGGGTGTGTGAAAACGTACCATTTTTTAATCCAGAAATGGCAAATCTCACGTCGCTCCATGACTTTAATTTGATGAACCAAGTTGTCACCCAGAGAAACTTGTTCCTATCCCAAATACAAAATTGCTAACATTGCATTAGTCATAGGGAATGAGGGCTTGCTGCTTTTTTTTAGAACATATAGTTTTTTACCAGAAGTAAGTAGCTTGGGCTGGTTATAATGATTTTATTTCTTAGGCCATTCATGGGGATGAAAAGATTCAAGATCTCCTTTCTATACAGGTGTGAATATCACCTCAACTGTCACTGTTTTAGGACATATTTTATTTCCCTTCATTTTTAGTCCAGAACACGTGAACCTTACAGACAGCACAGTGCCTTTGACTGGAGTTTCAAATGTCTTTAGCCTGCACGTTCTAGGAAGCTACAGGTTGTGTTTACTGTAATGTCACTGGCTTGCCTGCTTTTTTTAATAGACTACCCCATAAGCATGGCTTACATAAGCTCTGAACCTATTAAGACTGAATTATTTTTCCCTGTTGACATCTTAAGGAGCGCTTTGCTGGCTTTCAGTCATTGTGGAAATGTTTCTGCTGTTCAGCTTACAGAGCATCTTTGACATTGTGGCTCTAATGGCCTTACTGTTTATGTAGTGAGTTGTTTAACAGTAGATGCTGCTATAAAAAACATGGGGTTTTGCTGCTGATTGCTTTTAGTGGTTATTTTGCTTTTAAGTATGCAATGTTTTGGTTCTCAGCTGCTGGGATAAAAAAGTTCTTGAACGAGCTTATAGAAAAACAGAGTGTGCTCTTTTGTTTACATTAATTTATATTTTAGAAGTTATTTTTGTGCTGAAAATGTTGATTGCATGGGCAAATTATATTTTTAAGGTGCTTTTTATTATAAAAATCGGAAGTTAAGCTGTGATTACTCAGAAAATGGTGGATTACTTATGGTTTTTTTCCATAACTTACTGTTTCTATAATTTTTTCTTGGAATTAAATTTGATTAGAGGAGTTGGGGAAAAATGCTACTTTATTTAGAAAAAAATTATTTATTATATCTTCTGGGAGAGTTTAGCCAGAAATCCAGAAAGTTAATCTCCCCCTGCCATTAAGCAATGCATTCTGTGTATGATAATGAAAGCTGGAAATAATATGTGTTAAAATCCGGGGAAAATGTTAACATTTGAAATATTCATGGATTATTAAAAGATGTGAATTAGCAACATCTGATACCCTTAGATATTAACACTCATCAGTGTACATAAGTACTGTTAAATATGAAATCTGGTTCAGCAGAGACTGCAATAACATTATCTACATATATTTAACCTTCAGTGCTTGAAAAAGGCTGTCCCAGATGTAAAACCAGATATTGAAAAACTCTGTTAGCATGGATAAGCTGAAGTTATTAGTCAGCTGAAAGCAAAATGCTAGCTTTATTGTTTTCAGCCCACAGTTCTGTAAGGATGTGGCAAAGACCGGTAAATAGAAATGATTCTTGTGTGTGGGTCACTCAAAAAAGAAAAAAGAGAATGATTCATAGGTGATAAAAAGAACAGATTCTGAATCATGAGACTCATCCAGTGTTAACTGCGTTACATGGAGGTTTCATGATGTTGATTAGCAGGTAGAGAGGAGGTCATCTGACTCCTCTGGCATCAGCAAAATTCTTGCTTTCTTCAGTGAGGGTGGGTTGAACCTACTATTTCATTTATTTTCTGAACATCATCAGACCCAAAAATTCTGGTGTCTAAAAAGCACCATGAGCCCTTTCAAATAAGAATACTGGAGTGCTAAAACTTTTACCTGTAAGACCATTGTGGTCTGTGCCAGCAAAGTTTCTCTTTTAACTTGCTGAGGTCCTTGTTCCTCCTCTGAGTTTCAAGAGCCAATTCTGATAAAAAATATTATCCTGAGGCTGTATCTCATCTGGATCCTGAATGCTTCCGTGGTCTCTGAAGACATAGAGGAAATCCTACAGCATTTTTCCTGATGTAGCAGATCTGCACATTCATCTAGACTAAATACTTTTCTCTGTCACATCTGCCAGTACGTATGGTGGTGTCTGTGCTCACTTTCCCAACAAGAAGGCCAAGTATTATGAAGCAGACCTGCTCTTGAACTCCTTTAAGGGCTGCAAACTGGTGATGAAAGTGTTACAAACCACTTTCAGATTCTGTGGCAGTTCAGTGATTCTGTTTGCAGGTCTTATCCAGCCTCACTAACATAAATTCAAAGGAATGGTGGAAGAAAATCCGGGAAAGTTAGTAACCACCCTGGGCAACATCATGTTATAGAGCAGCACAGCTGCTGAAAGGAATTTTAGTAAATCTTTAGTCTTTGGTTTGTATTCATATATCCTAAAAATGTCTTGGACAATTTGTGTGCAATGCCACACGAAACTATATTTACTGCTGGTCAACTGATATATGAGTCATCTTCAAGGAACTAAACTTTACAACATAGTTGGAAAACTATGTGCTGTGGAACTTCTCTCACACAGTAAAACTGTGCTACTGTTGTCAGATGGCAGTTTAGAGTCATTGAAGCCACTTTAGAAGGTAAAGCCAAACCAGACAGATAATAAAAGTTTCTCCCTCATTTGTAAGAAAGATCTTCTGAAATAGCTGACTGAATAATTATGCTTACTGTTAAGTTTTAAAAAGGCCTTAACATATCATGTGTATTTATGTTACTGAGGTTAATAAGGAAAATCACTGAGACAGGAATTATTAAGAAGATGTAGGAGAATTTGGGTCACAAGGCAGTTCCTGGTGGCCCCTGCTTGGGCAGGTCAGCCAGTGTGAGAGTCGATATGACATCAGCCACTTCTCAGGGGAGAGTTGTGTGTAATGGGTGCAAACAACGTGCATGAATAAAACTGACACCTCAGTCACAGACAGAACAACCTCCAACCTCGCTCTCTGTGTGTGACATGCACTGGCCAAGCCACCCTTTTATTCTTCTGCCGGCCACACAGATGAAAATGTTTTCTACCAGCTTCTCCTGAAATGCCACCAAGTGAAGGACAGCTTGATGTGGCACAGAAATGTACCTACTGTCTTTGCTCATGCTCTGATCGAGCTGTGTCTGACAGAGAGCACCCAAAAAGCATCAGTCAGTGTTAACCCCAGCTAAGAGCTGCAGTGCATTAACTCACCCTCAGGGCTGAGTTCTGGACTGCCGTTGTCTCACCTCTATCTGATTCACATGCACCCCAGTACTTCCATGGCACATCCACCACTGTTCCCCAGTTCACCACAGCTGGTAAATCACTGCTGAATTTCCGTGGTGGATTTTGTCTTACTGGAGTCACAAGCTTGCCAAGATGTAGAGTCCGTAACCAGGAAAGTGACATTTTCAGAATTTACCTGAAAGGTAAAATATAAGGCTGGAATTTCTCCTTTAGCATCAGTCCTAGGCTTTCTTTTTCCCCCCCTACTGTCAATTCAGGAAAATACTAAAAACCTTTTTCTGAGAATACATTACAAAGGTAGAAAGCACCACCAATTTCTAGAATATCAGGCTATCCTGTAGGCAGGATTGCATAACCATTATTGAATTAATGCATGATGCATGGAAATATGAAATATAAAGTGTAAGGTCATGCACTCAGCCCTATTTAAGAATTTATGTTATCATCAAGTAGCTTACCAGCAGAAATTGTATATGTATTAGTCACCATGGACATCTACATCTGCAATAATTGCATGGAGGTGCCTTTGTAGTCAGATCTGGTTAATGGAAGTCTATGAAGTCATAAAATATCTTACCACCCAAAAAATCTAAATGCATTGGATTAAATAGCCCCTAAAACTACCTTTTCCCCTCCCTGAAGTCTTAGGAGGAAAACAGGTGTAGAAATCCCCATGTGCATATCACTGGCTGACTGAACCACTATGATGTACCAATATAGTGCACCCACTGAAAAAGTAAATGACATTCTAATTCATATTAGGAATGCTAATCACAGAGGAAAAAAGAGAATCTGAATGCTATTGCACAGTGATCTGCAATGCTGCATATGCTATACATCCCACTGATGAATGATCCTCAAGAAAGATGAGGGTCTACCGGGAAAAGAACAGCATGGGAATATGAAGTTGAGGAGGGCAATGCAGAGCTAGGCATGGAAGAACAGTTTAAGTGACAGGATGCTGCTCATCCCAAACAAAGGAATGTAAATCACTGTGAATACCATTACTGGGACTGGAAAGGAGCCTTCTCATTATCAGTCTGGTGAGGTTGTTTGGGAGAACTTTCCTGCCCCAAGCCAGCAGTGTGTGAAATGGATTAGATGTTGAAAAAAACAACATATGTCAGCAGGGGACTCGCCTTGGTGACCCAAGAGGACCTTCCAATCCTGTGTTTCCCTATGGTAATTTCAGTGCCTGGCATGAGCGTGAGCTGCTCAGCATGGTTTGGATGAGATTTGAAGTGACCTGCTTTGGTTAAACTCAGTGAAAACTTTTCTCTGAAAAAGTCAGATGCAGCTGAAACCCATCTTTTTACTCTGCTTCCACATCTCAGGAAGCCTCAATGGATGATTTTTCTGTTATAATTTGGCCCGTGACTGAGACATGCAGAAATATGAAAATGTCACATTTTTGGAATGAAGGGGTTTGTCCCTCCCCACATGCCTTTCCATCAAGTCCATGTAGGACAGTTCCTTGAAGAGAGGAGGAGCTGGGTCCCATGTGCCTCCCTAATACCTTTTTTTTTTCTTTGTTTGCTAGTGTTCCCTTTAGTTCAATGTGTGTGGTCAAGAAAACAGAACAAAAACCAAAGCAAAACAAAAAAAAAAAACATAAAAGAGGCAGCTGTGATGTACAGCATATAAATATGTAAGACAGGGCTGCTGTTTGCATTGCATAGTCTTCAGCATGGGGGCTTTGCTTCTGTATGAAACCATTTCATAGAGTTAATTACAGACTGTTACTAAATGAACATCATGATCTCTAATTGAGGAACACAAGAGAGAGTGTATGTGGCCACCTGTGAAGGAGAACTGGTAGCCCACTGTGTGGGAATCCATCAACTGGACAACCATATGGGAGATTCACAGGCAAGGGACTATCCTTGCTGAAAATTGTGGTCAGTGCAGAGTATGGAGAAGTTTAATATTAGGGAGCAAGATGATCTTTTGCATTTATCCTCAGTGCCAGAAAATGTTCTTGAGCTCATTTAATTTATTAGTGTAGCACTAGCCATAAATTCCTGTCTTGTCCAATGTTGATACATCTCCATCACTGCAAATTTCTCAGCAGACCATACTGGGCTTGAAAGAGGTTTATGGTAATGTGTCAGATTTTCTCTTTGTTTGAGTGAAATGGGTATAGAGAACTATCACTGTCCCATGTGGTAAAATCACAAGTAATAGCAAAATAGCTTCTAACAGGCCTAGGTGAAAGTGGATTACAATATTACATTTTAAGAGCTCAGACAACCAAAGCATATTAGGATGGTCAAAGGTGATCTTCAGATGGAGGCTTGTGTTTCTGCCTGACATGATAGGGCTGTCACTGAGGGAAGATACATCAAAACTCCAACGCTTTTAAAAGACATGAAGCATCAAACTAGGGAGTTTCAAGGCCATAAAACTTTTTAGAGGGTGATGAAAAGTTGTTTTACCCCAAAAGGAATGAGGCCTCATTCATTCAGGTTGCCTGTGTCAATAAACAAATGAAAATGGAACTCCAGTGATGAATGATAGCACTTTTACAGCTATCTCCTTATTTTATCTTCAGATTATGTACAAATCTAAAATACCAAAGCCCCATTTTTGTGTTTTTTTCTGTCTGTCCCCAGGGAAATGCTTAACTCAAAAGCTGCAGTGAGACTTGCTGCCCTGAATCAAGTAATTATTTTGCATTTAATGACAAACATGCTCTTATTCACAGGGGCCACTGTAGACATCCACTCTGTGAATAAAGGTTAATCCCCTTGGAGGGGAATGTAGTATTTGTATTGCATCTGATAATTAATATAAATGAAGTGGAATTTTAAAATATTGTGTACCTTCTAATTGCAAATACTAGGTTAGATCTGCTTGCTGGAAAAGAAAGCAGCTTTGGTAGGAAGGTATTACAACTCAAATTACAGCATTTTAGGGCTTAGCTTTTTGATTTTCAAACCACAGTAGAGGTCTTCATCCTCCAGCTTTATATGTTGTACTTCTACCACCAGGCAGGTCCTCTCCTTGGGGTACACCAGTTCCACTTCTTGCACAGTGGAAGGAATAGGGGATAAGATGCAACTACATAAAAGGTGTGGAAGAACAGCTTTTTGCAAGGAAATGGGGAGCTATAGGAGATTTGCAGAGACGTTCAGGTTGTCCCAAGTCTTGCTGGAGCACTTCCTTCCCTCCTCTCTCTCTACACCCCAGTGTTCACGTCCTGGGTGCCCTTGTTCACCTTATCTGCTCTTTCAGCAGTTCCCAACATTCTGGAAATATGCATTTGTGTTTTGGTTACATCAGCTGAGAAGGCCTGTAGATAAACAGGCAGGAATAGGCATGTCAGTAACAGTCATCGTCAGGGCGGACAGAATCCGCAAAGCGGCGAGCGGAGGGCGTGTGGGGCACCACGGAGGAGCAGGGCTCATCAGAAAGCTGCAGGAGCCATAATGAGAGCAGGGAAATACTGGAGATGGGGGCTGGAGAGTTAGAGGGTCCAGAAGAAGCCAGGGAGCCCAAGGGTTCATTAGTGAGGAGTGGAAGTGTCGTTTGAGCCTGTCTTGTCAACTTGGACACTTACATAAGGGAGGCGAATTTTCCTTCTCAGGTCACGTGTGACTTTGCAGAAGAGCAGCCCAGAATACATGAATAAGCACAACAGGGGACACAAACAAAGTAGTGTCAAAACAACTGTCAGCATGTTACTGTCCCTTTTGCTTCTACTCATGTACACTTAGGGCTGGGAGCGGGAACATTTGGTGTGATATGGGAGAATTCAAAACTCAGAGGGAAGCAACTAAACCCCAAAACATTTCCCAGCTTCCCCCTTCATATTTTTCATGCCAGCTACCTGCATAGTCCATGAGTCCCAAAGCAACTTTAGCTATTTGTATTTCCCATTATCCATCCTTTCTTGAGAAGTGCCTGGGAAGCAGAGCACTCAGGTAGTCGATGCTTTTTTGCAAACATCTGTCTGTATCTACTTAAGTATTAAACATCCTCAGGGGTAGTGAAAGGTCCGCCAGAAACAGATGGCATCATGTGATGCTTCAAAAAGATAAATCCTGACACCAACCATCAATCAGTCCAGTTGCCTCTGATGACTCCCAGCAGAGATGGAAAGCCTTTGTCCTCACGTGGGTTGCTTGAAATGCAAACCTTTTGCCTCAGACTCCAGGCTTTAAAAATTGCATGATTTGTCAGCAGGCACATAAATAACTAGAATTTATTTTACCGAGTAGATATTTCCCACCATCACGTGTAACACCAGACGCTGATGCTAAAAAGTCTGGGGAAATTAACCTCACTGTAATTATGATGGACCATCAAAGGCTGCTGGTTTTCCAAAATGCCATTGTATGGTAGATTAAGTAGAGTCTGTTCAAAGCTGGGAGGTTTAGGGCTGCTTTGCCCAAGAGATGTGAGGGAAATGCACCTGAGAATAGACAGGAGGACAAACTACCTTCAAAATCTACTCCTAAAAAGTGATCTGCTTCCTTCTGTCAATTCAGATTTATGAGTGTCTGTATCCTGCTACAGGCTCAGCTGTTTCTTCTGAAGAGTTGAATCTTGGCACTTGGTGACTAATCTGAGCTTGCATCTTGTATTAGGGGACAAGTGTGTTCAGTTGCTGTTTTCAAGGTGCTATATGGTGTCCTTGTCAAATATATACTAAAATCTGCCAATTTTTTCCCTGCAACATTCATTCACAGAAAGATAGATTTTTAAAACACAAATAGCCCAAATCCCCAAAACAGTTGGCATACAGAAGAGAAGTAAGCTTTTGCTTCTGATGCAGCTCAAAGGAGGATGAAAACAAAAGGTGAACTAAGGCTTTTTTTTTTCATCTGTGACATAAGGAATTCCCTAAAACAATAATCCAAAGCAGATTCATTGGTGGGCTGTGCCAGATTTTGGCATTTGGTGCAGATTTTAATCAGTAGAATTATAAATATTACTTCTTGATCTATAAATGAGTCACTGGGATATATCAGAAAGAAATAAAATCTGGTAATAATGCTAGTGCTCTTCTGTAGGTATATACAAGGGAATACAAAACTACCTCCCATTAACCTTCATAGATGTGAGATGACTTGGAAATATGGAAGAAGAAGAATGCTAGTATATTAGCATTCAGTCAACCTGGCACTTGGAAACCACCCTCATGCCCTTTGTTCTAATTGTGTTTCCAAATCAGAGATTTTTCTCTAAAAATGTTGTTTAAGCATTGACTCCATTATATGAACTGCTGACAAGATGAAAAATTTTTAATACGATCCACCATATATATATATATATATATGTATGTATATTCACATATATATTTTATATTTTATATTTTATAAGTGAATTATTTTTGAGATTTCGTTGTAATCCAGGAATTGAACAGGAACTGAATTTTTATTTTGAAAACTGCAGCCCTGTTGATATAGTAGGCATCAGCAGGGTAAAACGCTGCCCACTTTTTGTTCTACATTTGTCCTTGGTTCACAGTGTAAGTAGGGTTTTGTCAGTGGTTAAGCTTGCTAATAGGTGGGTAGTTATTAAAAATCTAGAAGACACTGAGTCAAATTTAATTGGACAAGAGTGTGCAAAGGTAGGTACAACTAAATGTGTCTCTTTTTATTAATGTCACAGTACGTGTTGTCTGGATGTCATTGAAAGGGTAATGACAACAGAATTATTCCTAGCATGTGTTGAGGAAAAGTCAAGGTTTTTAAGGTTAAAATGGACCAGGTGGTACAAATTTAATACATCGTTCACTACTCCTCAACATCTTATACTTTAAAATAAAAGTTAAAAATATTATTCTTCCCCACCAAAACTAAGCAGTGAGTAGAGCATTCTAACAGTTACCTCTAGAAACATCTTGTTGAAAAGAATATGTGAAACAAACAGCTAGTCATGACATCCTTAACCTTCTGAGCAAGAGATACTGGAATTTATCTTTCCCATGAACAATACATATTTATAACTGCATTTCTCCACCTAGCACATGTGTGGCAACATGGTCTGTGGCTTCCCAAGGAAATATGCTGAAGAATGCATTTGGAAACTAAATGTAGTAGACAGGATTAGATACCAATTTCCTGCCTTTGGGGATCTTATTGAACAGTAAGAAATTCCTGCAGTCAAGGGGATCCTTTGGTCTCCTACTACTCTTCCATATTTCTTTCTGTTCCTGAAAGTCCACTTGTCTGGGTCTTACTCTGTTAGACTTCTCTAAATTCAATAAACCCGCTGACCCAGATTTGCTGAGGAAAATTTCCAGCAGATACAGATCTATTCCATCAATTTTGTATTACTGCAAACAGTGCAAAGGAAAGTAGAATCAGACCTGTTGGTTTTTTGTCCCTCTTAACATTTTTATTTCTTTGCTGCTACATAAGTCCCTTTTGTTCTATTTCCCTGACTGTAGATTCATGTGTTAACTTTTCTTCTTCCTGTATTGTTTGGGTCATCCTTAGCCAGAATCTTGTTTAAATTAATTCTTCTTGAATGTGATCCAGATCTCCCTTTTATTTTCTTCTACCTAAAATGTATTTTCTTTATTTTTGGTCAGTTCTGGCCTTGATAGTCATAGAATGTTTTGGGTTGGAAGGGACCTTAAAGATCATCTGGTTTCAACCACCCTGCCATGGGCAGGGACACCTTCCACTAGACCCGGTTGCACAAAGCCCTGTCCAATCTGGCCTTGAACACTCCCAGGGATGGGACAGTAACAACTTCTCTGAGAAACCCTCCCTAGTGCCTCACCACCCTCACACTGAAGAATTTCTTTCTTATATCTTATCTGAATATCTTCTCTTCCAGTTTAAAGCCCTCCTCCCTTGTCCTGTCACTCCATATCCTTGCAAAAGTCCCTCTCCATCTCTCTTGTAGCCCTTTTAGGTACTGCAAGCTGCTATAAGCTCTCCCCAGAGACTTCTTTCTCCAAGATGAATTACCCTAACTCTCTTAACCTGAATTCATAGGAAAGGTGGTTATAGTTATTTTCTCTTTCACATTGCCCCGTATCTCTGCTGTAGTCTTCCTAGTGTCACACTTTGAGCAAATCTCCTCTTTTCACATTGCTTTGGATTTCTGAGTTTCAGGTCATCTTCTGCAAGGTCCAGCTCCTGCTGTATCTTGACTCCACCCTTCCCAATGCACAAACAAATTCCAAGACTCTGTCCTGAAACTCTTGTAATTATTTCAGTGCAAAAGTAGTTTTATTTTTTGACCAAGAAAATTTTTGCCATCTGTAGGTCATAGTAGTATTTTCTCACAAAAAGTGTACACATTAACTTAGCTTAGGACTTGGTTTTAAGTATACTTGATAGTTTCCATGCTGAATTTTCATGGAGATGAAAAGAGGAATTACATATGTTTCTCGGGATGGGCAATTTTTATCAGCTCTACTAGCAGTTAATTCCCCTGCCCCTCTGTTTGCAGCCTCCTCCCCACCATGAATTCCCTTCTCTTCCTGGCCTCCCTCATGTAGACTAATTCATTGCAACTGCACAACTAAGAGCACTCTCATGCTTCTTGTGCTACAAACTCCTTTGTATGGAGGTTTCTTCCTGGAAGGCTTCCATGTCCCTTCTCCCCTCCTGTAATTTTCTTGTCTCCCACATTTAGATGTGATGCCATCCCATTTCTGGGAGGTTTGGCAAGTGCAAAATGCCTGCTGTTTGAAAACACAGGCAGGTGGCTGCCTCTATAAACTGGCTTAAGGCATGAAAACAAACATTGTGAGTGCCCCTCCTCTGGCACATTCCCTGGCCACCCCATTCCAGTTGATGCCTGGGCTTTCAGGGAACAGTCTTGGCTGGGCACAGCGGCCAGGGAGCAGTCCTGCCGGGGGGAAGAGCAGTCAGCTGCTTACCCTCAGGGATGGGGAACAAGCCTTGGCTTGCCTTTGCTTACTACTGTAAATGCAATTTTTAGATCATAAAATGGACTAGCTGCCTAGGTCTCAGTGCCTCCCTTCTCCCTAGCAGACTGGCAGTGAGCATAAACTCATAAAAATGCTCTTATGGACAACTTACACCATCAACTTTCTCCTTTTCTTTCTCAATTTTATGTTCATCTTTCACTAAATATGGTTGTGGGTAACCCCAGTTGCTGGGATTTCAGCCAGGTGCAGAGAATACAATTAATAAAAACCCCTAATTTTCAAATTTCCACATCAGCAAAGCACTTTTGTATTTCCTGATGTAAGAAGGAAGTCAAAGATGAGGTCATCACACCTGGAAAGAAGAGCTTTCTTTGATCATGTGTTTGAGCACAGCCTTGGTTTCAAGGATACTGGTAACCAGTACTCCATGAAGTGCTTTTCTCGTGTTTCTAGTAATGCTTCTCTGAAAAACACAGCTTTATCCTGTAGGAGGAAAGGACACCCACCTCCTTCCCTTTCTTCCCAGGGATATTTCCCTGGGGGCTTTAGGAAGCACTAAGAAACTTGCAGAATTAAACACAACTGAACCGGGATCAGGCGATGGCAGAGGAGAAGGGTCACTCTTTAGGATGGCAGTGAGAGGTGTGTGTCAGCACCACCCACCTTGCAGAGCTTGGCTCTCATTTTGGATACATAACTGGCACCACTCCTGCTGAACCCTCCTGCCCCATTTCTTTAATGAAATATGGAGGGTTGTCCCACTTTTGAGTTGTGGGTCTTCTCCAACAGGGGTATGTGAAAGCCTCAAGCCCAGCCATGTGCTGTGAAGGCAGGAGATTTCATACTATGCAAAATGACTAGTAGAAATCTATTTTGTAGCTTTTCTGAAAGCTAAACCTCCTTGGCTGGCAGGCAGCTCTGTCGCTTTGTTCTGCCCTCCGAGGAATTTGCACTTGCAAAATGCATAAAGTCAGAACCCTCTTACACCTTCACTAAAGAGTTATCCTTTTCACATTCCACTTAATAGGAAAGTGTAATTTTGTGATGGAACTCAAATTATAATATTAAACCTGGGAAATGGATCAGAAAGTAACATTTTAAAAGGAAATCATGTTCTCCCTGAAAAAAAAAAAAAAGGTGAAGCTTATGTTAATTATTTCTTGGCTCTCTGATTTAATTTTTGAATCTCTGGGCCTACCCTTATGTTGATTTTATTTTGGTGTCATATACTGGCTGCTGGGAAGCCATTGCTTACTGTGGCCATTATCATTGGTTTTCTTTCACCATTATTCTGTTTCCATATGGGTTTTTATCCTTTTGGTGCTCTGTGGCTTAGCTTTCCCCAGAGGTTTTCTGCCATGTGTGAATGGAAATCACCTCTGGCCTCTGGATAACAGAGTGCAGAACCAGCACAATCCTTGGTCACAACTGGGTGTCCTCTTCTCAGTGGGTAAATTCAGGTAAAAACCACAAAGCTTTAACTTCCAAAATCAGAGGGTTTTTTTCTTGTGTCTAGTCACTGTATAATAATTGGTAGAGCAGCTGATGAGGTCTTGTTTGCATACAGCTAGTGAAAATATTCCAGGGATAATACAGGAGTTTCTCACCTGTCATCAATCCTTACAGGAAGCAGCAGTAGCAAAGACCCTCAAGTGTGTTGAGTCAGTCCAAACCTGTGCAGTCTGTCTTGCTCTCTAATCGTCCTGACATCCTCACTGCCACAACAGCTAAATGCCTTTGTTGACTTAGCATAAAGGTAATTGTCTCTTAGCTTGGAATCAATAAACTTTCTGTAGTTTCCCTAATGCTTTTGGGGTGTGTTGAGCCTTTAACATCCCAAATACAGCTGGTTTTGCTGGGAGAAGTGTTCAACTGGACTTGTCTGATAGCATGTTTCTTTTCTGTCTAGACAGTGGCTTGAGAAGTCCATAGCAGCTCTGAGGGAGCTCTTGCTATGCTGGTGAATTAATGTTGTTTTGCTATCTAATGAAAAACCTGCAGGAACATGTTTGTTTTTATGCTGTGGCTCTAGTAGGGGAAAGAATTTATCTGCCTCCACTCACCATCTCACCCTCCTTTCATAAAGCACTTGGAGACTAAGAATTTCATATCAGAAAACACTGGGTTTCCAAAGACTCATCTGTTGATATTTCTAAGGGACATATTTTGAATACCACTGAAACTCAGAAGCTACAAGAGAATTCTAAATTCAGTTCATTAGTTCTTAACCAGCACTTGGAGTGGTACAGCTTGTCTGCACATTTCTATTCACATAGGTGGGTAACAAAAGAAAAATACTCAGCAGCATGGGGCAACCACCAGGTTGTGGTAAGAAGTGTCATTCATTGCTTCAGATCTGTGTTTCAAGGACTGTGTTTTAAGTGGCAAGGACATAGGCCCCTCGCTCTTCCAGCTTTTGGGGTGCTGCAGAAGCTGGGGGTGAGGAGAGGCAGAGACTGAAGGTTGGTCCCTGTGAGACAGGAGCTGGGGATACACCAGCCTCCTCTCTCACTTCAGCCTCCCCTCCTGAGAGGCATTTACATCATGTGGTCCATTGTGTCAGGCTGACAGCAATGTTGAGGTGTTCCCTTTGCCTGCCTCCCTCTCCCAACAGGAGGTACTCAAGACAGATCTGATGTACCCCAGTGATAGTGCAGCTTTAACATCTCCACTGAAAGAGTGGAGGGGTGAATGGTAGCTTAAAATGACCAAAAAAATTTCTTCTGTGACACAAAGGTGATGTGAAGTATAATTAAGGGGCTTAATCAACCCTGCCATTACTCAAGGAGTTTTCTCCTGTATAAAGTGGTGAGAACAACACTGAGGAATCTGCCCCAAAAAATTATGGATACCCCTTTAACCTCTGAGATGAGATATTGGGTGACAATTTCCCCCACCCATGCACATCCCATAAACAACTACCATCCAGCATCACTTCTGTACCCTGAACAGCTTAAATACAAACAGCTGCACAAGAGACCACCAGTTATGGGGGGAAACATAGTGTCAATACCTGAAGTGGAGAATGGTCAGAAAAACTCCCAGCCTTATGGTAAATACCACAAAAGCCCTAATGGGATAGGGAAGACATTCATCTCACCCAGTTCCTAGAGTCTACCTGAAGATAGCTACAGCTGTATCAGCCACCCTACCTATTGTTCACATTCAACAGAGAGAAAAGGCACTTTTATTCCTTAATTTCATCTCGTGTGCAGCCATTAGCTTTAGGATGGGACACATTGGGCTCAGGCTCCTCTGCCCATATGGATTGGACCCAGCCTGCCTATAGAGAGAACCCTGGATGCCTTCAACTCCCCTGAAGACAGTGTGAGTGCCAGCCATGCCCAAGGATGAGCATTCCAAGCATGTTCTGTTCTGTGCACTGTTCAGCACAGGCAGGGAAATGCATGTAGTAGTTGGGGCCGGGGGTAAAACCAGGCCTTGTTCTCTTTGTTCTGAGGGTAAATAGAAATCATTCACATGAAATCACTTAAATTATAACCACTTTTGTATTTGCATATAAAAAAATTATTCCTACCATATTACTTGCATTTTTTTCTTTCCTGGGGATAACATCCACTTTCATTACCATCATAAAGTAGTTCAGAGATTTTGCATAGGAAATAGACTGTATTTGGTGCACAGCTTCTATTAAATTTCATTTTCTTATATTTAAGCGGACAAACCAGTTATTTCACTAAAGAGGTTTATACAGAGTTGATAAGAAAAAATTCCTGTTGCAACAAACTGATACTATAGTGCCCCACAAACCTCTCATCTGCAACTGCTGGCCTGCTTGTAGGCCATTGGGGAAGTTGTGTGGCTGCAAGGGAGGAAATCCATATTCCCATTTCCCTGTGTTTTCCTAGCTGATCTCAGGCAAAAAATCATGAAGGAGATCGATGCTGCTCCATCCTGTGTTCTCCCCCACCTGCCCCAGGCCACAAGGACCTTGTGCCAGTCTTTTGGTGTCATGATCATTTTGACAGCAAGAAAGTAAGATATCAGAAGAATGGGATTATGAGATTGACTGCAGGATAAAGAAAAACTGGGCTGGAAGGATATAAGCTTCTTATCCAACACAAATATCTGAAATAATAGAAAAGGGAATATAAAAAATAACTGATCATGTAAATTGCTTTTTGCAGGAGTACTCCCTCTTAGTAAACTTTGCCCTGGGATGAGTGTGGTTGAAGGATTGGAAAATAGACTTCCAAGGAAACAAATAATCCTCCAGTAGCAGAGAGACTGACTACATGACCTATTACTGCAGATCTCAGATCTAACACTTACTTGATGCAATGAAAGCCCCTTTTCTGAGCAGTTTTTCTTTTCAACTTCATGGATTTTGTGACAGTAAACAAAATATAACAACTGGTACCTATTGTATTAGGCTTGCTAGAAGTCATCAAGGTCTCCAAAGAGAAAACTGCATCTTTCCCATCTGTGCTAGCCAAAGAACGGTGCAGATTTCCATTGCCATCCAAAAACAAACAGGAAGGAAGAAAATCAGATTTTTCCACTGGTCATAGAGTGCCTGAAGAGATTCTTGCTGATCTGTGTCTACCAGGCACTGCCAGGGAAGTGCATTTGCATATGTTGAGGTCTGTAGGTCCTGTTTTATTCACAAAAGAAAGTATTAGATAAGTAGTTTATGATCCTGGCAGGTAGCTCATGTGCTCCACTGTCTGGGCTTTCCTGTGCCACTGAGTGACAGCAGTGACAATGAGCTGCCACAGGGTTACAATTTGGTTTAATGACTTACTTTTTTGCATGATGGATTTCACTGGTTGGGCGTGTCTTCTGCTCTGGACCCTGTTGTTACAGAAAAACCTGTTTGGCTGTCTCCTAGGAGATTCTTCCTCCACAGGGAAGCACCCTCAAGTGATGTAAGGTCCCTTGTAGCTGCCCTCAGCTGTCCTTCCTGTGCTCTGCCTCCTGCAGAGAGAATGGTACTGGTGTTCTTTGAAGGGTCCTGTGGGTTTACAAGCAAACAAGTGCACTTGAAAGCAGCTCCTGAACTACTCTACTCTATGAGCCTCCCCCTGCGAGGATGATCCCATCTTTGATTCCAGCCTTTGATTTGTCCTATGTTGTGTGGGGAGATGAGAAAGTCTGCCCTTAATTGCTGCTCAGCGTGAAAGATCATTTAGAATTCATGCGCAGACAAGATCAGGAGTTTGAAAATCAAACTCACTTGTTTTGTGGACAGTCTGTGATCAAGGCAGATCCCACTACAGGAGAAGCTGGGTGTGTGAGCTCACACAAGATCTGCCAGCAAAAAAGACCAGTACTTGATGTCCTCACTTTGGAGATGGCTTAGCCCTGCCGCTCAACCTGTGCAGAAGCAACATCATTCTTACTACTACCTAAATGAAATACAGAATTATTTTCAGTCTGCTAAGAAATGGCTTTAGACTTCCCAGTGGATTTTCAGCCTATATTCTGTGCAGCACTGAGCACAGTGTCAAATCCCCTCCTGGGTGACACAGTGAGAGTGCAGAGTAGGGAATTCAGTGCTGAATCAATTCACAGGAGGGCAGGAGGGCTTTAGGGCTGCACACTCTCTGACTGAATGACAGATGGAAGGTTAAATATACAGAGATTTATATCCCTTCATTTTTGCTGAATCAAGGTAAATAAAAAAATGGAAGGGAAATGAGGGAGTGGCCTCATTCCTGTGGGTGGGTCCTTCCAATTTGAGATACCCTGTGATTTTATGTTAGTTATTGACCTGCATTGATAAGTTCTCTTGCTTTAATCTAGCTCTAAGATACTAAACCCAGACTAAGTTAGGCTTTGATAGGCACCACCAGAGATAGTTCAGTTCTTCAGCATCTCCTGGGATGCCAAACTGTCTCCATTGTCTACAGACATCCTAGGAAAACTCCTCCAGTTTAAGTACCTCAGGGAAGCACCTGACATTAGCCTGGATTAATCTGATTGTTTGTGCCTTATAGTGGCACAACCAGAGCTACAAGCTTTGAAAAGCATGCTGGATTGTCATTAGGCTAAACACTTAACACAGTTATACTAAAGGAATTGGGGTTTCTTTGAGTTTATCTTGATTCCTGACCTCAAAGATCAAAAAAAGTGACCTGCTTTCAGTCTGGCTGCTCTGTGTCACTGGAAAGCAGATTTCTTTTAAAAGGGGATACATATGGACAGACAAATGTGCCATTGCTTTTGAAAACTGAGGTAATCTTTAGCTTGCTTTTGCTTAAACTGAAAGCATTGCCTTAGCAGCCAGGAGGACTGGATATTATTAGTAACCTATTACAGGAAACGTGGTGTGTCATGGGTTAGGCATATATTTTTCTGGAAAATGCAGTGTGTAGTGAAATGGGGAGAATAAGTAAATATGAAGTGCTTATTCAGCAGTTCACTCTATTTGAATGCCCAGCAATGGAACTCTAAGGTTACCTGCTCATAAAGGAAGGAGGGAATGATATTTGAGATTTATTTTTGGCTAAAAGCATGAAGTGCAAATAGCTCTTTGTGCAAAACATCAGCTGTGCTTCTGGTAAGTAAACAACATTGCTTTTGTAGTCCATGATAAATAACAACAGTAAGGGTGTTACCACCTATTATATATACCTGCAGGTGTATCTACATAAACTTATCTAGCTGTAGTTTGATGTCTGAAATAAATACAGAAAAGTAAAACAAGGCATTTCAAACAAGCTTTTCTGTGAACAGCAAAATTAATGAAGTACAGGATGAAATTCAGCTTCAGCTGCCAAAATCTCGGTGCCTACGTGGAGGTATTCATGTATGGAGAAGGCACCTGACCTACTACTAATCTGCAGAGATCTAGGGCTTCACTCAGTTTTGTCTAGGACCACTGGGGACACTCTAAGGTATCCATCCTGGCCTCCAGCTGGACACAGATCTCCCATAACAGTGTGTCCTGTTGGTCAGCTACCTCAGGATGACTTGGGCATGGCAGGGGCAGTTGGCAGATCCATGTGGCCCTGGCCCAGTCACCGGTGTTTGGTCAGTCTCCACTGTCTACACAATGAATTTCTACTGATCGAAATGGGGCTTAGATGTCTCGTGAGACTCTCAAGATTTAGTTTCTGAGGCTGGAGGCAGCTGCCATCCTTGATGAGTGATTTGGTTGCCTGCTGCAACATCTCATCGTGTCCTGGTTGGGTGGTAGATGGAGCTTAAGAAGACCACAGGCATCCTGTAGGTCTGGTGCAGGTGTCCCAGGTAACCTCAAACATCAGCAGACACCTCTGCTAAGGTAACTGAATTGCACCTATGAAGTCCAGAAGATTTTTGTTCTGGCTTTCTTTATCTGTTGCCTTCTTCCAGCTCTTTCCTATGTCCATAGGTTGTTGCCAAGAAGGAGACACATTGTGTGGCTTGTTCCAAGCTCTTTCTGCACTGGTGTCTCTTCTCTGCACACATGCTTATTTTGAGGACACTGTTAGCAATGTGATTGTCTCTGAGACCTCATCCTTCTATCAAACTTGGTTGAAAATGGCTAGAGGGGTTCTATCAGGGACTCCTTCCCTGATGGGCTCCCACCTGCTTGGCTGTATATCCAATACTCTGGTTTTCAACTACCTCTCCCATCACTTGCAATGCGTCAGACTGGGGTATGAAATGAAAGATCGATTCACACCAGACCACTGCAGTGATTAGGAGACCCACACAAGCTGTCACTGACACTCCAGTATGATGGACCAGCTAAGGAACAATTAGCTTTAACCTCACTTAACTTCAGAGCAGGGCAGTGCTCAGCACAGTGATGGTTTACTCAGTGGTTCATAATGGACGTGGGCAACTGCTGTGCTACCAACTGCTTGTGTTTGTAATCACGGTGATTGCAAAGGGTACCTCACAATATTGACAGGGCACTTCAAATGCAGTGTCATCAGAGTGATTAAGACCAGGTTTTCAGAGTTCCATCTCACATATTCTGAATATTTGAAATAAGAGAGAATGGGTGGGGGGAGAATAGCAATAGATTGTGGTGTTTTGGTAAGGTCCAGTTAAATAGAAGTACTTTTTATATTGTTTATTTTGGCCTAACAGGATTTATCCGTTTAAAATACTATCAGAAAGAGAGAAGTCAGGTAGCATTAAGAGATCATAGATAAAATATCTTCACAAAGTCAATTTTATTGCTATAAATGTCAGAAGTGCTGCAGCACTGATCTCTCCTTCGTTGTACCACAGAGCTGGCAACCACCCCCCTTGTACAGGCATCAGAGTTGATACCAGGCAATTTGATCCCAGTTTATTTGGGTTAAATATATTTTAGCTGATATTGGTTTGAGTCACCTTTGCCCCATTCTTGTCATCCCAGGCATCTACCTCCAGTGTGAACTTCTTGTCTTTGTGAATCCAGCACAAAAGCTGCAATTCATTCCTTCTCAGACCACAAGCAGGTGTAACCTCCAGTATACGGCAACTGGTGATCAGCCTGTAAGAGATGTTACTGGGAATAGCCTTCTAGAAAAAGATGGTTTTATTTATTGGATATAATTTTATTTATGTGGGGGGGGGGGTGTAAAAAGAGATTTAAATCATCAAATATGTCACTCAGATGTGTAGTTGTATCTAATCTTGCCATGCACTACCAGCAAAGGTAGACAGTTCTAAGTTGCAAGAACAGGAGGAATCTAAGTCTCCAGTTCAGTTTGGATCTTCTCATACACCTGTGAAAATCTTCACATAGTTTTTTCATGACTAGTAACAGCATTTTCAGGACCAAACCTGCTTTGGGAGTGAGCCCTGCTCATATTTAGCTACAGTAGTCTGATTGTGATGGTTTGTTTTAGCCTGGAGGGAAAAGTTTTTGAAGCTGTTTGACCTCTTAGGTGTTTATTCACAGTCACAATACATTTTCTTCGTGGCCCAGAGGATATTTAAAACAAGACTGTCTGTGAAAATGCATACAAATGTTAGAAATGTTTCCAACTGTGCTATTTGGTTTAAGTGCCATGCCTATGTATATAATTATCATAAAATCATAGAATAGTTTGGGTTGGAAGGGACCTTTAAAGGTCAGCTAGTCCAACCCTCTGCAGTGAATAGGGACATTTTTAACTAGATCAGGTTGCTCAGAGCCCAGTCCAACCTAACCTTGAATATTTCCAGGGATGGAGCATCCACCACCTCTCTGGGCAACCTGTGCCAGTGCCTCACCATCCTCATCTTAAAAATTTTCTTCCTTATATCTAGTAAGAGACTACCCTCTTTTAGTTTAAGGCCATTTCCCTTGTCCTATTGCAACAATCCTATTAAAAAGTTTGTCCCCATCTCTCTTGTAGAGCCCCCCTTTAAGCACTGAAAAGCTGCAGTGATGTTCTCACAGACCCACTTTTTGAGCATATCCAGGTCACTATGTATCATCCACTATGAAACATAAATAACAATATTCACGCTGAATAAAAAGCAAAAAGGTCCTGAAAACATTCTTCCTATAGTCTTTTTCTACATGCAAACAGTACCTTTACAGATGTCAATTAGTGCTGTAATTAGTGATTTTCTCCAAGATGGAATATGGGCGATTACAGGGAATTCATTGTACCACCACCACTGAGAATGTTTACAACATGTAGCTTCCAATGAAAATTTTATTTGGCATTCTGTTTCTGAGCTTAATATTTTATTTTCCATATTTTGGGGTGTTAGGGGTTGGGAAAGGGAATGTCTGAGTGTGTCCATGGTGTATTTCTGCACATGAAATCAGTGTATTTGGAAGTGCCTGCAGACTTCCTTTTTCTACTGAAACCACCTGTATTTGAGGGAGTTCCACAGTGGTATTATGTTATCACAGACGAGACAAAACTCAGACCCTCCTGTCTCCAAGACCTACACATTGAAGGTTCACCCATTTCCTTTCGACTTTATTAATTTCAGGTGCTCAACCTGTTCCTTGCCTTGCTGCTAAGCTCCTTCAGCGCTGACAACCTCTCGGCACCAGACGAGGATGGGGAGCTGAACAACCTGCAGCTCGCTTTTGCTCGGATCAACAGGGGCCTCCAGTATGCCAAAAAAGCCATGTGGAATTTTTGCTGCCACGTCCTCCGGCACCCCAAGACAACAGCTGAAAAGAAGGCAATGATGAAGCTCGCTGCCCAGAACCCAGGTGCCCTTAACAACTGCGTGAACAGCCACACCACCGCTGAGCTCGGCAAGGACATGGAGAATCACAAGGAGAATCACGCTGAGGATGGGATGAATAAAAATGGAGAGAAACACCTAGGAATTACAGAAAATGATGATTTTATGACCAATCCTGACCTGTCCATTTGTGTTCCTATTGCTGTGGGAGAGTCGGATATCGAGGAGGAAGATGAGGAGCAAAGCACCTTTACGGAAATGGAGCAGGTAGGCAACGAAAACATTTGCTATTTGCAGTTTATTAAGATGGCCTTTGTTCCCACCCTTGGTCTGGATCCCTGGCTAGTGATGCAAAGGTCCTATGGCCTAATCCTGCCTTTGATATGTTGTTAACTTCAGAAGAAGTTACAGATGCATATCCTAGAGCAAAATTCAGTTTCCAAACAGAGTCATTCTCTTTCTTATTTTTTTTTTTTTTTTGCTTGTCTAAATTAATTCTTCTAACAGAGCAATTAAACCCTTTCTCACACAGGAGAATGTTTTTTTCCCTTTCAACTGAATCATAGGAATGCTGCAGAACAAATCTTAGGTTAACAGGGGATTTTTCTCAGTGTGGAAAAATGGGCAATGTCTTAGTTTGTTTTGTGCAACAAGAATAGAGGGCCAGGTAGTTCTCTTAAAAATACAATGAGACAGAGGCTGATATGACAAGGCACCAGAGAAAGAGAGAAGATATGTTATCATTTGTATTCAGACAGGAAAAGCACTTATTTGCCTGCTCTTTCGTGTGACATGGCAGATTTTCATTTTTTCCAGAGCACTCAGTCGTAAAGGTGGAAAAATTCTATGTGGTTTGAAGTGTTGTGTAAAACGAAGAAAAAAAATCTTCAGGGGAATGCTTTTCTTTCTCTGCTTCTCCCCCTCTCCCCTTTCTACCAACTTTATCTCTTGGTTCCACACACCATATCTAGTTAATGTTTTCCAGACCCTCCAGCCTTGATCCAGCATCTTCTGACGCTGCCCGAGACCGACAGAGTTCAGCAGGCACTGGATCAAAGCTCCTGTCTCAGATCCAGCTGTCAGGAGGGATCCTCGATCTCTTGGTTGAGGGGAAGAAAGTTTTGAAGCAAAATAGTTCTTAGAGAAGGCCTAAAAAATCTTTAAGGAAGGACTCTGTGTCAAGAGTTGGGCACAAATCAGCTGCTAAAATTTAATTTCTGCTGCTCCGTTGTGGAGACCTCTTCAGTGTCAGTGAATCTGCTCACCAACAAGTCTTTCACATTGATCCTCCCACTGGGGAGAGGAAGAGCAAGAGGTCAGAAAACTTTATCATCAACCTCCACTGTCCAAATAGACACCTAGGTAACAAAAAGAAAAGACTTAAATTTTTGGTAAACACTTTTAGGGACTTTTTTATCTTTTTTTTTTTTTAAGGAATATTTTTATTGAAGTGACCTGGGGATCAATGTGGGTGGTATGGATAATATCTGTTTTTTCTTTGAAGTCCTTCTCTATTCCCAGGTTGTATTACTTAAACCTAGAAGCAGAGAACATTTGGAAAGAGAATTACGAATACAGTAGATGGGGGAGAGAACTGGAAAAAGGAAGTAAAATTCATGAGTTGAGATAAAGACACTGGAAATTTTACACTTGAGTGTCCATGAAGTCTGGTAACCTGTGCCTGTACATGCACAAATGTGTATGTTGCATCACTGTATCCCTCCTTTCTCAAGATAAATAGTAAGATTTACAATTACAAGATTAAATTGCAGCATAGGGCATGGAATGTTAGGGATCTATATGTCTTACTATGCTTTAAAACTATAGAAATGCAGACTTCTGTTTAGGTGCACGGTGTGTCCCTGTAGGTGCTGGTGTGTGTATTAGTAGATGGAACAGGTAGCTGTCATTTTATGCTGTACAGCAAGTCAATTTGGAATTAGAGCTTTAGTGAGATCTGTTATAGTCATGAGGGAGAGAGCTCCTGTAGAAAAATAAGCATTTTATTGAAACAGAGCATTATGAATAAAAGTTGACTTGAAAATATTAAGAAAACTTCTAATAGTTTCAATAATATTGAAACATCATCATATGTAATATAAACATTGAGGATTCAGAGTGAAACAAAATAGGGGGAAAAAAAACCCAGCAGGAGAAGCAAACCAAAATACTGTTTTCCCACTGTACCTTTTAATGAAATTTTCGATAAACGTTAGAGGAGCATTGCCACATTACCACAAGATATTTGAATTGCAGTGAAGTAATGTGGTTCACTGCTAGCATGTGCATTAAACAGAAGGCATGGAGCTGCGAAATGAATTAATTAGCTTTGTCACTAGTGTTTTCCAGGCTTGGACAAACAGCTGCTTCAGGTCACTGCTGTTCCCTTGTGCGTAGCCCTGATCAATGGTTTGCAACCTTTATCTGCAGGTCTGAGGGGTCTAGTGCTAAAAAGGTCCAAACAAGAGGCAAGTTCACATATCCAGCAAACAATTTTAACAAATTCCTGGAGGGGAAAATGTGTGCGCACAAGGGCGTTCCGACTAAAAGGCTCGAAATACATTGGCATAATAAATAAACAAAAATAGGAAGAAGCTTAACAGCAAAAATGATAATTGTGTGATGAGCTTTGCATTTGCTTTCCTCTAAAACCCTAATAAAGTTGCACAGCTGTAAATGCCTCCAAACGGAGCAGAGCCGTGAGAAAGCAGATACCGACAAATTCAAAAATCTGTCATCTTTAATAAAGCCCATTCCAAAGATAAATGATCTCTGGGCTCACAGAAAATTCCCTTGATCAACATGGAGGTTCCTGCAGAAGATATTATTGCATCTGGAGGTTGGTATGAAATCCCAATTCCCTGGATATAGAGTTGTGGGCATTATAGTGTATTGACTTTTGTATCAAGGGCATCCCTGTGGGACTCTGGGGAATAAACTTCCCCACTCAATCCCAGAAGCTTTAATCCTGCAAGCCCCAACTCCATGGATGTCCTTTCTTCCTCCCGTCCAGGATGGTCATGATAACCAAATCAGAGCTTGCAAAGGAAGAAAACATGAACAAGAGCAAAATTTACATGATTGCACTGAGAGGGCACAATTACAGTGAAGTGTCGTTTAGTGGGGAGGGCATCACACAGAAACCAAACAAGAACTACCAAGGGTATGCTAAACATTCAAATCTATTCTAACTTTCCTCTAATCATAATCCATATTTTTACATATTTAAATATTTTACGAAGAGAATGTGTATGTATATTTACTTCTCAAGAGAAGACAGTGTACCCCGCTTCCCTTTAAAGTTGCTGGCTGACCTGGAATTTAGCAGCCCTCTGGTGACATTGTCAGAACCTCTCTTCCCTCCTCCTGCATGTAGGTTTTGGTGCAATAGCATGGAAGAGGAGGTGACAGGAGATGTATAAAAGGGGAACATGTGGTTGTATGCCTCTCAAATGCACAGCTAGTAAACCTACAAAAGTCTTACACGTCCTTTACACATCCCCTGTTAGTTGAAGATTCCAGACTACATTTAGTTCATCATGTGCCTCCATCAGTCTGACTTGTCTGTCATGACAGAGAGGCTAAAGGGAGGTTGGTCTCAGGCAGAACCACAAAGTTATTGATCTCGATGGGGTGTTTTAGGGCGATGATCAGCTCAGCTTACAACTCCTACAGGATGCTGGGCTCTTCCCAGAAAGTCACAAAACTACTCTAAAGTAAGCCATTGTGGCTGTGACAAATGGGTCCCAGAGCATTCCACGCGCCGGTTTGAAATTTCAGATGATGAGAAAACCTTCTGTGACTGCACATTTTCCTCTGAGTAATAGAAATGTCTAAGTTTAAATTTCAGCTGCCATTTCTATTATCAAAGCTCGCGCTGGCAGCAGCCGTCTTCCTGAAAGCTACCAATTTGTGGCACTGTCATTGAGAGGGTTCTGAGGGAGAGAGCCCACCTGATAGCTTCTAAATCTCCTTTGATTACTGAGATGCAAGTGAGACGCTCTGCCAGCTTGGAGAGCCAGGGGAACCATGCCTGTAGCCCACACATACAGGGAAAGGATCCAAAAGAAAAGCTGAACAATGAAAGTCAGCACAGGTGCAAGAAGCAAGGAGTGAGGCTGAGAAAGAACCACCTTGAGCTAAATTAATTTGTCACTATTGTGTGATATGTGTGTTGCTGCTGGTCACTGCATAATTTTAGTTTGTGTCTTTATTTAACCCTCTCTCCTTGCCCTCTTCATAGTGCTGGGAAGTCTCTTCCTTTCAGATAACAAGATTTCTTGAGGATTTAATGATTTTAACACTCATAATGAGAACAAGAATAACTGTCTTTCATTATTATCCTTACCTTTGAGATGTATAATTTAAATAGGTGCTGTCCTATCAAGAAAACAGTTCCAAAAAGCTCAACAGCAACCACAATAATGTGCTGGCTGCATCTTCTCAAGGTTCTTTTGGGTTCTCATTTTGGCTTCCTAGATGATTAAAAGGTGGAAATCATAGTCTTGAACCTCCATAGAGTGTCTTGTAATTGCTTTATGGCTATCTTTTCATATGTGAAATCACCTTTCAGTCTCCCGAAGGAGTAAGAACAGATCATTGGGCCAGTCACCTGATGGGTCAATTAAGTGTACACAGTCCAGTCCAACTAAAGCAGTGGATTCAACCAGAACTTGCTTGTAATTTAGCTACATTGCAGGTTTCAGACATCAGAGAGACTTGTACCATTTGCATTAGATATCTAAGTCCAAAGCTTCTATCTTCCAAATTTCTACTTTAGTTATTGCTTCCCCTTCAAGTGGCCCACAGCTGTAGCCCAGAACAGTGTGTGCCTTTTTCACAGTGACATTACTTTGTGCTTTAGAGAACTCCTGGGATTAATGGACTGAAAGGAGGTTCTAGATGAGTAGTGCTGGATGTCCTAAATCAGACCCTGAAGTACAACATCCTGCATTTACACTGTTAACTCTTCCTTGTTCCTATTACCCCAGCCCTCACTAATGTCCAGGTCTTTTTGCACGCCGTCTGCATCCTTTTCTGCATCCGTGAGTTCCTACAGGCAGGAAAAGTTAGTAGCATAACCTAAGGAAATGGTTCTACCCTTTCCCCCTTTCCTTGCTCTTTCTGTCAGTCGAACAGGGTTGTTACGTTTTTCTTGCCTTCCCTAAATTTAGTTACTACACATATTGCCTTACTCAAAGCACTGCCCTCAACTCCACCTGTTTGTAGTCACTCAGCATGACACTGAGAAGGTGGTCCATGCTTTGGTGGCTCTTGGCCACGTCTCACCCTCGCCCCCCATGCAGTGACAGAGCCGGGCACAGACTCTACTTTCCGCAGGGATAACACCTTTGTGTTTGCACAGGCAGCGCAGTGCCGAGCCAGCAGCACTTGCCTGCTTGTCTCCAGAAAATGCCATTATTGATTTGTTCCGATGGAGTGGCTAATTGGGTCATATGGAAAGTGCTGGCTGCCTGCTGCCGGGACGGAGCGCTTTGCAGCTTCTTACCCCTTCCACGGCTCCAGGCACGCAGGCTCTGGGAGTGCTGTCTTTTCCTGCTCCGTGTCCAGGTCCCAGCTCCCACCACAGCCAGTCTGTGCCAGCCTGAGGAGGGCTGCCCCATTCTCCTGCCTCAGCCTCACCCATGGCTCTGGAAATCCTTAAACTGCAGAGAATTGTTCCTGTGCCTGCTGGGGCTTACCTTCCCCCGATGTGGCATTGCCTGAGGGGAAGGGACAGTGTCTTTTATTGTCTCTCAGAGTCTCCCAGTTTCCCACCAGCACTGCTGCACTTCTCAGTTGGATTTTCTTAGACCCCTTTGGCACAGAGCAGCACCTCTGCTGTCATTATCAAGATGTTTGGGTCTGGGTCTGCACAGAGGACCCCAGGGCTGTACATTACCTAGAGTTTGCACAAATTCCTTGCTACAGAGCACACTTTGCTCTCTCAATCATACATTTTTTTTCTTGATTGTGAGTTCTCACATCTTGTATACCCCTGTCTGGACTTCACCAAACGTATTTCCCAGGAAGAACAGGTTTCTAGCTTTAGATAAGTAACCGCCTCTGTACACATCAGAGATAAAGCTGGCTGCCACCTCCATCTCTATTCCATTGGTACAGTTTCTATATTGCCCTGAACTGGATCAAACCCCCAAGCTTTTATTCTCTTCTTCCCTTATATATTTCAGAATTACTAACTCATTTCATTTCATTTGACAAGGTAAAACTGTATCTCATGGCTTTTTTGCATGTTTCTACTGGTAAGAGATTCATAATTTTGAGGTCAGGGGTGGCCATAAGGGTATGATGGATCTGCTTTCTCATAGCACTGAGTCAAAGACTTCATCCACTAATTTCTGCACAGAGCCTGTGAGTTTATTTTAGCTATAATACATCATTTGTAAGACAGAGAAAAAAAAAAAAGAATGAAATTTCTCAGGTAACAGAGAGTTCACCATCTGCATGTGGACCCACATCTGTTTCCTTTGTATGCAGTGGCAATTTTACTGTACAATTCTGTGCATTACAGACCTACTCCTAAACCTGAAGGGATTCTGTAAAATTCAATAGAATTATTCCAGGTTGATGTAAGTGTATCCAAAATTATTGAAAATTGCTATAAAAATGCCAGTGCACAAAGATTTTGATATAAAATTGTTTTTGACAATATCTTATGCTCCTAATAATTCTAACATCTTAAAATCAGAGATGCCATGAAACCCTGTGTTTATTTGTAAGCTGCATTAATTTCAGCCTTTTAGTGCAGGAAATACACTTTACTGTCAGGAACCCTAATGCCCTTTCAATCTGTATTTATATTCCTTCTGTTTTCAGTTCCAGTCTGTGGGACACACTCTCTTTGAGTGTAACTGGATAAAATACCTTTGAATTCTGTTGATGACTCCCCAGTTCTCATTGGCAGGAGAGTGAGCCCACGTGTGTACATGCCTGCTGCACACAATAAATCTTACAGCATTCTTCTTGTCAGTTTTACTTGGGCCAATATTTTTCAGATCATTAAATAAGGTAGAAGGGGGTTTTCACTGTTATTACCTACATAGTTTGCCTGGGTTCCTCACTTTTTAAGCAGTATGTTTTGCTTTGTGCTTCTTAAAAACTGCATAGAACTCAATTATTAGCTAATTATTTTTAGCAATAAGAGAACGTTTCTGGATTTATTGTCTTCAAAGGAATATCAACGAGGGCATTAGAAAAAGAGACAGGACTGTAAATCCCAGCAGCAGATTTAAAGCACCTAAGTCCTCATCTTTGCTTCTTCCTGTAGAAAGACATTTGTGTTTATTTTGTAGCAGCACAGTGGGGCAGAAGACTCCTGTGTCAGACCCTGCTGATGTGATTAGAGCAGTCACACCATGAACAAAGGTTTTAGGGTGCTTATTCAGTACGCGGTGGCAGGGAAATATATTTGTCCACAGCATAATGCCTAAGGTGCGGGAAACACAGGGAGTTGATGGAGGAGAGAAAGAGGGGGGAGGAAAAAAACAAAACAAAAACAAAAACAAACCAAACCCAGGCTGGCATTGAAAGAGCCGATATCAGGCGTAGCGGAGTTGACAACATGCGTTTGGACAAGTGCCCAGACCGTGGACTACGCGTCGGTCACAGCTTACTGGATGCCATTTCCCAGTATCCATATCCCTCCCCAGAGCAAAATGCTGCCCAGAAGTGAGCATTTCTCACTGTTTCTCCCTTTGGTATAAAGAAAATGCCGACATTTAGCATTTTGGGCAAAATGAACAGCAGCCGGTTCCCCAACGGCTCCCGTGCCAAGTGAGGCAGCGCGCTCGTGCTTGTGCTGGAGGGGTGAGATTGCTCCCCTTAATTATAGTCCAAAATAGCAACATTTAAATTAATGATTATTTTGTTGCTTTTGCCTGTAATAATATGAGACTTGCCTAATGATCAAAATATTAACATCTTATTTGGGTGAAAGGTTCTGGGTTATTTCAGGCACTCTCACTCACTGCGCTTTGAGGCAAACTTCCAAAATTCAGGCTTCCATCAGAGGAGCCCATTAGCTTGAGTTCTTCATATTATACTGTGGAGAGATCCCAATTACCAAAAGAAACATAAAGTAGATTGTGATTAAACTTCAAAATGCAATTTAGCAGAAGGTATTAGGTTGAACTCTGAACAATGAACACTTATGAAACACTTTCACTGCCTATTTAAGCCTATTGAATTGATAACAGGATAAATTAACTTTGGCAGTCCATCTTTTTGCCAAGTACCCCCTCTTAGACAAGTTTTAAGAGTCAACCCTTGGAATAATGAATCTATATTTTATTATGGTCAGCATGTTGCTCAGTGTGGTAAAAGATCTTAGGCCAGGAAGGCAGAAACCATTAGAAATAACGTGCCTTGCTTCTCTGCAGCCAGAGCTCAAAGGCTTTAAGTATTCTGGATTAATCCAAGAAGGAGCACTGCTGAACTGCTGTTTCTGTCTTTGAGGGCTGACGTTTTGCTAAGCATCCCACATTCATGCAGAGACCAGCAGTTAGTGGCTGTGATGACATTTGTCTGGCAAAGTTTTAATTTACCTTTATTTAAAGTGGAAGAAAATACCAGGTCGGGCTGGGTCCAGGGGAGTTTTTGCTGTTAACAGTCTCTGCTGAGCAGCTGTGGTTTCTGGCCAGCCCTAGCCTTAGACGTTCTGAATTGTAATGGCCAGATTTTGGTATTTTTATCCAGCTAAGTACTCACAGGTGCATAATTTTTCTAAAACAAGTACTGGATCTTTCTTCCAAATACCCTGTGACTTTCAGGGGGAAAAGAATGTGTTTCTTAGGTCAAACAGTGAGACAAGATCTGTGTTTAACTACACAGGTATAATTTCAGATTTCCATGTCCTTAACTCTAACAGGTGACAATGCAGATGGAAACTCACCTGAGACCTGTAGACATCCAGGTTGGAGGTATCCTTTCATCTACCCAGGAGCTGGGCAACAGACCTCTGCTCTTTCCAAACTCAGAGGCTATTGTGTTGATTACAGTGTTTAACCTGTTTTTCCCATGTTTTAGTGATTTGGGTTTTTATAAACATGGTTCCTATAAAGGCTGAGTCATCAAGAAAGTGAAGAAAAAAATAGCACGTATGGATTCACATGACAAATATGAGCAGTACCTTCTAATTCTGTTGTTTTACTACTCTCTTTGCACCGTATTGATTCTGGCTTCTGCATAGATGAAACGACAGGGAGCAGCAGATAAGGGCCACAAAACTGATCAAAAATCAGCCTACTAAGCTAGTCTGATGTCTGGTTGTTTCTGCTGAAGTGGAAGGATGGACCAGGTGGCAAAGGATGGAGAGTGGGCATCACCAGTCTCAAACAAACAAGTTTAGACTTTTCTGTTTTTATCTCCCCTCTGAGGAATTTTCAGGTCTTAAATTATGCACGTGCGGCAACCTTCAGGTGGGACTTGACATGCTTTACATCAGTATTGCAAACATTGTAGTCTACTGATAAAATGCCCTTGTAAAGGAACATAGTGTAACACAAGTCCTTTCTGTGTCTCAGCTATAATCCTAGTGCTGTGGGGTGGTATTGCTCCAGGTTTTTCTCTGATTTCTCATTAAACTGAGTAGTGGCAACTCTGCTTTACAGAAGCAATTCTTCAAAGCGGGTTAGAGAGATTCTTAAATATGCACACTTAAAATTGACAGCTGCACTCCAGCCCTCTTTTATTCCTAGCAGAATAAGTGATACTAATCTTCCCCTTCTCATATTAAAGAAGCAAGGGAATTTTCCTGATTTATTTGGTGATTTCTCTTCATGCAGAAAGATAAACCCACTGATTTTATTGGTGCTACAAGGATTTACATTTATTTGTGGAAAAGGAGAACCAAGATCATAAATTATCTGTTCTGGTAACAAGGGCCCACGATTCATTTCTCTGGTTTGTGGTTTTTATTTCTGCCCCTCAGAATCTGTTTTACCTCAGATTTTTCAAGGCTTTTCAAAAACACTGAATTCAGCATTATCTGAGAGTTGTCATCCTGACAGCTCTGCAAACTGTAGTCTCCTGTCTACTTTACACATGAAAAAAGTGCCACCAAGGCAGTAATGCAAGCTCGCTGTGTTTCAGCAGCACTGCAATCTGCTTGCTTCTCCACTTATGTGGAGGTAGGATATAAACAGCTCAGTTTTCACCATCATTTACTTCTTGGCTTCTTTGCAGTGGAAAGGTGCCAGTTACTAGACACAAACTGTTGCTGAGAAAGGGTGCCAATTGCTACCAGGCATGGCAATTTTATGAAATCCGTAGCTGTCTGCAAGGAGGAACACAAACATCAACAACTACTTTACAGAGTAAACAGTCCTCTTGTAACTATGCGTGTCACACTGCTGAACTGGGTTTTCTATACGTGAGGTGTCTGAAATTTGGCTATAGGAAACTTTGCAGGCTAAAATAATCATTTCTTGAGGAGACTCAGTTTCGTAGTGTTACTCATTCATGAGTGGCTAAAGCAAAGATATTTCTGTTGTCAGCATCCTGGGCTGTTGCTGCTGCTGCTGCTTCCTCTGATGGGCAACATCCTGTGGTACAGGAGGGTCTCACCAGAATGGCCAAGTAGGGTGGGGAGGAGGGAGGGGGGAACTGCAAGCTTCCACTCCTGAGTCTGCACCTGGAAATGTCTTGACCAGCTCATTCCTGGAAAGTGACTGCAGAACCTGGACATCCCTGAATTCCCATTAGCATCTCAAAAGTGGTCTTCAAAGAGGCAGATGGACACATAAGTCTGCTGGGGAGTGGAGAACAAACATGGTGTCAGAGCTTCCCATTGCATTGTGGACTGAGTAAAGGGCAGTTTGCATTTGCACTGTCTCAGCAGAGAAAGGGAAAACCCTTATACTTTTCATAAAACAATTTTAATTAACTTCCTCCTGCCACATAATTTTTCTTGCTGGCTCTGCAGTGGCAGTGGCAAGGGAGAAGGGCCTGCAGAGCCAATTCCCACTTCTTTCCTCCCCACCTGCTTGGGACAAGAAGCTTTCTGCTATCAAAGGATTTGCACGTCATCTTTCCCACAACACTCATGGCCAGGGAATCAGGGAACAAATGTTGCAAGTTAGAGTCATGATCTAGGAAGTGAGAGAACCATCAGGAGAACCCACTTGAACCAATCACCATCCGAAATGCAAGTCCTGGGATCCTCTTTCTAAATTTGTTTGCACAGAATGGAAAAAATGATATTTCCATGGGGAAGGAATAAAGTGAATCCATGCTGATGACAGGTATTTGTCTTGTTTTGCCAACAGCAAGTCCTCTTTCCAAAGGATCGGCATTTGCACTAATCCACATTTGAGCCTGAAACAATTAGCTGATCTGTGCTTTTCAGAGACAGAACGTAGTGTGGAGCCTTTGCATTTATTTGTGTCAGCAAACAAGTATGTGGGTCTGTGCAGCAGCACACTTGAGATGTCACCCAGATTATGCTCTGTTTTCAGAGCTGTTGCTGTTTTGCTGGTGCTACAACTGGCTTGCAGCACACAAGGGGACAACACTGTGTCCATCCTCCTCCATGTGCTAATTACTGGTGTGGTGTTGGCAGATCCCCTCTTTTTAGGGTCCAGATCAGAGCAGAGGTGAGCAAACTTTTGGTTTATGTTCTAAAGGAGATGAGGTCAGTCCCAACTTTCCCTTTGCATGCAAAAAATTTTTGTATTGCTGAGTAATTTTACTTTATAAATGAAGAAAACAACTGAATCGATAAATATTAACATAATGTGTATTGCCTTGGCAACATGGCACTCGATACAAAAATTAAAAACAAATTATGTAAACCACCCACGGTGGGGAGCTTTACAGGAGATAGACCTGCTGCCGTTGCTGCCAGAAGAACAAATCATCTGGAATCAGAACAAAAGCAAACAGCCCGAAGTTAAACAACATAAACCAAAGGCACCTTTCCCCAGACAGGTCTCTGCTGATTTTCAGGTGCTGTGTGCTGTAAATGAGACTGTTGCATCCCATGAGAGTGGTTTACCAGGGCTGTCATCAGTTGCTTGCAAAAGCTCAGCTGATTCCCAAACACTCCTTTTGGGATCAGTCTACACAACCAAATTCTTTTGAAGAGTCTATTTCTCTTAAGCATTGTCTTGCACCTTATAAATTTAGAGGCCAAGTTTGAAAACACATGCTGATGAACCAAATCATTATCCAAGCACATGGATAAATTTCATCAGTTTTAATTAACATTAACTCATTGGGTGCTTGGTAGAAGTGTGATTCCTAGGAAGAAGCTGGGTCCATGTTTCCTAGAGTTTAGTCTCTACAAAAGGATTGCTAAGTCTTGGTACCACACAGAGGGATTAATAAATAGAGATTTGCTGTAATTTTGGCATTTGACTCTAGATTAGTACAATAATTTGTCTCAGAGCTTGAATATTCGTCAGATCAACTGAGTTACACAGTCTGTGCTCTTACAGTCCATAGTTTCTAATGAATCTGAGTACACAACCTTTCTGCATAAATGAACTTGAGATGTCACCTCGGATTGCGTTGCACTTTTAACATGAAACAATTGTTTCTGTTGTTCCAGTGCTATAACCAATATCATGCCATTAAGATTACTTGGTACTAAGTTGTATGCACATTGCATTTAAAAAAAAAAAGAACTTTTTATGGCTGAATGCCTTACTTGTGCAGACTGTGCCTTCCACTTTGGCCTCTCCCCTGAATATTACACTATTTCCAAAAATAAGACTGTTAAAGAGGCTGAAAGAGTGTTACTTTTTGTCCTGGACATACCTGTAACTCAGGTTATGGAGAAATCTTTGGCCTGTCAAGAGCAGTGCTAACCTGTGACTAGAAATTGTATGTAGTACATTCTTATGCAGAGGGTATAGTCTTGGACATGCATAATTTCATTTATTACAGTTAGAATGCATTTTAGACCACATGCCCTCTGAAGCAGGAAACAAGTAATTTGATTTTAAATTAATTTGCTAGAAACACGCGACGACATTTGAAAAGACTGGCACAAACCTGACAGTCCAAAAGTATTTATACAGAGAGCAATTTGCTTAACCAACTGCTTCCTTTGTGTCATTTGGTCTTTCAGATAGTTATATTTGGAATAAAGTGTTTTTTCTGCTTCGGGTACCTCTTGAGGGACTTCCTGTGGTGATGTGGCTTTAGAACTGAGGCAGGTAGGCTGTGGCTCCCTGGGGAAGGGAAATTCGCTTAATACATGAATAAAATCGAGTGTCAGTCAAGTCAAGGGAAAGAAAAGGTGGACAGGTGAAAGATAAATAGGTTTAAATAATTACTGTTGAAATCCGGTCGTGCTTGTAATTTTTTTTCTCAGCATGGAAGTCCCTCTGTAAGCAATTCAGCACAACCCTTTGAATCTGGCTGGAGTTTTATTAATATTTTAGTAGCCGCGTTAGTAATGGCATGAACAGTGGTGGTGTTGTGATGAGCTATGGAGTTTTCAGTGAAATCCCCATCTTAGGTGAATCAATAAAGCCCCACAAACAGAAAACCTGGGCCTCCAGAGGTAGGGACCAACCCTTAAAACATACTCTTCTCTGCCATTAGTCCTGGGAGCACTTCTTGAGAGCTCAGCAGCAATAATCATCACCCCAGGAAGAACGGGCTGGATTTAATGGCACCACTCATGCTAGCAAGCACTAGGTCTAGTCAGATGCGTTTATGGAAAAAAAAAAATATTGCTCTGATTCCAGAGTTCATCCCCTTTCAGGGAAGTACTTCAGAATGTGCTCTCCTTTCAACCTGCGGTCGAGCCCCGTTGGCATCAGTGGGTGCAAAGTAGCCTTAAGTGTTTTGCTGAATTTGTGTGTTTACCTGAAGTTTTTCCACATCTACTTTCAGATACCTTTTATCTCTTCCAGTGAACTTTGCGTTTTCCTCCACTTCAATATGTATCCTGCCTTCTCTGGGTGTGGGGGGTTTTTTTACTCTCTTTCAAGCAGACTTGTAGCACAGCATTGGGTTTTGCTCTCTTGCCTTTCTCCAACTGTTACACTGAGTATCTCCACCTCATTGTGCAACTTCAGATTACAACCCTTGGTTATTTGGCCGAACTACAGCCACCTCTCTGTGTTCCTCAGATCACTGGAGGAAGTTTGTGTCTCAAAACCAGACTCAAAATAGAGATTGCAAGGGAATTTCCTCCCACCTCAGCAACAGCAGCTCAGAAAAAAAAAAAAAAAAAAAAGAAGTTGGACTGTTTGCATGTCCATTTGCTACAGCCTTGGCATATCCCTTTGCTAAAGCTCAAAAGTTGCAACATAAGCTTGTATTACCTTGTTTCTTGCCATTTTTCTTAAGGTGCCGTCCCCTGACAAGTATAGTCCAGGCTATTTTCGCTTCTAGTTGGAGAGTTCTCCCTAAGAAATAAGCATGCTATCAAAGAAAAAAAGAAAATAAACCCATCTAGGATTATTTCCAGCAGGAAAAACAACTGCAGCTGAGGGGGCAGCGAGGTCAAAGCCCAGGAGTCCGGAGTCAGAACTCTGAGATTTGTGAAGAGTTAAGTGAGTTGCACATGGATAAGCAGTTGAAGGCTGAGCCACCACCTCCAGTAGGGCAAAAAGAGGTAACAGAAACAACTTTCCTACCTGATACTGCATGCAATGCATTGCACCAGCTCCATAGTGCATGTCACTGGTTTATGTGGGGTTTATGGCTTGTAAAAATGTGTGTTTGTCAAGGGGTAGGAAAGCAATAGTGTGTAGTAGGTTTTAGCAAAGAAGAGAGAGGATTTTGTTATAATAAAAATAATTGGAAAGCTTGGAAAATGTGCATTATAAATTAAGATGGGATTCTAAGAGGCTTTGGGGAAAATAATAAATTATCTATAATGTTACTGTCTTGTTTTAGGAGCAAATATGTGTGTGTTTTCCCACTGAAAATCAGCTCCGGGAATGGCATCTGCTGAATTGGCAGATCTGTACCTTGAGTTCACTGGAGGGCATCTGCTCTCTGTCACAGATTAACAATTCTTTTCCTGTTAACACATAGACCCAAGAAAGGTGCGACAATTTGAGTAGCTGATGTGTAACTAAATAGCAAGCCTTGGTATTAGTCAGTTGATCTGGACAAAGTGCAACTCACTCATTGTTTCTTAATATGTACACGTGGACATTTTTTTTCAATTTTTCAGATTATGTTGTCCCTATAAATACCAAGAATACATGTATTTGTACTGTACACTGAGTGACTTCACGCTGTGTAATTCTCTGTATCCTCGTTGCTGACTTCCTGGGGTTTCTTCCCCCTCAGATTTATCATTTTATTGACATAACATTGCCTTTATTATTAGAGAGTGATGGATTCCTGTCTTTGAAATCAGGAAGTGGAGGTTTGGGATCTCCTCAGAGTCTGGAGAACTCCATAGCTCCTTGAGATTAGAACCAGGTGTGGTTGTGTGGGACAGAGTTAATGAGAGGGAAAGGATGACACAGTACATACATCACACCTCTCCCAGTTCTGCTGTAAAACTGCTGTCAAGTTTGTGCACAGCAGGAGCAATCCTATGGAGAAATCTTGACAGGACTACAGGAAACAGACTCATCCCTCAGCTGGGGCTCACCTTCTCCAGGCCTGCTGATTCATTTTGTCATACAGGGTGGAATTTACTGAACTAAATGTAGACATCTGCGTCTGAACTTGTCATCTGAGGCCCCTGTATACTCAGTGTGTGTCTCATCTCCAACTGAACCCAACAATTGCATTAGGTCAGATGTTGTAAAAGTGCCCATTTCCCTCCATTGACCATAAAGGAAGCACTTAGGTTGCACACTTAGGTGAGATAAATTCCACTCACAGGAACCAGAAATCCTCTAGCCTTGAAGCTTTTCTTTAAGGAGCAATCCTCTTTCTCAGAGTGCTTCTTGGCATCTTGAACTTCGTCTTCAGAAAGAAAACATCCTGAACTTTAGAGGAAGGAGACTCAAATATTTGATATCCCTGTCTCAGGAAAAAAAAAAAAGTATGTATATTTAACAAAAAAAACACCAAAACTTTTAAATAAGGTAAGGAAGCATAATAACTAGGACGAATTAAAAGACCATGTCAGGAATTCTTCTCTCAGGGGATTGGTTATCCTTCATGTTTAAATGCCTTTTTGAGATAAATAAACCCTGTGATCCTAACAGGGAGGCCAGAAATCTAAGTCCTTTTTTAGTGCTATAACAAAATGTCATGACAAGTCAGGAACATTCTAGCCTTGATATATTCAGCAACATTGTGATAAAGAAATAATCCCCGTTTCCTCCCTCAACTTTCAAAGGGTCCTGAGACACAAATGTCACCTTTCTATAGCAGAGCATAATTGATTCTATTTGCAGCTGCTTAGAAAGAGGTGGAGGAATATGGAAATAATCCAGGGAGGACTTGAAATCAAACGGAAGTTCACATGAGGTTATGAATGCCAACATAAAAGAGCAAAGCCCAAAGGATGCTATTTTTGAAGGCCAGATCTTGTGTGGACACTACATACTTATGGTCCTCCTATTCAGAAGTAATCTTTGTGCCGGCACACAAGGACATGCTCATCGTCTTTTTGATGAATGTCCCAAGAAGTTGCAACTTGCCAAATAAAGCCAACAACTGCAAGGGAGTAACAGATTTGGTATGCCCAAGAGGCAGGGCTTTCAGTGATTCAGTCAGTAACAGGAAACGTTGAATGTGTTCTGAAAAAACACTGTTTATGTCAGTAAAGGATACATTATATGATTAAAAATTCATCCTGCATAAATCATCAGAAAGGCACCACAGAAATAAAATCGTTGATGTTACAGGAGGATAAGACCTCAGAGTACAAACTGGTTGCTTTCTCTGCCAAAATGCTGACCCATAAAATATTTTGTACAACTTTGTGGAATCTACCTTTAAATGTATCAGGCAACTTGGATTTCTTCATTTACCAAAGGGAACAATTCACTTGCTAAAAAAAAAAATCTCTTGGCTGGGTTTATTGCCTTAAATACCAGTCCCTTTTTCCCCCTATTTTTCCTTTCAAAGTGCCATTTCATTACTGTCTTTTACTAATTTTATCCATCAATCTCTTTTTATGATGTCTTTAATATGACTTACTTTATTAGACTGTTGCTTGCTTCCTATTGTCTGGGGCTAACCCCCCTGAAGTCACACAGCATTGTTCTTTCATTTCATTATTTCTTGTAAATTAGTATCTCTGTGCCCTTTTCTGGCTTTTTTACCTCTTTCTGTACAACTCCCTCAATTGTTCCTTTTCGGAGTTCTTTTGCCAAGAAGCAAGCACATATTCCAAATACAATTTCTACAGAACTGTAAGAGAAGAAATAGCATCTCATTATCTAGATGTGATGCTTTCATATGGTTTTCTGCATCGTTATATCCCACTGCAAAATCACGCCTAATTTTTTTAATATTAGTCCAGGTTTCCAAAATTTCATTTGAAATTTTCCCGTAACTCTTTCATTTGTACTTTTTTGAATCATGTCCCATTTTGCTATATTTTCTCCATATTTCACTTATCTTTTCCTTTCTGCTTCCTCGATTTCAATACTCTCTCCAATTTAATGTTATAAGCTAACATGAGGATTATATCGGTCAGGACCTCTTCTATATCTTTAGTGAAGATAATGCTGACCCTAATCCCTAGAGATTTCCTCCACTGAAGGTAAAGTTTGTGCTATATTTGGGTCCTTAGAATGGCTTTTCTGCACACAGCAATGGGTGAATCCGAGCCAATTACAATTTATTTTAAAACTAGACTTTTCTATAATAGACATCCAACTGTTTTCTTAAGGTTTATATATCATATGTCAGTTTGATAGATTAAGGCTGTGATTTTGAGAGGTGAGGGAGAGAAGAAGGGAGATAAGTGAGCTAAGCCTTGAGCAAACATCAACTTTCAATGAGATTTCAGAATCTCACTGCTAAAGGCTTTTTGAAAAACGCATTCAGATCAATTTGTTGCTATTACAGGCACAAGCAGTGGGTGTGGAAGCCCTGTCTGGGTACTTACAACAGCCACTCCACCAAGAAACACATTAAAAACTACCCTCTGCAGCATGAAGACTAGTGAAAGATGTGCCCCTGAATACCAGGGGAAAATCTCCCAAAGGAGTTTCTGCCAGATCCCATTGTCTCTGCCCAGTACAATTTCTCCACTCACTTATTCCAAGAAAGAAACAGGAGATTCTGTATTTGTCCTTTTTGCCTTCTTTTGACCTCTGTGCACAGTCCTCACCATACAGGAGAACCACCTCCCTGCCTTTGTCTCTCTGACATTTGACTCTGAGTCAGCACTCTCGTTTTCACCTCTGAGTCTTTATTTAATTTACTTTAATCACAGGCTACAGCAAGTGTTTAGTGATCTGTGATTCCCATGGTTATTCCCTTTTCTTCCTCTCTAAGCTTAGTGTTGTGTTTACTTATTGCTGCTCTCTTGGGTCATTTCCAGTTTTCCAGAAGCATTCACTATTGATTGCTAATGATGTGTTAACTGGGTGTATTGGATCCCTTTATGCCCTACAAAGTGCCTTGCCTGGATCTGCTGCTTTGCATATGTTTTGGGTTTTCTAGGCATTTGTCTACTTACCTTTTTGTTAATTCTAACAGGCTCTCCCACTTCTTATTATTAATGCCCTTTTTGGATTATTTTATGAAAAGTTTATTTTCTTAGGCAATTGAATTTTGTTTAGTTGCATCCCCTCGTTGGTTGCTGTTATGTCCCTAGCTCTTTTCTTTCCCAAGTTCATGAAAACCTTCTTAATCCCTTTAACCTTTCTGGCAAAGAGTAACCTTTGCTTCTTTTCTACAATCATTCCTAATCTTTCCCTCCTCTCTCATATGTATGGTTCCTACTTTTTCTAGTCCCAGTTCAGACCCTCAAACCTTTATCTACTGTTTTCTGAATCCATGTTCACTACCTCTTCTTCATTGAAGGCTTTTCAGAAGAAATCCTGTCTGTTTACCTTGCATGTTCCCCATCTCCCTTTGACACTGATGCATTCTAATACTTTTTGGGAACTCCTCCTGATAAATAACTAAATAGTCTATGATAATTGCATTGTATTTTGTTCTGTGAATTTCATAACCTGTGTCTGCTAAATCTAGCTCTGTAGTTGACAATGTTATCAAGCTGACATTGTCCTCACAGTTTTCTTTGATTTCTGTTTACTGGTAAGAATTATATCCAACAAAGCTTCTGTTCTCATTGGAACTCCTATTTTCTACATCCTGCAGCTGCATATGATTTAAGACTGTTTCAATGATCTCTGTTTTGACATATTCATAACAGAACAGATAATGACTAAATGCATTCCCTAATGAACAGTATCAGAAAGTTCTGACTGTGCTAAAACTTGGTATGACATTTTTTCCACCATCATACACCGTTGTTAGACTGTAGAAAATGGGCTCTATATGACAGCTGCATTCTGAATATGGATTTTTAGAAGCTTTATCTATGTCTTTGACCTGTTCTGTTCTTTCTGTTCTGACTCTCTTTTTAAAAGGTCTCTTCTCAATTGTTGCAGTTCTTTTGAGTAGAGCATTAAAACTCTAGCCAAGACTATGACCTTCTGCATGCTGCTGCTAATTGCAAACAAGCAGCTTCCATCCCCGCTTGCAAGCAGTGCTGGAATGTTCAATCTTGCCCATTTTACCCCAGGTTCAGCATTTCTCTGAATTCAGCTATAAATTTTGCATTGACTGTGTATACTGGAAAACAGATGGTCCATTTTCACATTAATAATAAATACATAAAGCTGTACCTATTCTCTAACTCCATCACCATCATGCTCACAAAAATAATACTTTATCTGTACATGACATCTCTCTTATAACTATCTCACAGGCTGTTTAAAAGCATGGGTAAGTAGTATTGTCCTAATTTTTTTTTAAATTAAAGCTATGGTATTGCAAGACAAAGCACAAAAAATTTTCAGTAGTTACTCAGACAACAGAGTAAAACAGTTCAAAAATAACACACCTCTCCTGCTTAGAGCCATTTGGCATTGTTATGACCCACAGAACATATTAGCTTTGGTATTGCCCATTTACACCAGATAGTGGTCCAATACAGTCAGAAACAAACTGTGAGCAAGACTGGGCAAATATCAGATTTTTCACTTTAGTGGCCAAGCTGAATAATCAAGTAAAATTTAATTTTGGATTAACACAAAATGGAAATGCTTTATTTTGACTAACAAAATAAAATAAGGGGGAAACATTTCCTGTTTTCTTCTAAAGAAAGTCTCTTGATTCTGTTAAAAGAAAGCTTTAACCTGAAATGAAATTTCTATTTCATATTTGGATGACTTATTTAATTATGTATCATATCTCTTTCATTAGTGAGTTCAGCCTCCAAAACAGTTTCTGAAAATTATATATTCCCCAGAAATTTTTTACCCAGATCTGCTTGAGAGTTCCTGCTCTAAATAGATGAGACAACCAGTGCTTCAGGGAGTGGCAGTATTCTTGTCCCCATTTGGCAGAGGAGGACCTGAGAAACGCTGAATTTAAGCAGTGCACCTAAGATGGTGGCGTGAAATACTTCAGGCAAGCAGTAGAGCCTTTGAGATGCTTCCAGAAGCCTTGTGTCCCTACAGCAACTTGAGATCAGAAGTGTGTGATTCAAAGGCGAGGGGTCGCATCATGTTGTGAGAACAAGCCAGGCACGGGATGAGGCAGGTGGAAAAGCCCTCTCACATGTTTGTACCTGTAGCCTCATGCGACCAGACCCTGGTGACAGAGAGACTTTTGCTCATCTCAGAGGAGAAGTTTTGGCAGTAGAGAGCAGAGCGTGGTCCTGACTGAGAAGGTGCAGATTTTGCCCACTAGCTGTGGGTGAGGAACCTCAGGAACGAGGCTTCAGAGACAGGAACCCAATGCAGGTCATCCAATTCATCCTTCAGCATTTCAGGAGATAGGTGCCACTTCTTGTCACCCCCATCTGAAGGTGTGAGCCTTCAGGACATAAAAGCTGTAAAATCATGAGTGGGTCTATGATTCCAAGTTTCCACCTGCCATTAACCAGAGCAACCTGGTCTAGTAGAAGGCATCCCTGCCCATGGCAGGGGAGTTGGAACGAGATGATCTCGAAGGTCACTTCCAACCCAAAACATTCTAGGATTCTATGATTAATACTCAATGGCTGTTGCACTACCTTTCTATAGTTTCCCTCTCTTTTGTTTCAGAAAGCAAGTTCTACATGTTAGCTTGTTTTGTTGTTGCTGTTGTTGGGTCGACCCTTGGGCTCACTGCAGCGTAGGCAGAGCTGTCACTCGCGGGGTGGGCACCGTGTGAAGTGCATGGCTGTGTCTCTGTGGTGGTGGTGGCTTTAGCTGGGGTGATGGTTAATGGGATAAAAACCTCCTTCAGGGCGATTGATCAATTTGTTTTCCCCATCTTTGCTCTTGCTGACAACAAGCTTGATGAAATCAGTCTTTCTGAAGGCAGCACAGTGGATTTGACAAATCCTGCAGAACTGCTGGAGCAGATCCCCGAGTTTGCTGAGGAGCTGATGGAGCCTGAGGATTGCTTCCCCGAAGGTAAGAGCCTGCATATAACACTGGAATGGCGAGGCAAGAAGCATTCTCTTCTCTTATTGAACATCTCTCCCACCTTCTCCCCACATTTCTCTGCCTGCTTGCAGTGGTGTTTCACTGGATGCACTTCATTTTTTAGATACTGTAATGTTCCAAACACACACTCAAAATCCCTTGTTATCGTTAGTCTTTGGATTTCCAAGGCAGGATAAGCTAAGAGCATGCTCTAAAATGGTCTGCAGCTTCTACAGTGTTAGGCTTTTTTTAATCATAATTTATGCCATAAAGGTTTTGTTGGGTTTTCTTAAATGTTGATTTTTCTAATTTGACCAATGAAGATTTTTTTACTTCCATTATTTGTACGTGATCACATTCTGACCAGATCAGAATGTTTCTGTTGCTTAAATGTGTACAGGCAGTTAACAGAAACATTCTGGAGAGTTGATGAGTCCCAGGAACTCACTTCCATTTATTTTAGAGGGTGTCAAGATTAGCACATCCAGTAGCTTTCATCTGACCATAGGAGTGCTATGTAAAGGGTATTTTACTTAATTATTTTAGATAACAGATCACATTTACATATCTCTTTTAGTACTGAAATGCACCACTATTTTAATAGTATTTTAATATCAGCCTGCTCCAAACCAAAGGTTTAAAATCTAGCTACATCAGAAGACCTATGTTAAAGTAAATATATAGAGTAAATATTATATAAAGTAAATGACATACAAAGTTATTTCTTCTCAAAGTGAGTTCTATTCCAGATATTATCTCAGCCAAATTCCTCATTTTGCTTTAAATCTGGGTTAGGAAAAATAGGGTTAGCTGAGTGTTAGTACATTCTCTTGAAAATTCAAGGATTATTACAAATAGAAACAGAGCAGCTCAGATGGGATCAGACAGAGATGATTTGCTGGGCATATGAATGCCCCTAAAGTCAGCAAAAATGTGCATCTCTATATCTGTGAGAAAGATGATTGAATGAGGTAAGGGAGCCCTGCAGGGCTTACAAATGTCCTTAGGATCCAGACATTTTTTTGGCAGCTCTGCTTAAAAGCAGTAGCCAAAAACTAATGCAGTTGACGGAAGAAAGCCTGGTGTAACTATTTGGGCCCAAACAATAACATTTGGAAATTAGGTCTGGTGTTTTCATTCTTTCACAATATATTTCTTAATGAGGTTAGTGAGCAGCAAATCTATGTTGTGTGCTGTGAAATGATTATGTTACAGATGCTTAAACAAGCCTGTGCTGTAATATCGATGCTGGTCAGATGCCAGTTTACAAATTCTAAAACTACGGTTGGCTGTGGTCTCCTCCCTTTTTTAAAAAATAAGGTGGGCATCACACGAAACATTCCCAGAGCAATTACAATTGCAACAATTACAGCAACACTCTGTAATTTGCTCTGTCTTAAAATAACCAGACCTGCCTGAAATTCCGTCGCGCAGGACCACAACGGTACCAACCCAGTTTGTCGGTTCTTCACTGCTGTCAGTGGTATGCAGGGTAACAATCTGTGCTCTTCTGGATGGATCACTGGAAATATTTAACTTGTTTTGAAGCCTGCTCATCATTCTGGCAGCAAAGTAGAAACAAAAGTGCTGTGGGCTGAACCCCAAGCTTGCCTTGGGTTACATCCACACTTCAGGCTCCTTCACTCATGGAGTATCCTTGCTCTTGCCTTTTGGCTTTTATTCTCATCTCTCCTATTTTCTCACTGGTCCATGTTCAGGGTGTTTTCCTCCTCTCCCAGGATACAGTCAGCTGAGCCTTGGGCTCTAAACGGGAATTGAAGGAGAGCCTGCTCCCAGCCCTCAGCCAAGTGCATGGTGTTCAGGGGCACTGGGGATGCAGTTGCAGGGGATGTCCTGCCCAACATATCTACTCTCCTGTCCTGTGCAGCACGTATCCATGCAGATTTTTGAGAGTCTACTGTGTAGGGTAAATGTGGTCACATTCCTCATGGATTTGGCAAAAATGCATAAACTTACCATGATTATTCACTCATAAAATTTCAAGTCAAAGTGCCATAAACTGAAAGTCCACATGATTCTTACAACAATGACATTAACATTTGGTTTAATTTCTGCAGGGAAGTAAAGTGTTTCCCTATAATCAACTTCTATTAAATGCTTTCCAATATTTTTATCCAAACTCACTATTGCAATTAAACCTCATGGAGTTGTCACTTCAGTCTGGTTAAAAACCAAGTAAGCAAATAAACAATAGTCTAGTTAGCTAAGATGACAAAGTTGTAAAGTACTAAAATGGAAATATTGAAGGGCATGCACTTCAAGTCAGGTCAAGTTTATCTAGTGTTGCCTTTACTGGCTTGTAATAAAGAAATATGACAATATTTGGTATATCTGGGAGAATGACCAGTTAATATTTGTGAAAGAAGATTAGATTAAGAGGAAGAGTGAGAAGGGAAGGGTTAATTTCTTACCTTGTTAGCTCACCAGCTATCTAAATTCAAACTACAGCATTTCTAAACACATCCAGCACAGGTTATGTCCTGAACAAATATGTCCCGGATTCAGGCCCCTTTTTTCAGATAACAAAGGCAACGAAGATAATGCATGTTCTTGAAATAGTTGCTGAAAGTTTGCTGAGGTCACAGTTTTCCGGGAGTTGGGTGACCCAGATAAGCCATAGGTCGCTTTTCTTGGGGAGACTTGTTAATGTGTTATCATCTCAAAATAGCTTTGATTAGGGTCAACAGGGAACATTCTTGGGTCAGGAAATGTGAAGGCAAGGTAGGGTCACAGCTCTGGCAGCTAGCAAGTATTGCTGGGAAAAACCTGATAGAAATGGAGAGGCCATTCTTGTTGCCAGTTGATGGGAAATCAACGTCTATCCAATGCCAGCTATTTGGGTACTTTTTCCTCCAGATGCCTTGCAACACTCCAGTTCTGTTACCTCCATTGGTATGTGTTCTCTGCATCAAAAATTGCTGTCTGTTTGGACATTATCTTCTGTGTCTCACAGAAGGTCATCCAAAGAGAGCCCCCTGGCCCCAGCGTGCTCCTCTCTCCCAGACCCTAATAGGAGAAAGTTCTCACCAAGTCCTTAAGTGTAATTCCCTGGACGCAGCCCGCTGGCACAGGTCTCAGGGGAATATCGTCAGATGGTCATGCGGGAATGAGTTACCTTGCTCAACACGCGGTTGGTCGCAACTCGTGACACCAAGGGCACCCAAAACCATCATTTCATGTGACCATGTGGGAGCAATTATCGCAGCTGGAAAATGCCACGCGCTGAAGTTACTCTGATTAGCGGTGGGATCCATGTCATGCCCTCCCCAACCGCGATTAGCGGCTGTTTAGAAGTCAAAAAGCGAAAAAAGACCCCAAAAATATACCATTAAACTGAACAAATCTAAATAGAGCTGCAGGAGCTGCCACCAGATTATGTTTAAAAGCTGTGTAAAACCAAACCAAGCCCAACAAAATGTGTTAATTGGCTTCCAAGGAAAAAAGTCATGGAACCAACTGAAGTTTTAAAGTGTTGCTTTCCTCTAGCCATCAATACCTGGGATACTGCGTGTTTTTCCATCAGGAAAGGCGTTCTAGTATTCTGTTGTGTAGAATTTTCAGGCATCACAAGACACTTACAGCCCTATTGCACGTTCAGAATTAAATTTATACAGCTTGGACAGGAGCTCTAGATTTCAACTCATCCATCCCCTGGCTCAAAGCACAGGTGACATCAGTGGTAGCCCAGGCTACCACTGCCTTTGCTTCAAGGTGTCACACCACTATTTGTAATGACCTCCAAGACGATATATTTTGAGGAGAGTAGCAGCAGAAATCTGAAATGTACCATTTTTAAGCCCTTGGAAGAGTGAAAAACACTTGTCAGGCTGTGGCACTGTCAGATGCCCTTTTGGCAGCACCCAGTTGTAGCTGGGTTTGGATTTGAGTGAAAACTCAAATCTCCATGTGTGTCTCAGGTACCCAAATGCTGGAGACAGTGATGGCAAATCCCTCTCAGGTTAGGCCTAAAGCTGCACACAATAAAACCCAGCTGTGCAGTCACAGAATGATAAAATGGTTTATGTTGGATGGGACCTTAGAAAGGTCATCTAGTTCCAACCCACTTGCCATAGGAGTTAGTACTGGGGCCAGAAGATGAGAAAATGGTTAAATAAGAAGGGTCTGCAGAGTTCATGTTCCCTGCAGCATAGGGAGACAGTTGGGGTCTTTCAAAGGGTTTACTCCCTTGCTTGTGCATACTCAGCTAGGCAGACCAGTCATTAGAAACCCAGATTTGTGTGTATATATATATATATACATATATATATATTTATATACCATGTTTTGAATACCTACCTGCTTGAGTTTATGCTGAGAAAGCTGTATTTTGTGTCAAACTGAGCAATGCTGTAACCAGCATTCAAAGCTAAGCAAAATACTGTTTTGTTCTAAAAATGAATGTCCCAGTAATTGGGAACTCCTGTATAAAGGCAATAACAAAATTGCTGCAGTTTGAACACAAAGTGCCAGACTTACTGGACAACATCATAGAATTAATTGGTGTTCTTCGTTTATTGAAGAGAACCAGCAGCTCAATCCATCCAAAATCACAACTAATAATTTTATGAAAATGTAAATATATATATTATTGTGAACAAGAAGTGGATTTGTAAGGTCTTTATCCGTAAACTTAAAATTAATAGGCTTGGCTGTCATGCATTGAAGAGGAAGGTTTTGCAGTATAACTCCCACGTTTACAAGGAGATTTTTTTCCTGATGCACTAAAGTAATGCAATCAGGTCTAAGAGCTCCATGATTAGAGTGCACCAAACTAGAAAATGTGAATATGGAACCAAAGGAATATTTACACAAGTACATTGTACATTAAATTCTTCCTGCCTTTTTTTTCTTTATTTGGTAACTTGTTTATCATTGTAGCAGATGTTTAACAAGAGATTTAAGATGTATTATAATATTCAGTTTGTGATTGTGCTGTAGGACACCCTAGTGACTGAAGGGACCATTTCCCTTGTTATGAAAGACAAACAAAAAGTAAATAACATCATGTTATACTGATGCATTTGGAAAGGTTTCTTGGTAAATAGGTCTCTGTTTCATGAGAAATGGTATGTAATATTCAAATGTGAGTTGAAAATAGACATTATTCTTGGAAAAGTTGGCCACTGATGCAGCTCAGAACAGCTTCACGGGTTTACCAGTAAAACATTCAATCCTTTGGGGGCACTTTTTCTGCCATTCTGTGTTTCTGATAAGTGGTAGTCAACTACACAAAATGAGTCAGTTTTCTCTCAAAGAAGATGTAGCCCAGCATGAATTACAATGGTAAAATAAGCCCTGAATAAATCACAAGGTGATCAGCTTCTTCTGCACGTTCCCTACTAGCTTTTATTCCAGGAGGATAGTACAAATCTGTTAGACAAGGCAAGATGAGTAATGCTGTCATAGGAAATGTCAAAGGGTTTATTCCTGCCTTGACACTTGCTGTGCTAAAAGGTGTTAATAAACAGTCTTCTTCATGAGGATAAAGCAGCTTCCAAAACAAGAAGCTGCCTTAGGTCATGCCTTAGACTCATCGGAGTGATTTTGATATTTTGATTTTACAGAAACTAAAAAAAAAAAAAAGGAAACAAACAAAAAAACCCAACCCAACCCAACCCAAACAAAAAAACCCCACAAAACAAAGACAAACAAAAAAACCAAAAACAAAACCAAAAAACCCCAAACCAAAAACAAACATACAAACCCCCCCCCCAAAACCAAACCAAAACAACACCAAAAACAAAACCAATCTATTAGACTACCCACCAAGTTCAGGTAAACTTTTTTTGTTGGTTAAGTGAAGCTTCTAATTGAACATGTAAATTTGTGTCAAGGTGACCAGAGCAGTAGGCTACCAACATTACAAGAGAGTTCAGAAAAGCACAGGCATGAAAGAACAGTCAGTGAGAAAAATCAGAACATTTGAAAAGGAAACAGATTTTTACTAAACCATTAAAAGACTTGTTTGTGACCACTTTTCTTTTTTTTTCTTTCAATTTCCTTTTTCTCTTTGATTTATGAATAGTTAAAAGTAGCATTTCATCTGAATTGCAGCCAGCATGATTATTCATGGAAGTGCTACTTGACATTAGTAATTGTATCAGAATTTGGTCTAAACATTTCTGAATTGGGCCCAATCAAAAGCATTGGATTTAATAGCACTGTATTTTGGGCTGACTCATCTGAGAAGCTATTTTGGATTTTTCAAGGTATTACTGTCTGTAACTAGGACTCTTTTTTTTCAGATTGAAATTGCATGGAAGCCATCAAAGAGCATAAAAAAATAAATTAGTGTTGCTGCCTGGCTTTCTGTCTTTAAAAATACCCCTCTGAACCTGTAGACTATCAGATGGAAGCTGACTGAATCAGTAACAACCTGGTTTAACCATTTTCCATCACAAATGAAGGGACTTTGGAACACAAAGTGCCCTGCTCATTAGTATCTAACATGAAGGTGATCCCCTAATTTTAGCTGTGTCTGGACTCAGGTAATCATGTAGGCTTCCTGTGAAGTGAAATGACAGAGGCAAACTCCTCCAGGGAATGATTCATCCAACTGTCTTGCAATGGGGAAAAACACTTCCTGGGAGACCCTAACCTTTTCCAACAGTATTTACAGGGCATTTATACTCCATAAAAGCATGACAGAACATGTCATACCTGTTACTAGCTGAGCCTAGGTGTTCATATAAGAGGCTAAAAAGCCAAATATCCATCTAGCAAGTCACTTACGAGAAAAGAGTGAGAAGTTTCTGTGAAAATATTTTAAGTCGGAAAAAAAGCTGATTTTTTTTCCAAATAGAAATTGATTTTTGGAACAATCCAGACTCAAGGACGGTTTATTTTACTAGAAGCAGTGGCTACTTCCAGTAAAAAGGGGATTTCTGCTTAACATGAGCAATCCAACTTGGTCATTAGGCTGCTCACACGATAACTGACGGATTTGAGCCCAAGTCTTTGGACTTCCTGATCCAAGGCTGAGTTGATAATTAAGTGGATGGTCTACCTGAATATAAGCACAGAGTGTGAAGCAGACACTTCAAAGGTGGTAATCACTATACAGGTTGTGGAGTAAGAAATAGTTCAAGAGCTTCCTGGCAGCACTACTCAAAGATGCAATTAACAGCCCCCTCCATCACGTGGTGCTGGTGGGATTATACTGATGGGCATCTCTCAGCAGAGCTGCCATATGAGTATGTTAGCTCAGAGATGCTGGTACCAGGCAGTGTTACATGCCTGAAGTCTGTTCCATGTACCTACTTCCTAAAATATACCCAAACCATAGGCATTACCATCTGTGAGCACTGTACTGGTCTTAGCAAAAAGTAGTGACTAATATGATGTCTTTTTATCCCTTGCCTTGATTCTTTAGTGTTTAGGATTGAAGTGCTTAGAAGGATAATACTTGCCTTTGCTGAAGTGGTAGCTGACCTACAAAGAGGCAGAGAGCTGGCTCTTACATTTCTGTCTTCTCCCAGAATTATGTCTTTCTCAAATATGTTTATTAATTTAGTGTATTTCTACTGAGCCCAGAATTTCTCTGAATTCCAGAATACAGTGGTAAGCTGGGAACTGATGTGAGTCTGTGTGATTCAGGCATGTAGAGGACAGTTAGTTACTTGCATCATGGTCCCATTACCTTTGCATAAGTGGTTTGCTGTCCTATTAGTCCCACACCAAAACCTGCCACAGTCAAGAGCCTACACCTATCCAAAATCTCAGAAAAGTAGGGGAAAGGGGAGTTCTGGGAGTGGTTCATGTGTGAAACCTCCTGCAGTTCCGCTCCTCCATAGCAGGGACCTGGGATAATAAAAACTCACAGAAATTGCCAGGAGGACCATAGCAGCTCTCTTCCTCCTGGCAGAGCCCACTGCCAGCACAGCCCCACTTCCAGCTGCCTGGGAATCCCAGCATCCCAGGAGCTGCACTTGATCTCCTTGCATCTCAAGCGCCTCAGTTATGCCACCTTGAATTAGGAGCGTCTGCTGCCTGTGTAACCTTGGCGCTCGCCCTCTTTTCTTCCCAAGCTGCCTTGCCTAAATATTGTTTCTACTTGCAAAAACGTTGCATTACATCGCCATGGCGAGACGTCCTCCCTTGTCACTTCTGAGCAGTCTCTGTGTGCTGCAAGACATGTGGGTGACCTTGGCCACCTTTCAGCCACAGAAGCTGTTGGCCCCTGGCTTTTTTTCTCATGATGGGGCTGATAATCCTCCATAATTAAGTCTCTTTCTATACAACACGTGGATTAAATATAGGGTAAAAAGCTTGTTTTTTTGGAAGTGAAGTGGTTTTTGAGGGTCATTCTCATCAGCAAATGTGACATTTGAGTCAGATTATCTGACATAAGATTGACTGGCCAGGACAATTCTCACACCATCTTAAGCTCTTACCCAGCACAAGGCAATGCACATAGTGTTTTTTAAATGGGAGAGATGGATCTGTCCATTACCAATGACAATATCTTTTTGCTATAACAAAGGAGTGTTGCTAAGGAAACTAAAATTGGCCATGGTCTTGCCAGTCAGAAATCCTTGTGTGGGCTCCATTACAACCACAGCATTTAACTGTTACACAGTATTCTTCACTAAGGTCAGAAAGTGTGATGAAGCATCAGTGGGGAACCTGCCGTGGACCGGATATCTGAATTTCTGTGACATTGGAGGGGATTTAACTACCTCAGTGTATTTCCAAGGTTGTTCTAATGCCTTTTTTAAGATAAAGAGAGTCCAAGAGATCAAAACCTGCTCCTGCTTTTTCTGCCCACCTCTCATCTGCACTGTAGCACCTCCTCCCATCATCTCTCTTTCATCAGATTGCCATTTTTAATCAGTAATTCCAGTGGTATCGTAGTACCAAGAAAATAACCTTCCTCCATTCAAAAAGATGTGGAAGCTATCAGCAGTACCCTCCTAGAGTCATTAGTCCTGATCAGGAGTGCTGCCTGAGCTCGGCTATCACTTTGTGAATGACCCAGGGCACTTGTGACTCGTGGCCAATATATTCTGTATCACAAAAATCATTGGGAGAAATCACTGGGACAAATTTTAGGTGATTTTGAGTGGTTTTTAATAGAGGAGTGAGAGGGAGAAATGGAAGGCAGAGCAGAAGGGGTTTGTGAAAAACAAAAGAGGAAAGACTTCGTGCAACCACCTATTGCTAGAAAAAATCTTTTTTAGCAGCTCCTTATTGCAGCTTTAAGAACTAAATGGGCTTCTTTAACAATTTCTTTGGTTTTGTTTTACCTCTTTACAGTTTGTGTGCGATTCTTCCCATGCTGTTCAGTGGACATCACAAAATTTCCAGGCAAAATTTGGTGGAGGCTGAGAAAAACCTGCTACAGAATCGTCGAGCACAACTGGTTTGAAACTTTCATCATATTCATGATCCTGCTGAGCAGTGGAGCCCTGGTAAATGTGACAGCTTTTCCTAGCTGGTTAAAAGTGGGCATGGGTCTCAGTGTTCTCCAGTTTACCTGACTCTAAGATCTTATGAGCCCTTACTGGTCATTTCTCAAAGCAAAGCGTGTTTGGGGCTAAAACAAGTCTTTGACTTTTCTGATTTTGTGTGCCCTTACCATATGGTGGGGAACTTTCTTCTGTTATAACATAAAATTCTGACTTGTACATGTTTTGAAAAGAAAATTTTTAAGGAATTCTGTGTGAGGAAGTTTCTCAGCATTACTGCTTCAGCATCCCATAACTGTTCCCTGAGAGTTCCCATCTGGAGAGTTTTATTTTCCTCCAGGGCTGGCTTTTTTTTTTCCTTTTTTCTTTTTCCTTTTTCCTTTTTCCTTTTTCCTTTTTCCTTTTTCCTTTTTCCTTTTTCCTTTTTCCTTTTTCCTTTCTCCTTTCTCCTTTCTCCTTTCCTTTCCTTTTCTTTCCTTTCCTTTCCTCACATTCTGTAACCAGCAAATGAAAATCATAGAAGACACAGAGGGCACTGAATCAGTGCTATCCATGGAGTTAGGTGGTATTTATGCTTTGAATACACCTTAGTTTAACCCACTGCACAGGTAACTCCTCTTTGCATCCAAATAAACGTGTATGTACAGAGTCTGGTTGGTCACTGCCTAGGACTCTGACAGGGAATCCTCTCCTCCTGAGATCCCACCGCATACTGGGGTTATCCTCTCTGCATTGAGCCCTGGGCTCTTCACAGAGATGGCAGCATATATTTGTGTTTCTCTTTTACATGTCAGGAATGTCACTGAAGTTGGTGGGATTTCTCCCAGGTTTTATCCAGACATAGAGCAAGGACGCAGATCAAGAGTTCTCCAGGCTTTGGTCTGGTGGTCACTGGTCTTGTCCTTCATAATGGAGTAAGACATCCACTTACTAAATTTACAGGCAGTGCCGTGTTTGGGCAGGTTATCCCTATATTTCTGGAGGTCAGGATTAACTTCAGCCAAATGGATGAAACCGCCTTAAATAGCAAGGTGAACATCATCTTAGAAAGGTGCGTGCTTCACCTCATCAGGAATAACTAGGGGCAGGAAGGCAGGATGCAGGAGGACTGTGAGGTAGCAGATTTACTAAAAAGAGCTGGAGAGAGAGCAGGCAACAAACAGGACAGAGTAAACTACATCACAGAACCACAGAGAAGCCGAACACCCCACTGGGCTGTATAAATTATCGTGTTCTTCCACTCCAGTTGGCATCAAGGAGGCCTCAGCTGGAGCACTGGCTTCAGCTCTGGGCACTGTGCGTTGGGAAAGACATGGGCTAATTGAAGAAACTCCAGAGGAGAACAGCACAAATTATCAGTGGCCTAAAAAAAAGAGGAAGACACAGAAGTACTGGGTTTATGTAGTTTAGAGAAACTCTCTGCAGGGAGACAAGAAGGTGGAAATGCATAAATGTTGATGCAAAAAGGAAAGTAATGGACTGTACTCCAGGTCCACCAGGGATGGGCTAAAAGTTCACCCAGGGAATTTTATTTTATTATGAAAAGTAAAAGAGGCTGAAAAACTTGGGTAAATAGTAGGCTGCTGAAAATTGTCACAGCTTTGCTGAAATCAATGGAGTCTGACAGTTTTTGCACCAGCTTGAGAATCAGAATGTTAATTTTTGAACACATTTTGAAGGGGGAATGTCTCTTGCTATAATATGCTTTAGACGAATACACTTCCTTGCATGTGTAATTAAAAATGCCTTAGATACTGAACGCTGCAATATAAATCTCATTTAATTTTCATTGCACGCATTCATTTAGTTTTTGTGAATTTCAATTTAGCCAGTGCAGTTCTGTATAAGGGCAAATTATCCTGCATTTTCCCACATATCAGTGCTGTGCTTCAGTATTTGGACTGGAGATATTGGAGGCAACACAACTTTTTTCCTCTGTTATTCTGGGGTGAGCTCTTCCAAAAACTGAGCTCATCTGGCTATATCCCTAGGTCATACTAAGTTCTTAAGGGAGAAGAGCTATATATACCCTTAAGCCAGTTTATATTTTTGTGTGGTAGTTAAACCATGAGAATATATCTGCAAAAGATCCAAAAACCTTTCTTAAGCGTTTAAACCATAATCATCCAAACTGGAAACCTGTTTTTTAATAGTGATTGTGGATAAATGCAGGTATCCTGCTTAACTCTTTTAACACACAAAGCAAAGCAGAAGACATAACCCTTCTTGGCAAAGATTTCATGCATTGTCACCATGAAAAAATGCAAAGCACCAGAGTTTTGTCATTTGGGTAATATCCACAGCTTGTCCAGAAGTACAGAAGTGTTCAGGTAGCATATTTTTCATCCCTTAATAAGCTGCTTCCTGACTCACAGTGTGCTCTTAGTAGACAAAACTCAATGTACTTTTGGATAAGTTAGTAGAAAATAGAGAGAGCAAAGGAGGGAGAGGAGGAAATCACTTTAAATAGTTTGTTGTTATTTTTGCAGTAATTGCAAAGTACAGCAAGTCATCTGACAAAGTGAGTGAGCCCCTATGAGAAGTGATAAACTCCAATCTGTGCATTGTTTTCTGTGGCTTTCTCCAGCAGCTCTTTCACACCCTTGAAATATCATTTTTGAAGGCAAGATAGGAGACAGAGTTGCAGTGAAAACGTCACCCCAAAGTGTGGGGACAAATGGACAAGCTTTGGCACAGGCTGCCAAAGCTTTCTTGTCAGTTTAATTACTGTTCCCTGGCAGGCAAACGAGCAGTGTGACTGCTTGAGTGACAAGTACCACACTTCTTGTATCTCCAGGCACTGGGTGTTTGCTAACTTTTTGAAGTTCATCAGAAAGTGGGTACAGACCTGGAAATATGTAAATGCAGATAATTCAGAGGATTAGCACAGACCCTCTCAAATAATGTTGTTTCTTGCTGACAAGTGCTCTGGGTCACACGATGGGACGAGAGTAATATGTCAAAGCTTGGGTTATCCGGGTTACAGGGGCTTGGGAGCAGCTTGTGTAACAGCAGTGGCAAGCAGAGCTGGGGAACCAGACCATAACTTGACTTAGGAGTCCCAAAAAAGGTCATATATGGGCAAACCTGTCACTATGATTCTACATTTTATTTGGCTTACATTATAAAGTGAAGGCTAAATTATGAGACAGCTTTATTTGCTCTCTTTTAGGAGGCATATTGTTTTATGTCTTAAATATTTTAAAGGGGTTATTAAGTTGCAGGTATTTGATAAAGTCCTTTCATGATGCCCTGCATAAGATTAGTTAGAGAGACAGATGAGGTGGAGAGATAGATACCTTGACCTTTAAAACATTATTGTTCTGTTAAGTGAATAATAATGAGCCTTTCTTGAGGCAGATAGCTGTAGCTACCTGAAATGTGATGACTGAACAGAAGCTGGAGAACTCCAGTACTCCATAACAGGCAGGTTAATAACCCAATTTGTCACCATTAGCAATAAGATCTATTTGGCTAAATGTAAGGGTCATATTCTGTCTCCTAAATATAGACATCCTATGCCCTGGGACATCTGAGGTGCCCGGATAGCAGTGGCACTGCCAACAGGAGCTGAGGCAGGATGTTCTCGGGCAGCTTGGGGTGGGACTCTGCTCACAGACTCACACTTCCAAATTCAGGGATCATAAGCTCTTTCTACACTCAAATGATGTCTAGTCAGCACAGCCAGTAGAGGCTGGGGAGAGATAGCTAAGCTTATGTCCGCTATAAAGGAAAGCTGAACAGATTTCTCTTAGGTCACGGTCAGTCTTGTTTGTGCCTGAGCCCTCCTTCTGATTGTAACATTAAAATGTGTCAGAAATCACAGACAGTATATGATATGTTATCAAATACAGACTTGCAGCACAACACCCATGCTTTCCAACATGATGTAGGAGAAATTGTTGATCAGTCCTTTGTACTTCCAGGCCTTTGAAGATATTTACCTTGAAGACCGAAAAAACATAAAAACCATGCTGGAATATGCTGACAAAGTATTCACTTACATCTTTGTCTTGGAAATGCTCCTGAAATGGGTGGCTTATGGCTTCAAGAAGTATTTCACCAATGCCTGGTGCTGGCTGGACTTCCTTATCGTGGATGTAAGTATCATTTTGGAACTACGATGCTTCTTGTGTTGGATTTTGTAACGGGTAAGAACACGCTGTTAAGTTTGGCAGCTTTGTGTTTGCAAATTGACAGCTGCCACTCCAACTCTGAGTATCAACCCTGGGCAAAGCTCAAAGGAGGTCTTGATATGTAATTGTCCATCGCCAGGAACGGGTGTGCCAAAGCAGAGGGGAACGCTTTGTGTCGTGACATAGGGGTGTCACCCTGCTAGTTTGAGTCACATTCCCTTCTCTTCCCTAGGAACTCACTCTTTCTTTTAGTGTTTAACATCTCTTTCCACACTCCCAGCTAGCACAGGGTCCAGTTACCTCCGACTGCTCCACACATGACCTCGACACACGTCTTTCAGCAGATTAGGGAAGCTGTCCTTGGCGTGGCTTCCTGGCGAGGCTGCCAGCAGCACGTAACAGTATGTTCAGTACTGCCTCCCAAGTATTTACCAGTGAAGGAGTCCAGCAGAAGGTGTGAATAAGTCCTCTTGGCAAAGTGACTTCACTATTACAAAACATTACAAAATACTCCAAATCCTTGAAATGCCGCAACGCTTCTCCTAATTTACGGATAATCGTTAAAAAGTGATTGCTGAACAAAAGGGAGGTCATGCCCCAGGAGTGTTACCACTACCAGGTTTGTCTCCTCCAAATTGATGTGGGATCTCCCATATTTGGGAAAAGTCAGCAACATCACATCCTCCAGAAGAAGCTTAACATTTCATCACAGCATATCAACAAGGAGGCAATTATCTCCCCGAGGCCATTTCTTATTAGCTTGAGGTATTAGTGTGGGAGGCTGGCAGAGGTTTGTCATGATTATGTAACTTATTAAACTTCAGATAAATTATTTTTCCCCATTTTACATCTGAACCTTGACTCGGGGGAAGAACAACAGTTTCTTTGGCCCCGGCCCAGGAGAGCACTTCAGTGGGACGATTTACTTGTTTGAAGTTATGGACATGTCTAAGTGCACTGCTGGATCAGAGCCTTTGGAAGCTTCTCCAGAGCTTTAATAAATTGATTTATGAAAAGGAAATTCTTTACATAAATTGTGGGTCATAAATTCTTCTTTGCATACATGCTTGGAAGCCTCTTAAAGGGAAGGCATTCATTTTTCTCAGATTAGCTTCAGCAGAAGAGGAAGGCCTGGTTTAATTATCTGACCACAAAATTGCAAACCACCAGTTCCTAAGTTATAGCCCAGCCCTGAAAACTGTTCTTACTGTGGTTTAGGACAAGTGACATAGCTTAGCTTTTCTGTTTTCTCCATCTGTAAAAATGAGACTAATAGGACTCACCTAAAGTATTGTATGGGCTTCCAGGAATTTTATATTGGGGTTATTGTTTCAATGAGCTTCTGAAGACTAGAAGGGCTGAATGAGGGCTGGATGTTGAATAAGTAGGGGTCTTCCTGACGGGAGCAGCGGTTCACGCAGTGAATTCACTGGGGCAGTTTGGAGCTCTGCTGCATCATTAAGAGTTTGAAATGAGTTCCACACTTGTTAGAAATACGTACTTTGTAGCATGACATCTCATTAATGCCAAAGAGAGTAAACCAAAAGCTAAGCTGAATTCTGTCCTCCATGTGAAAAACCCCCTTGGAACAGGCGCCACACAAAAAATGCAAAGTCTTTATGTAACACCAAAAATTAGCTACGTTTGCCTTTTAATGATGGATTTTGTGGGTATAATGACAGTTATAGAGACAGACACAGGTGGGCTGGGGAAAGGGGCTTCACCTTTCCCTGTCACACATCTGAGCACATGTGACATAAAACAGTGCTGTGCAGAAAGGCCCCTGGGACTGCCCTTGTCCCCAGAAAATAAATCACAGAGCCTTCTTACTGACCCTGAGTGTTTTATTTTCTTAACCCATGCTTAAAGGTTCCATCCACACTTAAATATTCTTTTTGCAAGGTCCCAATCTAACCAAAAAGTTGCTCCACCCTTGAGTTGTTTTGGTTGTTGATTGACTCTAGGCCATCACTTGCTCTTTAGTGTTCCCAATGAATAAAGCTTTTCCCCAAGCCTCACTCTTTCCTTGAAAACGTTTTCCCAATGCAAATTATGAGAACCTGGTACTATATTTTTAGCGGGTTTAACAGATGCTTTTCTCCTACCCTATTGCTAACCCACCCTGCTACTCTGAATTGGCACAGTAACATCCTATCATTTTTCCAGCACACTTTTTATTTCAATTTGCATTTTCTTTTCGGTCCTTTGAGAACCAAATCATTGCAACTGAGCTGCAGAAGGGAGTGAATGGATGAATTAGCTGCTCCAAAAGAAGCAGATGAACTAGTTGTCTGATTTTCTCAAATTTATTTGTTTAAAATTATTCACTTAAAAATTCCTGATCTGCAAATTATTCATTAGGGGTTTGGTATCAGTATTCAGAATTCAAGCTGCAATGGTTGATTTTTGATTGGACATGTGAAACCATCTCTCATCTGTGTTTTCTAATTGTACAAATGCAACTCAGAATCTATTTTCTGTTTTGAATAATTCATAAAACCAGCTCAAAAATTTGCAAGTATTCAGTATTTCTAAATGTGATTTTAACCCAGAGGGGGTATAAGCATATTGCTTCTGAATTATATTGATCTTTTGTACATCCTACCTTTTGAGAGACCTTTGACACTGATTTGGGCCACTGGAACAGCAAAGGCTCCATCTGACAGTTGTGGATTAATAAAGAAAATGCTGCCTCACAATGCCTAAACATCAAAACACCCAGTAATCCACAAACTGAGAGCTATTTTTGCTGGATATAGAATCCCTAAAGGATGATCTCTGATAATGGGCTTCTCAGCAACTCAAAGAAGTGTGCTAGTGTAGGAAAAACCATAAGAAAGTGCTTTCAAAAACGTTGTAATACAATAAAGTCCTATCAACAACACTGCTGCATATTTCTTTGGGAGGACAGGAGAAAGGGTTAATCAAACCACAAAACACAGGCTCATTTCAACTTAGGGCACCTGGGAAAGATGCCTTAGATGTCTGCTGGAATTTGGATATACTGAACAAACATCATCAAAGTCCATCTATACATGTTACCTACCTGTAAAAAACAAGTATACTGCTAAAAGTAACTCCTTTCTACACTGCAGAGATCACCTCTCTGTGCTCATGAGTTGGAGTGGTGGGCACTCAATCAACAGCTCTTTTCAAATGAGGGAAAAGCAGAGATCGTAGTATGTCTGTGTAGGCAGATGTAAGTGTAGGCAGACATCAATATCACCATCAGGAATGGTATTTATGCACAGCCCTCTTTGCTAGGATGCACAGGCAAATATTTTCACAAAGTATAGATATTTTCCAAGCATTCATGCGAGCAAAACCTCTTGGTACAAAGCAGATTAAATGAGGAGTCTGACCTTGGCCAGAGATGGAGGTGGGTGGCATTCAAAGTGAATGTTTATGAAAACTGCTCTTCACCAGTCCTGTCCTGCAACAGGCAGAGAGAGCTGGGGTTTAAAACAAGGGGCACATAGACTCCACCAGTTGTGCACGCTGGTGTCATGTTTATGTTCCTTTCAATTGTTTCCTCTGACCTATAAATATTATCTTGAGCTTATCTAGTTTGAGCTTCAGCCAATTAATTCTGAGCTATGTCCCAGTCTCTGCTGACAGCGGATGGATTATTCCATTGCATGGTCAGTTTGGGAAAGGCATCAATCTGGAGCTTAGCATCATTCAAAGACTGGAGGTGTTGCAGTCAACAGCTTCTTCACTCCCTGCTCATGCATTGAAGGCAGAGGTGAGATACTGGAACCCTACAGAAGCTGTCACGAGAAAACTCATTGGAAAGGGATGTGAAGTCCCATCTCATTAGTAAGAATGCATGGAAAAAAAAAGTCACAGCCAAGTTTCATTGCCAGTGGCATTCACAGAAAAATCCTCTTAAACCATCACTAATGTCATCACTCTAAAAAAAAGTCCATTATCACAAATCCATCATCTCCATTGCAGCTTTTGGGTTCAATTTAATTGACCAAAAGTTAGTTCCAATCCAGGTTTAAAAAAAAAACAACCCTGATTGTCACATACTGATTTCAGAGATAAGGGAAGATGAGGGTTTCTCCACCAATTGTTTCTAAGATTATCTCATCTTTCAAGACTTGATACTTGCAGAAAGCTATTTTCTTAAGCAATTGCTTTTTTAGGGATGCTGGCAGCCTTCTTCCTCTCCAGCCATCTCCAGCAATGGGCAGTCCTTGCATTATGTCCTGCAGCAGCGGGAGAGATCATCTCTAATTCTCACTTTGTGCCCTGATGCTCCACCAGTTTCTCTCCAGCTGAGTCACCAGGGATAAAGATTGCGCTTTCTATCCCTTTTCCCAGAGAGCTGGCTCTGGTGCCGTGAACTCAGGGGCTCACAACAGCTTTTGGTAGTATATCTGTCTGCAAAATAGCTCAAGCAAGGCTCAGCAATGGTTTTGAAGGCCAGACATCTCGAATCAGTTATGCAACAAGTCCACCAGGCAGGATTTTGTAGATGCTTTTATGGAAGTAAAATAGTATGCATTTTTCAGTCTCCACAATAACTTTTGTGAATGATTCTAACACAACATGTTTCTGATGTTTGCCTGGAGCTGCTGAGTTTGTACCTAGGGATCTGTATTCCCCAGTCAGCAGCTTTCCAAATGTCCTGTTTGCTGCCAAATTTTCTGTTTGCTTGTTTGAGAACTGCTCATGGATGTTCAGTCATGAAATGCACTATCATTTTCCCTGAACACTTAAACAAAAACAAGGGCATTACATAGGAGAGTTTCCTGGAAAGAACTTGCTCTAAGATTTCTGCTTTGGATACTTTATTGTCAGACAAATTAAGAAGCAGCTAATAATCCTTGAGTCTGAGATGAACATTTTAAAACAGTCTTTTTATCCCTAGTTAAAAATTGAATTGAATTAAATTATGCCCTTGTGCTGGATTGTCTTTAAGTGACAATTAAAAACTTGCTGTGTGAAGTAAATATTGATGGCTTATGATTACTTTAATTGTTTTTTTCCATCTGTATTCCCTGTTGATTAACAAGGTGATTTCTGTTTGCTGTACCAGTAATTACACAATCTGCTGTAATGAGTCGTTCCCAAACAGCACTGAAATCCAATTTGTATTCTTGGGAAATTACCCTAAAAGCATGTGAATTTCATCTAGCTTCTGTTCAGAAAAGCACACAGGAGCAGAATGACAAAAGTACTGCCAAGGCAAATTAAAAATAATATGGCTTGTCAGTTGGAGGAGCATCCTAAGAGTGAACGTATTAGTGCGCTCTGTGAGTTGTCAAAAATCCATGGGTACAATGGGGTATTATTATTCCAGAGTTCATTTTTTGACTAGATTTTTTGCAGTTCCTCAAAGCAAATGGGCATGTGGGATTTTTGAAGATGTCTTAGTGCACATTCTTCTGAGCATCTCTGATGGCATAAACCTCCCAGATAACTAATAAGAATGAGATTCCCTCTCCAGAAGCCAGGAAGCCTGGTTTTGAATAGGAAAAAAACAGAAAGAAGAAAAAAACTAGTTTACTACGTATTGGATAATTTAGGATAAGTGGAAAAAAAAATTCCATATGAAGTTAAGTGGTTTTAATGTGTGTTAGCAGGTCAGCTGAGGCTGCAAATCTCCCTTCTGCCACCCCACTCTTTATCTCAGCATAACACATGAAAAAACATCCAAATGTCTGGTCTTATCTTGGTTTGCACCTCATGTTTGTTACCACAGAGATGCTAAAAGGGGAGCAAGCAGGCTTTGCCAAGTGGAAGCACAAGCTCAGTTTCAGACAAGGCACAGCAGGACAAAGCACACTGCAGCCAGACCGAAAGGGATGGCAAAAGCAGGTGTGGAGAGAAGTCCACAGTAAGCCTAGTTCACTGCCTGCCTACACCTTTGCAAAGTGTTTAGGAGATGAATAATTACTGCAATTACTGTAGAATTTCAATTACTGAGGGAGAATTTCAGCTTTCAAGAGTGGTATTAAAAAAACCATCTCAACTCGGATTGTGCCGAGCTAGGTTTACCAAACATTTCTGTTTCTTGAAGTTATTGAAAGATGGAGCATGTTTCAATGTCCTTTTTTAGAAGACTATGCTTAAAAAGAAAATAATGAATAAAATCCTGGAGTTCTTGCATGCAGCTTGCTTGGCCCTTTCCATCACTGTGAGTGTAGCAGCCAAATTCTGTATACAGTGATTTTCTCCCTTGCATGAGAAATCAGAGCTGGGAGGGACACACAGACTGTTTTTAACAGTTCAGAGTCCCACACACTCTGCAGGGACAGAGGAGGATTGTGCCACAGTTCCTCTCCCTGATGACCAGCACCTTTGAAACCCCAACTTGCAGACCAAAAAATGTCTTCCCATCACACTTGTGGCTCCATCCAGAATGACCAGGAGCAGCTCAAGAGACTGGTGTCAGGAGGAGGAAAAAGGAGGAAGTGAAGGGAGAGAAACAGCGGAAAAAGGAGGAAGTGAAGGGAGAGAAACAGCCTGCAGAAGGACAGGGATTCGTTATTAATGAGAGAGAGATAAAAGGAATTGGGATGAAAGTTGAAAGCTGTGCCCTAGTGGTGTACAGACCTTGTGCTGGCCTCCTACCCTGGTAAGGCTGTCTTTGGGGTGTTTTGTGCTGAGGCAAATGAAGACTCCTGCTTGTGGTACTTTTATCATTAGCCTTCCTGGCAAAAGTCAGAGATCCTATAATTCTTCAGAGTCCCTCTCTATTCTGGCATATTCAATACAATATCAGAATCAATCAGGTTCAAAAATCCAACTGAACAGCGACAATTTTCAAGCTTAGACGGTCGTATTTCCCACATCAGCTTGGTATTTTTTGTATTGATTTTGAACATCTGATTAAATAGATACTTTAGGGAAACAACCAAATCCAGAACAGCACCTTGTGGAAACAAACCAAACAGATTTTTTCTCTTTTTTTTTGTCTTTTTTTTTTTTTTTTCATTATGTCATGTATAAGTAGGGTTGATCCTAATACTGCCCAGAAATAAACATGCCTTCAGCTCAGCACCTCAGCTCCCACTGGCTGGGATGGAAATGCAGTGGAGTCGATGGGGCTGAGCCCCCAGGGAAATGTTCTCTCAGTGATCACTATGCACACCCCTGGCATGCTAACGCCATCTTCACATAATAAATAATAATCAAGTGTATTCCTGTCTCTCCTGACTACAGCAGTCAGCATCAAGAAGGTACCCTGGGATGAATAATGAGGTGGCTTTGGAGATCTTTTTAAGGGGAGAATGTCTTTCCTCTTCAGCTGCCCTAACTAAATCCAGGCTGTCTCTGCACAGCATCTGGATGAGAAGCAGAACATAGTTGGTGATGAAGAAACTATTTTGCTCTAAATCATGATAGTTATAAATATAAATATATATATGTATACAAAAATATGTATATAAATAAACCAGACTTTTCAGGACATCTGCACCTGCACAGCCACCACTGCTGCAACAAGGAGAAAGTCTTTGAGTCTTGTGCAAGGTTTGGATGATCAAGGAGCATCATGTGATCCCCAAAATTCACAGCAATCCCTCTGCCCGGTGTTAAAAAACGGGACCTTAGGGTGTGGCAAAGGTGCCTGTTTTCAGTAAGAAAGGTGAATGGAGACAAGCTGAAAATCCATTTGGAAAGGGAGAGGTGGGAAAGCTGCAGATCAGTAAGTCAGTTTGCTGCCTCGCTGGATGTAAACTTGCAGCAGCAGGTCGACTCGCCCTCAGAAATTAGCTGAGGTTTAATCCATGATTTGCAGCCATCTGCCTTGGGAATTGACTGGAGCTGTTAGAAAAGCCTGAGCAGGTGTAAAGGAGGTGACAGATTAAGAGAACAGCAAGACGTAAAGAGGTTCTTCTGGAAACCACCAGGAAGCAATTAGGATGCAGGGATGATTTATTTAAAAGCATTTAACCCAACAAAAGTGACACATGCTGTTTGCAACAAGGCTGCCCTCTGACAAGGAAACATTGCCTGAAAAGCGTGGACATGAGGAGAACAAAGCTGAGAACATGGAATATTAAAGGAGTTTCACAGCTTTAGTCTAAGTAGTAGATGGGGGAAAAAAAATAAGAAAATAACATGAAAAAGGAAAAAAAAAAGAAGAAATATCCTGTAGAAAAAAAAAAAAAGAGTGAATGATGTAAACAACTTTTTAAACCTGAGTTATAAGAAATATTTCTGGGCTTTCCAGGAGATATTTTTTTTTATATAATTAATCTAGGCATTCGTGTAGCCCATCATGTTACAATACATGAGAGCACTCCATGAGCAGTAATGAACTGCTGTGGTGGGAGAAGCTGTTTGATAGCTCTTTTCCAGGCACGCTTTCATCTCCATGCCATGGACCAACCCCAGAGCAGCCCTAAGGAGTTTGTATTCTTTACCTGAATGTGAGGGTTGTGATTCAAGGAAACAGGTAGCAGAGATGGGAATTTAGGTCATCTTAGTGTTTCTTCAGTGTCCTAATTTTAAGACTTTCCTTTAACTTTATGCCCTCCTTTCATAACATGGAATTTCTTGATTGACAGGTGCAATCATGCAGTTCAGCATCTGTAAAGGGAAAAGGGATATTTTAAAAAAATAAGACAACAATAAAAGTCTGCTCAGAAATGGTGGATGTCAAGGGGAATATCAGCCTCATAACAAGCTCCTTTCTTCCAACTTTATTTCAGATTGCTTAAGAAATTCCACGTATTTCAGTTTATTTGCAAATTTCCCTTTCCATGAAAAACGTAGGTTTTCCAGCTTGCATTTGGGGTACAGACTTAATTTTGGTCCAAATCAAGGGGAGCAACTTGTAACCTCAGGCCTGGCTCTAAAAGGCACTGTGAAGACTTCTTTGGGTAATCCTATCCTTGGCAGCAATGGACAGGAGAAACCAGGCTGGACTGAAAAGAAACACCCAAAGTAAAACAAGTGCTCTTTCCTCTTTCTCTACTTTTTTTTTTTTTTTTCCACAATTAGAGAGGGAGAGACAGGTTCCTGGAGCACATAAAAAGCTATTTGAAAGCACTGTGGGCCTGCATTAGCTGAAACTGCTTATTTAAATAAGTGGCCAAAGCTTTCAACTCAGCTGCTGTGCTTCCATTCAGACGTCCTTTTCTTTTTTCTCTGATCCCTCCCCCCTAATTTGAACAAGCAGGTTAATTTGATGAAATTCCTGGCTGCATAAAGCATATGCTGTTGCCCATACCAGGAAGGAGGTCTCCTCTTCCCCCCGAGACAGACGCTCACAGGGCATCACTCACAGATGTGTTCTGCAGCAGGCAGACAATTAGTAGAGGTTCTTGTTGGTTTTGGTATTTATATGATCACCAAAGGAGGATTTTTGCTGTTCCACAGGCAGAAGTCCTTGTTTTCTGGGCTCTGCTGTTAATTCATCTCAGTGGTGGCCAGGGGTTAATTCAAAAATACTGTCTGTGCTGCGTAGCATCTGCCTTGGAATAGTGTCTCAGGTCTGCTTCCAGCTGGATCCAGTGGATGCTCGTGGGTTATCTGAAATGATGTGCTTTTAGGCTGGTGAAAAGGAATGCAAAAAAGGAAGTAGCAGCCTTTATTCCACCTGAAACCCACCTTCTTGCTATAGGAAACTCCATCAGCCTCAGGTGAAACACTGCTCCCAAATTCTGTGCCCTTGACTCCCTGTAACCTCCCATGGTTAGGGAGTGTAGGGATGCCACTAATATGCTATTAAAATGTATGCATGTGGGAAGGAACCCACTACTGTTATAAATGCAATCAGTCCCTGGGAAAAAAAGTCTGTGATCCTCTGATTAAAGGCCTTTTCCCCTGAGTGTGCTGCATTATCAGACTTCCTACTTCACAATTGTTTTTCTGCTGCCTTAAAATTCTCTTCTGACGGCTTTACTGGGTTTACATCAGTTTACAACAGTGATTACTTAAGTCACCATCAGATAAAGAAGACATATAAACTTATTTTAGAAATTTATCTCTGTATGTTCATGGTGAATAATTTTAATAGTCAGAAAATGCTGCATATCTGTAACTGTGAGCACCAACATGAGCACACTGGGAGTCTAACATCACATGGGTGCCACCTGGGTACACATACACAAGTCATCTTTCTTATCTCAAGAATGATTTATTTCCCTAAAATAGTGAAACTACCACAAGAAGGTGGCAATTAGTGAAAAAGTGTTCTGATTCACGGACAAGACATTCAGACAATCTCATTAGCATTGTATTATATAAATATAGTTATATCAGCAATAATTTGAACAGTTATCAATTCCTAATCTTAGGATTCATGTGCTCTCCACTGTGTTACATTGCTGCCTGGCCTTCAGGGGAAGGTTTTTATGAAAAACCTGGAAAACTATTTGCAAACAGGTACTGAAAGGATTAAAAATGTTTGCCTTATTATGAATCTGGAGGTTACATTGACCCTAGAGGTGTTTTCTGGGTGCCAGCACATTTCTCATACTGAGCAGAGCACAAAGCAGAACCTTGGAGCTGTTCTGAGCTGCACAGCCTCGTAACAGAGATAAAAAGTCACAGAAACAGCTGACTTCACCTTTTGCTGTGTTTATGTGGGGCAGTCAGCACCAATTTTGAAAACTGCTTGATTTTGTCCCTAAAAATAGCCTTCCGGGTCACTTTTAATCAAGTCTAAATGGCCAACTCCTTGCGTTAGAAATTCTCCTCTAAATAAAATTTGACAGGGATACCTTCAAAACCAACATCCAAGCATTTAAACAAGTTGTCTCAAACTCCAGCCTTGTAAATCATTGCCAAATATCACACAGTTTCGTGACCTAATCCTCTGAAGAGATATCTAATGCTGTGTAAATCTGTGTCAGGAGGACAGCAGCACCTGTGATGTGTTTCAGGGTGACATTTACAGCTCTGGAAATGAAACAGTAACCCACTCAGATCCAAAGTCTGGTTTTGCAGGATTTGAACCAAACACCTTCTGCCTTGAGAAAAAGGGAAGTTATGGGACATAAATCCAGGAGGAGGGAGGAGTCCTGTAGCAATCAAGGCAGTTTGAAGACCTTGAGAAGATCTGACTTTCAGTCATTGTGTGTGAAACTAGCAAAGAAGGGTGTTGGGTACTCTGTATTAGATTAATTTTCTTTTAAATATATACATTCACCTTACAAATCAATTATACAGATGAATGAACTTCCCATGGTATGTGAGTGTATGGATCTTAATTTCTATATCTGAGCACACTATCATTGAACTATTTTTTTTATACCTTCAGCCTTTCTGGATAGGAAACTTGAAGGCTTTGTGAGGTTAAGGCTGCTTTCTACACTGAACTTTCCACCAGAGACAGAAATATGTGCCACAGTGTTATTCCCATCATGATATCTCCATAATGCCACAGTTTTAAATTACTTAATTGAATGGGTTTAGTATATAAGTACGCCGTGCATTTGTTTACTGCTATCAGACAAATCCTCAGCCCTTCCTCATTATTTAGGCAACATTAAGTTAATGGGGAGGAAGAATGAAAAGAAAAGGCTTTGAACTCTATGTTAATGCAGCTTCAGAGCACAGGATGAAATCAAAGCTGGTAAGAAATGGGGAAGACAGAAAATGGGTGGTGCCTCAGTCTGGGAGCATTGGGGAGTTTAAGATGGTTTTTAAGTTGAACCCAGGTTTTCATCTTTAACTGTGAGTATTAAGTGAGCAGGACTTAGGTGAAAGGAACATGTCAAACATACAGCACTGCTTACTCTAAAATAACTTTTTAGGTGTGCTCATGTCACAGGTTTACAGCTGCTTTCTTAGAGATGGAAGCAAAGGCTTTGCCAGTGATTTTTACCTCCCCTGTGTCTAAGGAGCCTAAGAGTCCCTGAACTCAGTCTGCCTGTTTACTGTGATGTTCTTATAGGACTCTCACCAGTAAAATGCAGAAGTGTTTGTTAAGACCTTCCTTCTGCACCAGCCACTGGGTCTGTACACGGGAGGTGAGTTTGTGTCACACCTTGTTAGAGGGTGACATGTCACAGCATGACAGCCAGCCTCTGTGCCACTTCTGCAGACGTGGGCTGACTTATCCTGGCAGAAAGCCAGCCCACTGCATCAAGCCCAGGCTTGGTGTCTCTGAGACCTCCTGCCCTTAGGCTTGCTGTCACCCACATGCCACAATAAAGCCATCAATAGGTAAATAATTTAACAAATTCAGCAAGTTTTACAAAGGTGCTTAGCTGTGCAGAAAGCGCCTGTAGGTAAATGGATGCAAAATCTGGAGAAAAGCTGCTCCATAGAGGAGACTGGTTTGTGACTTAGGGGATCAAGCTGGTCTTATCCTGCTTTATCCCAAAGCCCATGGGTGATGCTGACCTGGCCAGCCAACAGTGGGGTTCAGATGAAAAATCACCTCATCCTCAAATGAAAAGGGAGGTTTCCCTCCAGAGCTGTCTGTCTTCACGGGGGACCTTAGAGTTTCCTTTTACACTAAACACCTGATTTTTATAATGTAGAAGAATCCTCGATCTTAGGCCTAACTGGTGTCATTAAAATGGCAGTAGCACACCCTCCTCACAGATGAGCTCTGCACACTCACATTGGTGAGCGTAAGATAATCTGATACTATGAGAACTGGGGCTGTGAAAATGTTAAGTGAGAAAAAAAATAAAGTAAAATGGAAGTAAGGGAACTGTGATAAGCAATATAAATAGGTCTCTCCTTCTAAGAAAATAGTATTTTATAGTATGTGGAAGTTAATGCTGGTTGGGTTTTCTTGTTTCTTGGTTGTTTTTTTTTAAACATGCAAATTGACGTGATACCTATGGTGTTGAAGAGCTGTTTGTTTTCACTCCTTGCTCAGTAGGAATTCAGACTGTGAACACTGATTCGAGCACACAAAACCCAATTGCTCCATGTGTTCATAATTTCCACTGCCATTCAGTTCATTCAGACCCCAGTCCTGTGCCTGATAGCATCCACATTTCTGACCAGCTGGGCACTGCAAAAGCTCTTAGAATATGAAGGGCATTGGAACCTCTCCATGCTTCCCCCAGATTTGGAAAGAGAAAGTTTATTTCAAAGAAATAGTCTTTGAAAGGTATGAACCCCAACATTGATGTTCCATCTCCCTTAGAGACCATTTAGAAACTAGAAAAAGTGAAAAAAAAATGCAAAACCAAAGAGCCATGCACACTGTTCTTTTAAGATCTATGGCATAAAGTCATGTCTTTCAGCAATCTTGAAGACTTGTTTCTAATCATTAAGTTGAAGACTAGTGATTGAGTGTTAATGCTAAAATCCTTTATCTCAGCTGGAAGGGGTTAGATCTTAGAGGTGCTTTCATCCAAAAAGCCCTAAATTATAACACTTACATGAATCCTATTTTGGATAGTGGAAGATACACCTTGAGGAGTGCAAAGGAAACCTGCAGCACAGGCAGCACAGAGGGGTGGGGCTGTAATGGTGATCTCCTTTCTCATCCACTTTGTGGAAGATGATCCTTTTTTCCGTGTGGGTCCAATGTAGTGGCATTCATTTAGAATCATAGAATCAACTGGCTTGGAAAAAACTTCTGAGACAAGTCCAATCCTTGATCCTACACTGCTGTGGTTACCAGACCATGGCACTGATGCCACATCCAGTCTCATCTTAAAAACCTCCAGGGATGGCAAATCCACCCCCTCCCTGGGCAGCCCATTCCAATGTCTGATTGCTCCCTCTGTAAAAAATCTCTCCCTATTATCTAAGCTAAACCTCCCTGGCAGAGCTTAAGATCTGCCCTCTTGTCCTACTGCTGGTTCCTGGGAGAAGAGACCGACCCCCACCTGGCTACAACCTCCTGTCAGGGAGTTGTAGAGAGTGATGACGTCTCCCCTGGGCCTCCTCCTCTCCAGGCTGAACAACTCCAGCTCCCTCAACCTCTCCTCACAGCACTTGTGCTCGAGTCCCTTCACCAGCCTCGTTGCTCTTCTCTGGATCTGCTCCAGCACCTGAATATTTAAGACTTTTTTTTTCCACTGTTCCACTCACCACATGTTTTGTTTCAGGAAGGAAAGTCGGAAGAGAAGGAAAATGGCAGGAATGCACTAACAGATTGGATTTTTGCTTTGTGTTTCCATCCAGGTCTCTTTAATAAGCCTCGTCGCCAACACACTTGGATACTCTGAGATGGGTCCCATTAAATCCCTCAGGACTCTCCGAGCTCTGCGACCACTGAGAGCTTTGTCACGATTTGAAGGGATGAGGGTAAGAGTATACAAAGCATTTGGTCAGAGCTTAACATCAAGCATGTAACAGGGAACCATTGCACATGGTTTTGTCTTCATTTTGTCAGCCAAAGGAAATGAATGATAATGCTTTATCAAAACAACAAAATCAGAAATCCCTCCTTGGTTTTGATTGCAATTGTATCATTACATCTTTATCCTCAGGTGGATTTAGTGATAAACTAATCATGCTGCCTAACTCGTCGTACTGCACTTTAAAAAACAGCTTTTTGGCTGAGGAAGCATCTGGCTAACAATTACCTCTCAATTATAAGGTGTATCAGGGGAATAACCAAGCTACAAGTTTGCTCCCTGCTTTTGACATGTACTAAAATGAGACTGACTGGAAAGTTCTTAAGGACTTTTTCACTAATAATTAAAGCAAAAATTAGAAATGCTAAAGATAGGGAAAGCAAATGAATGAATTTTTTTTTTCTCCTTTGAACAGATTGCAGTTTCAATGTGGAATGTCAGGATTAACATTAAAACCATGTAGCTTGTGTTTGGTGCTCCATCTCTTTCCCTTCTGCATTCCTTTGCCACTGTGGCTATATCCCTACAGCATACCTGTTTATTTGTTAAGCCTACCTGCTACACAAATCAACTATTATCTAGATAAACATTTCATTTAATTCCTCACACCACACGTGACTTGCAGATGATGACAGCTGTGTTCTGTATGAGTCGAGGTTACTGCTAATCTTGCAGATTGCATAGCAAGGTAAAGTAAATCTTTGACAAATTTACACTTAAAACAGATTACTTTGATGATCCCAAACCTCTCCACTAGGCCAAGGAACATGCTACATATTTCACAATGAGATATATTCAGGGTAAAGCTCTTCTATAAACAAAATTTTGGTCCTAATCATTGTGATGTATATGTGTAATTCATGCATTGATCTCCCAGCAATTCCCTGTTGACATTGCAATACCCTCACAGGAAGACAGACTGAAGTCTAGAGAGCCTAACTACCAAGATGAGCCAGGAAACGTGGTGATACAGCAACTTATGAAAACCCCATACCCATAATCTTCCTCTTCTGTGGATGACCAGAATTGGAGACATAAGGCTTTGTTCCAACTATCTTGTGATGAGCTAAATCACATTATTTTTGTGGAGGAAGATGAGACAAGTGTCGTGTCAGAACACCCTCCTCTGTGTTAGTACTAAGACAAATAGGTTCAAAAGGCTCTGTTCATCCGGGCATCCAAACCTGAATTGTTTTGTTCACCACAATCTTTTCAGCAAAGACAGGCAATATTTTAAAGGTAATTGACCAAATAAAACAAAAGCAAACCACAGATCCTCAGAAGACACAAAGTGATGTTGCACTACTGACATTAACTGAAGCTCTCACTCCCAGCTCTCACAATCCAGTATTAGCAAAAGGAGTATTTTAACTACCAGAGTGATTTGTGCTCAGGCTCTCTCAAATCAATTTAGATCTGGCTTATGAAGGCTTAGCTTCTACTGGTGGATTTACAAGTCCAAGCAAAACCCTTTCAATTTGTTCTAAGCTGACATAGGATTGTACACCCATGACTTTGGATTGTTTTAACCAAATTGGATTCAAACCTGAAAACCAATGGGAAGACGAACCCAGAGGCTCAGAAAAGTGAAAGTAAAACAGGAAAAAAAAATTGTATGAAAAAGTTCTCATTTCTATCTGAGAATAGCAAGAGGCTGCCTTGGTGGATATCTTACATGACACGTGCACCAGCCCAGCAGGTTTCCTTCCCAATATGCTCATTCTTGTAGGCCCCCCTGGTCCCTGACTCTACATCCCCTTTTCTTTCCTGTACCATTGCTGCAGCTGAAATATATTCAGTCATTCTGAGCTATCAGAGGCAGTGAATTAGCTTGTAAACTATGATAAAATGTAATTGAGAATACGTGCTACTGGAAAAGCAAATCATTTTAGTTTTAGTTTGTCTAACCACACTTAACAAGACTAGGGACAGTTAGACCTTTCATTATTAGGAGTTCATATGCTCCAAAATGCACAGGAAAATTGCCAGTGCAGTGATGGATTAAATAATGATAATGTTGAGAAGCAAACACTGACAGTAAGAAAATAATGATAGTTGGCTCCATTATAATGTCTTTTTCTTGACTAACTGAAAGATCTCTGTGTAGCTAGAACAGGAGCTAGAAAGTTCTCATTTATACTGCAGTAAGAGGTTTATTTCACTGGTGCTGTGTCTAAATTTCAGAAACAATTGGTCCTGAGGCAAAGGCACAGAGTAGCACTTGGGTGGCCAAGAGGATCTGTTGCCATCAGGCTTCAGTTCTCTCCCTGTCTTCAAACAGACTGAGACCTGTGCAAGTTTTACACAAGTCTCAGCAGCTCCCATGCCATGAAAGGTCTTCAAAATAAGGATGAACCAGTGCCATCCTGCCCCTCTGTGCCCAAAAAAAGACCCCAGAGAGACCAGGATCCCACCTGAAAGTTGCTGTGGACACTGAGGCTTTCCATGCATGAGACCAGAATAAAGTAGCTTAGGTCTGCCTGTCCCAAATCATGAAGTCTCCCATGTCTCCTCATTTGTTGCCCATCAGGAAATTATTTCAGAGGTGGCACTTCCCTGCAAACTACTTCCCAGCAAGGGAGGTTATTACAGTATTTTAAAAGGGTAAGGGGGATGATGATGGACCATTCAATGTGAAAATGATACTAGGCAAAGTCATGGTGAGACTGCTACAAGATACATGCAGGAAAGAAACAGCATAATTAATGCTAGTTAGCTTGATTTCATGGGAATAGTTCTTGTAAAACTGATATGGTCCTTTGATTTGATTACAAATTATGCTGATGACGGTAACTGTGCTGTTATAGAATCCTTAGATTTCAGAGACGAATCTGATACCATGGGACGCTGTGATGAAAATATGAGCTTTGTACTAAGACAAGCAATTTTTTTTTAAAATGGTTGATGTATCTTGAAAAATAATTGTAACCAGTGATGACACTGTAAATTCGGTGATGAATGTCTCAGAGTGAGGGATCGGTCAGAATGAGAACTGTCCTTCAGCTGGACTTTAACAGCATCTGGAAGAAAATATAAAAATCTTTGCTGACAACACTCAAAATGAGTGTAACTGATATTACAGATAAGGGTATTATACTGGCTGATCTGGATCACAGTGGAAAACAGATCTATTGTACAACATGCATTTTAATAAAACCACATACATCGTCTACCTCTGGAGGAGGAATTTAGGTCACTCTGGGGGATGTTTCTTGGAAAACAGCAGCTGAGAAGGACCTGGGGATCAGGATGATTGTTCAACAGTACAAAAGCTTTTGGGCAGGTCCAATAAAAGAGGTGACTGTTAGAATCCCCCAATACACAGGGAAATAACCCAGCAAGCAGAGGGAGAGGACAGTGCTTCAGTACTGGAATTCCACAAAACTGCTGGAAAGGGGGTGTCAAAAAAGGGGAAAGTCTCTGCAGGGAGCTCTATGAGCATGATTAGAAATCTGAAGGACCCATGACAGCCACAAAGAAACTCTGATTTTTTAATTATCCAGAGCAACGTACAGTGGTAACTTACCCACAGTGAAGATGGGAATGATAGAAGACACCTAACAGCAGATGATTAGTGCCTCCGATTCAACAAATTCTACCTAAACATACAGCACCTGCTTCTAACACTGAGCACAAAGGACACCAGGAATAGATTCTCTAATAATAAGTTTTTTTCTCCATTATTTGGCATCATGACTGTAAATTAGATATCTTCTTAAAGGCTATGCCTAAGCTTCACTAGGAGCTACAGTCTGGGCCCGAAATTCCTGCGGGAAGTCTGGTGGGCTCTGTTGTAGCAAAGGGAGGATTAACACATCATGCAAATCTATTTCTGAATTTAAAATCTGAATCAGCTTTGGCTGAGGAGGTGGCCTGTGAGATCAGGAGAACTGGACACCAGACACAGGCTGTAGATTGCACTCTGGGTTAGGGCAGAGGGTGGCTCAGTTTCTAGGCTGTCCCTAAAGAAGTCACCTGGAAGGTTGTTTCACCTATGAAGGTATTGATGGAAACCAGGGTATGAAACCTTCTCTTATACATGGCTACATATGTTGCTATTCCTAGGTGCAGCAGAAATTCATCCCTTTCCATGGCAAGGTTTGCAGCTAAACTTTTAACATGAATTTGTGGTAATAACTTGCCTTTATGTATCCAGGTCTTTAAGTCCTCTCACTTGGCTCAGTGAAAAGCAAGGAGTGCTTCCAGCAGACCAAATGGCATCACACTGGTGTAAGAGCAGAAGCAGTGAGAGAAGAATGATTCTCTCCCGTTAATAATTCATTACCAGAGGTGTTACAGGACTTGCTCCAGCCTCATGTCATGTTTTGTTATCTACAAGCCATTGAACATAATTCAGCAGAAGGAAAAAAGCAGAATGTGGGCATGGCCATCGCTTGTACTGCTAAAACCTGGATGCCTGTGTGCTGTCACAGGGCTTGTGTGGGGAGTGGATTCAGCAGCACATGTAACAGTAGGGCAGTAATTTTGTGCTAGCATGGATTAAAATTGAACAAAAATATTGCTGTGCAGAGAAGCAAATGAAAGCTACTTTGACAAGAGCCAAGGCCCTTGATTTGGAAATTATTTGGCATTTTGGTTAACACAGTAAATTTTGTCTAAAAATGATGAAGTTAGAAATTGATTGACATCCAAAACTGAAAGATAAAATTAGGAAAAAAAAAAAAAAATCAAGAAAAGTCATCAGGAATCGGCCTATACAGAAGAACAAAACAAAACAATTGGTCAAACAGCTTTTCCTGTGTGAAAATTAGCTTCATTCATAAATGCACAAAATATAAATCCGAGTTTTGGAAGATCTACATAATGTTGTATTGTATACTGCAGATGAAGCTGCTACCACACATGCATGAAACCCATTTTACTCCTCCGGGTATTTTTCTTCTGCAGGAATGCAAAAATGATGGAGAAGCGAATGTTACACTATTAGCTTGTCAGAAAATTGGACACTAACACAAGAGAAAAGAAGAGCTGACATTTTCTGTAATCAGATTCACAACTGAATAAAATTTCATTTTTATGGATCAATATCCCTTTGTCTCAGTTTCAGAAACATAGATGGAAAAGAGGAAGGGCTGAGTGGCTGCCCTACCAGGTTTTAATCTCCAAAATGTGAAACGGAGATGGAGACAAATTTGTGTTGAGGGGCTGGTGTCAGCAGCAATGCTGTGAGGCAGCAATGGCAGCATCTCTGGAGGCTGTGAACATGGAGAAACCTTATTGGCATAGAAGAGGATAGTGGTAGTGTTTGTGGGAGTGTTCTTCCCTCAGAAAATGTCTCCCATGGTGTAACTCTCAGGGTTGTCCTGTGCAGGGCCGGGAGTTGAACTCGATGATCCTTGTGGGACCATTCCAACTCAGGATACTCTATGATTCTCTGATTCTTTAATGTAAGGTGTGACATGCATAGATGTCTTAATGCTCAAAACAGTAAATGATGTGACTCTTGCCGTGTTGATGTAGTGGCATTATAGTGCTATATTTAATCCTGACAGCTGTAGAGGGTCTGTAGATGGTCTGACCTTTGTTTCTTTTGCTTGGCTTTGGAATTGTGTCCATTCCCAGTGCCATCATTCCCACACCTTAAAGGCTCCTTTTGCTTTTCATTTTTATGCATGGTTTTACACAGGGGTTTTACAGCCCTGCCTGGAGTAGTGTGTCGGAATATTACAACATGACACAGGAAAAAAATAATGAATTTTTTTGTTAAATTAGAATGATTTCACTGTTCTAATCATGCAGACTGATCAGACAGGGGAAGCTGGCTTACCGTATGTCTCAATCAGTTATTATTTAATTAAGCAAAATTTGTCACAGCTATAGTTCACAACTCACTGGCTACAGAGGCCTGAGTTGAGTAGAAGATTTCAGAAGTATTTTTTCTCTATTTTGAGTCACTGTGATACACCCCGTCCTTTCCAATTAATTCTTTGATAATGATAGTTTGACTGAAGTGCATTATCTAGAAGGATCTGAGAGGTCAAGATGACTTCACAGATTGCTCCTGAATTCAGAGATCCCTCTTGAACAAACATCATCCCACGGGTGGGATGCCAACAGATTAGTTCTTCTATTACAAAAGCTAAAAAATAGTCATGTGTGAAACACAACAGCTTGTTAACGGAGTGTCTATACAAGTGCTGACATTAATTCTGTTTTCCCTTTCCTGTTTCCCCCAAGGTGGTGGTCAATGCCCTCGTGGGAGCCATCCCTTCCATCATGAATGTTCTGCTCGTCTGCCTCATCTTCTGGCTCATCTTCAGCATCATGGGAGTGAACCTGTTTGCTGGGAAGTTTGGGAAGTGCATTAATAAGACGGAAGGAGATATGCCTTTAGACTCTAAAATTATTAACAACATGAGTGACTGCATACTGTATAACGTGTCAGGCACATTTTACTGGACAAAAGTTAAAGTTAACTTCGATAATGTTGGTGCTGGGTACCTGGCACTGCTGCAAGTGGTAAGTGTGACCACCAGAAACTAATGGGCAAATGTTGCTTGTTCTCACTGAAAGCATCAGTGTAAAGGCTCAGCTTAACCTCTATGGGTTTTTCATCCTTACCCATCAGGAGACTGCCTTTCCAGACAGGTAAATTAGTCAAATGGTTTTAATTTGAGTTTCAGCTGCATCACTAATATAGTGCTCTGGGAGGCGATTGGACTATTGAGGTGAATTAAAGACCATTTTGGCAATATTGTAATGCAGAGCAAAGTTCAGCTCCAGAAAAAAAGTCCTGGTCCAGGAAGGACTGTTCATGCAGATGGAGTGCAGTGGCCTTCCTGAACAGCCTGGGATTTCACTATGTCCTGCTGGGAAAAAAAATGAAGTCGTGCCTTCAGTTTCTCAGCTGAAGTTATTGCATAAAGCCATAGTCCTAATCTTAATTTACATACCTCTGCTTATTTTCCGTGTTTAAGAAGAAAACTGGTGCCTCTCATTCTGATTTCTCACTTCATTTCCAGCAGCTAAATATAATGAGTCAGACTGAACCTCAGCATGGAACCTGGTGGTGGTGGTGGTCAGAACTCTGACACTCCACCCAGCTTGGTCTCTCTGGAAAGGTGGCAAGAGCATTATCAGAGAAGAGACTATTGAGGTTCAAAGACAGTGGCAATATTTGGTCTGTAAAGGCAGAAGTAGATGCCTTATACAGCCTTTTTCAGGCAGCAAATGTAAAACATGGATATATGAGTTGTATGCACTGAGATTCACTGAGTTGTAACACAGCACAACCTAATGGATAGAGCCATCTTCTTGTCCAGGCTCTGCTGCTGGACTGCTGAGTGATTTTAGACAAATTGCTTTCTGTTTCAATTCCGTGGGGCCCTCATGTAAAGTGGCGGTTATGATGCTTATTTCCATTGTTCCTAATTTGCTCTCAAGACAAATGATGACAAGGGCTGGATATGCACTGGGAGTGTTTGCTGTGTTGCATTTTTTGTATACAGAGTTAAACAAGCTCCTCGCTACATCCCTGGACAGGAAGGTTACTTTCTCGAAACACCTGTGATGGCATTCCTCAATTCTGGGATAAAAAATTGCTTGCTGGGAGCTCAATTCAGTTGTCACATACAGAATCCATCCTTTCCAGTGTGGCAGGGTATTGCCCTGGGCCCCCTCCTGCCCTTCCAAAAGGGCATGAGCCACACACAGGTCCCTGTTGGATCTGCCAGCCCTCCTCCTTGACTTGAAGCAAATTTGCTTTTCCCAGATCTGGTTTTCTCTGACACAGACACATGAAACAGCTCCATGAAGCAGTTTCCCTTTCTTGTATAAATGCTTGTCCTTATATGTGCTATTCCTGGTACACAAACACTTGAGTTTGAGATCATCTGACCACTATCCATCGAGCCTTTGCTTTCATACCCTCTGGAAAGCAGAAACATTAGAATGGGCACGACCACTTTTGGTTCTTTCCATGACATAAAGATAAACTTGCTGAGAGCAAGAGCTTTTATCTTTTGCATGTAATTATGATATTCAGCCCAGCCATGCAGGGTAGATTAATTCACTTTGAACATCTTTAATTAGATTTTCTGTTCTGTATGGTGTTTTCTTTGTCTTTTGTTTAAACATCCAATCTAGATGAGCAGGAATTTCCAGGTTTAAAATATTTTTCTTACCTGAAGCTTCTCAATTCCTCTATGACAGCATAACAGATGCATGTTTTTTTTGTGAAAAAACTCCATCAAAGTAGTAGTTATTCCTTCACCATTTCTTTTGTAAGACTCAAGCTCCAGCTTTCTGAAAATCTTTAACTTTTCATAAACTGACACTGCCTAAGGAGTATCCTGAAGCAATCTTCTCTAGTCACTTCTGTTGGGATCAGTGATGGCAGAAGAAATGTAACTGGATATAAGGTGGATCTCAGCACACATTTGAAGGGACAGTCTAGTACTGCTCTTTTCCAGCTAAAACTGGACTTGATGACCCTGCAGGTTTCTTCCAAACCTGCATTTGGTAGGACAGAAGTAAATTTTCTAGAAGTACAAAAGGAATTTCACAAGAATAGGACCTGGTAGGTTGGACAAACTGATCATAGCAGGAATCAAGGGAGTCCTAAACCTCGCTCAGCTTCTATGGCAGGTGCCGGTTCCCTCTTCCAGGAGGAAGGGCAGGAGCCAGATGCCACTAGGGGATTGATTTTAACTTTAATCCTGCACCTGGAGCTCTTATGTTTGCTGCTAATGACAGTCTTAGGCGATAAAGTGCAAAGGTGACACCCGCAGAAGAGGGGCCCAAACATCTGGATCTCCTTTGCCAGACTCCCACCGAGGAATGTCAGTTACAGGTGCTCCTTGCCAAATGTCCTTCATATGGGGTCACATTTCATGAGCAAACCACCGTGGGAAATGCAGGGGATCAGCTAACAGCTTGGCTCTCCTGAAGAGACAGGCACATCTGTGTGTCTCTTCGCACGCTGGGGCAGAGCGTAGCAGTGAGGAGATAAGTGTTTTGGTTACAGGATCCAAAATACGAGCTTTTAAGTGGGACTTGTCTTTTGACTGTTGACATTTTCAGCTGCGGCAGCACGCTCTAAGTGACTCTGATCTTCCTTTGGATGCCTGAATGTGACTGAAAATCCAACTGGAAACACGTAAAACAAACCTGTCTGCCTAATGTTCTGTCTTTGCTTCTGCAGTGTACTCGAAAAAAAATGAGAAGTTGCTATTATGGAAACTTTAAGAGATATTGCTATCCAGAGGCATAGTTTCTGACAATGTAGTTGAAAAGCACATGAAATTTGCCCCAAATGTCTTCTGCTCTTTTCTTACCTTGTTTGGGGTCCATCATGTTTTTCTGAACATGCCACTTCGAATTAATGAGTCTGAGAAAACATTCATCTGAAGTCAAGTTTCAAGCTTCTCCAACTAACAACCAGGCTCTCACAACAGGTTGCTAAATAAGAGATAGCCTCCACTCACTCTGCAAGCAAGAAAAATGCCTCATTCATGGGGAAGAAAAGATCTTTGTTATCACAAGCTTTTAACTTGCAAGAAGGATGATTCACTTTTCTGGAGATTTAACACTCTTAAAGCACTAATCTATCAGGAAAAAGTTATTGCTGCAACCCAGTGCTTCAGTAGTAGCTTTTCTGTATTCCCAGATTTCCTTAGAGGATCACAGCATCTATGTTTTATAAATCTATATTTGAGCTGAACAAAGAAATGTCTTAAATTTGCAGTAGGAGTTTTACATTTCCCTTGCAGAATCCTTCCCTTCTACTCTGTGATCACCTCCACGTATTTTTTTGCAATGGATTTTGAAATTTCAACCATCTGTTGAATAACACCAAGGAAACAAGTGGACTTTCACGTAGCATCAGGCTTTCCTGGAAAAGTTCTCCTTAGGTAGAATGGACTTCCATCAAATATGTCCTACAACTCTTTGTCACATTGGGACTCCAGATAAGGAATGGAAAGATAAGAGAAGCACTCACAGAGTAGCACAGCAAGCAGGAGCTGTAGAGTTAAAGCAATCCCTCCTGCCAGGTTGGAAGTCATGACTGTGCTCATAAATCAGGTACAAAATGGTCATGAGACAGCAACATGTGTCTAAAGTTACTGAGTTACACAATCTCTTGCACTTCTGTGAACTGCAATGCTTGATTTTACTTTCACAGTGGATGCAAAATGTACAAAGAAGAAGGAGAAGGAAAAAGAAAGGGAAAAAGAAAGGGAAGAAGAAAGAAAAAGAGAAAAAGAAAAAGAAAAAGAAAAAGAAAAAGAAAAAGAAAAAGAAAAAGAAAAAGAAAAAGAAAAAGAAAAAGAAAAAGAAAAAGAAAAAGAAAAAGAAGAAGAAAAAGAAGAAGAAAAAGAAAAAGAAAAGGAAAATAAAAATAAAAATAAAAAAAAAAAATAAAAAAAAAATAAGACCAAACCCCTAAAAGTTTACAGATTTAAAGGCTTGCTTTATTTTAAGGCACCGTTTGATTTTAGGGTAGCCAGTGCTATCCCACGTATCCTCCTCTCTACTAATTTACTGCATTGCAGCTCTAACCACCAGTCAAATAACAAAATGTAATCCCATCCCAAAACGAGTTTATCGGTAGATAATCTCATCACATGACAGTTTCAGTAGAAAATGGTGTTTCTCTGGATAGCTTCCAGGCAGGATAATATCACAAACACTCCCATGAAGATTTTGTCACTTCCTTATCCAGAGTGTAAGTGGTTACTAATTCCAGATAAATAATTTATTTTCTCAGTGTTATATTTCTTTCATTCTCAGTATCTTTTACCCTCTGCAGATGAAGTGTCTAGGGAAGCTTTCCAGAAACCCTGTGGATTTTTAATTCTCTTACTGTTGGACAACTGGGGAATATAGAAAATCACAGCACTTCATTCCCTTAATATTTATTTTTGTCAGATCACTTCATCATCTGTTATCACTACAAACCACTGTGCCTTGCAGTAGAGTCTCCCGCGTCTGTGGTACACATTGAGGGGTAAAATAGCTACTCAGGAGAAAAGATTTCCTCCCAAGTGGGAGAAAAGTACAGGCTAAGATCATATCATTTTGTACCACGGGGAAAAGATTTCTTGTTTCATCCCGTCCACCCTTCCTGAACGGCACTTGGAGCTGAAAGCTGTAAGTGACTGTAATGACACCAGAAAACCTTTCATCAGATTAGAAAGAGAATGGCAAAAAAGGAAAATATTAGAACACATAAGGGATATAAGCATGACAGGTTCAAATAATTATTTGTTTTAATAAAACTACTGATCGTTCCTGTAAATACTTTTCATCTAAAGTGGTTTTTAACACACGGTACCATGGAAGAGATTTTCCAAAGGATTCTTGTTTGGGAGAGTGCATTAATCTCTTTCAACCAGTAGATAAAAATGTGCAGCCTTTCAAATATTGTTTTATATCTACTCTCATGAGAAATATGATTGACCTCTTGTACAACATTTTCCTTTGGCTCAGTAGCATTCAGAAGAAACTGGGAAGACATCATTACCTCCAGGACTTAATATAATAAGAGAGAGTGTATAGTGGAGCATTTCTAAAATCACTGGATGTGCCTCAGCACAACTGCCTGGGTTTCTCCTGGGAACCTCTGGCCAAATTCCTATTAGCCTTATCTGGAATTGTGTGCCCACACAACAAGAGAAAATTCAACCTCTGTGTCAGTAGGATGTAAAAAAAATATGGGGTGTGGGTCTTTCACGCATGCTAGTGTAAATCTGATTAAATGAAAAATGCCTTGCTATCTGCTCACACTGAGTTAGATTCAGGGTGAGTCTAAATGGGTCAGAAGTCAAATGAGAAACAACCCTAGAGAACTAATATGAAGGTAATGGGACTTAGGCCAGAGTCAGACCTAATGCCAAGTGTGTTTGGCATCAGGCTATGTCTAATAAGAGGCCTATATTGAGATCTAAGAGTCATGGTTTTGCTACAGAATAGTAAAAATCACTTCCATGAGTTTCTCCTGAGATTTCTGTCCCTGCTCTTTCTCCACTGAAGATTCCAGTAAGAGACACTGACTTCTGTGGAATCCTTCCTTGTTTAAACAATTTTAAAGAAAAATTAAACCCCCTGATTTAAGAAAAATAAAGTCTGACCAGTAAAGCAGATTGAGTTTCCAGGGCCGGGCTCACAGCAAGTGTTGATTGCCTTTGCTCCTTTCAAATCAACTGTGATTCATGCAACTCCCGGGGCTTTACCACTGTCTTGACTTGTCCTGGTTTAAAAGAGGGCAGAGTCCAAGCTTCAGTGGGATCCTACAACATAGTTGTCAGTATGAGGAAGCAATATGCATGGGATCCATCTCACCTGGACCAAGACTTGTGCAGGACAACACTCTTTGTTTTATGTGCAGCTGTTATCTCTTCATTACTTGAAATTCTTAAGGTCAAAACTTCCAAATATTTAATTGCCATGTTTTCTCTCCTTCTTAAATTCTCTTTAAAGCCCTCTATCTTATCCCTACAAGTACAGAAATTCAGGAAACACAAATGGGAAAATCTAGGAGAAAAACATTCTGGAATGATTTTAAATATCAAAATGAACATAAACTCATGGATATGTATTGCTTTAAAAGGCAGACAGTCCATTAATTGTGAAGAACATGCTCAACATTGCATTTTGAAAGTTCAGCACAGAGATGATGTTATAATTTCAAGATGTACTTATTTAATTTGCTTATATATAATGTGGGTTTTTTTCAGGCCACATTTAAAGGCTGGATGGATATTATGTATGCAGCAGTGGATTCACGAGAGGTAAGTCCCTGCATGGAAATTAATCATTTCCTTTTCCATTGACTTTTGCAGCACTCAAGATGCTTAACAATAAACACAACAAAAAAATTGCATATAGGTTGCCAGTCCCAGTATTATTCTGACTGGGACAGTTGCAGACCTTCACTTTTTGCAACTGCTACTGAAACATCACAACCTTGAGATTAAAACAAATGCAGGTCTACTCTGAAGGAGCATGGAGGGACTTCTGGTAAGGCAAGAGGCTGATGTGAGCTTTAAACTCTGGCTTGAGGTGTGCTGGAGCTCTGGGTGCTGGTGACTGCCCAGGTCTTACCTGCATCCTCTACAGCTGCCAGGTTTCCTTAAGAAAAATGCATTTCCTTTGCTACATCACAAATTCTTTGTTTGTTTTTTATGAAGGACTTATTGACTCCTTTTCCTCTATTAATAATATTAAAGGAACAAGTTTACACTTGCTGTTAATTTTTGAGAGAGCTGTCTGGTACTGGGAATTTGACAAGGCTGAATTCAGTAATAGGGAGTCAAGCCTTAAATGGAGGAATAAGGGGTGGGAACACCTCGTGGCATCATAGAAGCAGAAAAGTACCTTTGCAGAACATAGCTCATGATGTTTTTTTATTCTGGTACTACATGTACACATGTGTGTCCTCCCTAAAGCTGAATGAAACTCGTGGGTTACCCATGAGAAAATACAGCATTTCAGGAATGCAAGTTCCTGGCACCTTGTTTCCATACCTGTTGCTGATGGGGCAAATCTGAGCACTACTGTCAAATGTAGAGGTGACTTGAGGTTATTGGCCTGCGTTGCTCAGTTATTCAGCAGAAGATCTTATTCAATTCCACCCTTCATTAAAAAAAAATCGTATTTATAAATACAGGTTTTTTTCAGTAGCATTTAATTATACTGGATCACAGTTCTGGTTTTTGTAAGTTCCATTAGACCATATAAGTTTTAGAATAATCAGAAAATTGATCCTTTTCCCCTTCTGGGTTCTAACTGTGAACATTTTAGAGGATTTATTCTGGCCTTGCACTTTCTGGAGCAGTGTGATCACTGTGACAGTCTTGTGAAACATTGCTGAAATGACCATGGCAGTGCAGATGCCAATAGTAAACTTAAGAGACCAAGGAGAGCTGACTCTGTTCATGGGAGTGACACCATTTTCTTCATGTTTTATAATTTTGATTGCTATTGGACAGTTCTCATTTAACTGCATCAGTATTTTGATGTGTGCAGAGATGGTGTAATTTTCTCATTTTCCCTTCTCCCTTTGCAGTACGAGGAACAGCCTGAATGGGAATATAATTTATACATGTACCTGTACTTTGTGATTTTCATCATCTTTGGGTCTTTCTTCACATTGAACCTCTTCATTGGTGTCATCATTGACAATTTTAACCAACAAAAGAAAAAGATAAGTACCGCATATGCTACATATCATCTTGTGATTGCTGCAGAGACCAGGTCAAGGAACAGATTTATCAGCAATGGCTTTGCCACAGTAGCCTCAAGATTAGCAGTGGCAGAGCAACTGCAAAAACCACCTTACAGGATTTTTACAAAGGCACAGCTGTAGCAGTCCCTAATGTCCCCATAGCATGAGCATTCTGAAAATATAGGCTGGGGGATTATATTCCCCCATAGAAAGCAGGGGGGAATATAGTAGGGCAGCTTCAGGCAGAGGGGATCTCTGGCACAAACTTTGACACAGAGGCACAGACAGTCATGGTGTTCCCTGTGCACAAATACCATCGTCCCTCCAAGAAGTCCATCCTGCTCTCCTCAACCAATTACCTGCCCCAAGGTACCTGGCAAGGGCCAGGGAGGAGCAACCTGGCTTGGGAGTTGTATTTCTCACTGCTTGGTAGGCTCTAAACACAGGAGTGGGGTTCTTCTATTTCCCCCGCTCACCCTGGACCTACCTTGAGTGCTGTCAGAACCTGAGTCCTGCTCCTCCATCATTGCCTACACTGCTCTCTGTCTCCTGCCCCTCACATCCATGTGATGAGCAGCTCCCAGCACTGCATCTCCACAAACCCATCAGATTGTTGTTTAACCCCAGCCAGCAACCAAACCTCTCACCTGCCCACTCACTGCTCCCATGACGGTGTGGGGGAGAGAATTGGAAGAGTAAAAGCGATGAAACCCTGGAGTTGAGATAAAGATTGTTTGTTAGGGAAAGCAAAAGCCACGCACAAGCAAAGCAAAACAATCCACCAGTTCCCATGGGTAGGCAGGTGTTCAGCTATCCCCAGGGAAAGCAGGGCTCCATCACACAGAATGGATGGGAAGACAAAGGCCATCATTCCGAATGCCCCCTTTGCCCATCTTCTTCCCCCAGCTTTGTATACTGAGCATGGTGCCACACAGTATGGAATATCCCTTTGGTCTGTTGGGCTCAGCTGTCCCAGCTGTGTCAGCTCCCAGTTCCTTGTGCACCCCCAGCCTATTCATGAGTAGGGTGGTGAGAGAGAAGCAGAAAAGGCCTTGAGAATCTGTGTGAGCCCTGCTCAGAAATAAAAACACCCCTGTGTTATCAACACTGTTTTAGGCACCAATCAAGCATAGCCCCATCCTGGTTACTGTGCAGAAAATTAGCTCTATCCCAGACAAAACCAGCTCACCTTCTTAGATATTTTGAAGAAAACTACATTAAAAGGAAAATGAAATGGGAGAGTATGCAGCCTTGAACTTCAGAGTGAGTCAGTGGAGTTCTCTTCTTCAGAAGTAATCATGTTGTTCTTACCCTATACTTAGGTGGCCAGGACATTTTTATGACAGAAGAACAGAAAAAGTACTATAATGCAATGAAAAAGCTGGGATCTAAGAAACCTCAAAAGCCAATCCCAAGGCCACTGGTAAGAACAGCATAATTCAGTTGAACTTTGTGTAATAGCTGAATCTTTTTTTAGTAGAATAAATGCAATTCAACTTTCTAGTACAGGAAGGTTTATTGCTCCCAGATGAAAGGCACTTTGTAATTATATGTTTTGATTTTGGATGATATTTGCAAGTTCATTGACCTGTGGTTCAAAATTCCCACTGTTCTGCAGCATTTACTAAAATTCCAATTTACATATACCATTTACTTATTCCAGTGGCCACCTGCCTGCATTGAATAAATTCATGGCCACAGTCCAGTGTCTTGTTTTCAGTAGTTTCAAGAAGCATTAGGAGTAAATGGGTTTGAAAACTCTATCATAAAACCATTCATCACCATCTTTAAGTTTATGAAGTTCTCATCAGAAGCAGTGCATATTGCCTGTTTTCCTCTACTTTCTGATCAATTAGGAGACAATTATGTTGTCATTTTGGCACAGCTCAATTTTCCTAACTAAACCCTCTCCTTTCCCCCAGAACAAATACCAAGGTTTTATTTTTGATGTCGTCTCAAAACAAGCCTTTGATGTCTCCATCATGATTCTCATCTGCCTTAACATGGTTACCATGATGGTGGAAACGGATGACCAAAGTCAAGAAAAAGTCAACATCCTCCATAAAATCAACATGCTTTTTGTTGCCATCTTCACTGGAGAGTGCATCTTCAAAATGCTGGCTCTGCGACACTACTACTTCACCAATGGCTGGAACATATTTGACTTTGTGGTTGTGATTCTGTCCATCGTAGGTAGGTGACCTTGGATTTTCACACCCAGAACTCCAAAGTTAAAAAGGGAGACATAAAACTTATCGACAAAGTTAAAGGCTTTGTGCAGTAATGTATGCTGTCAGCTCAGAGAATTGAATCTTAAACACACTTTTTTTAGTATGTAATTTTAATTTAACATAGCACTGCCAAACAATAACTGGTGTGATCAGCAAAATTATGGGGTTTATCATACCTTTATTATCATACCTGAACACCCTTATGGTGATAAAACACGGTCCAGAACTGGCCACCACATACACTTAACACCAGTTCTGTGTAACAGCCAAAGACAGAGAAGTAAAAAAGCTACATGCAAAAGGGCATTTGTGGATTGTTATTGTTTTGCTATTTATTTTTTGTTACAACAGTATGAAATAGTCCTTCTGGGCAGGTTCGAGCACTGCAGTGAGTCTGGCTGTTCTCAGCCCCATTGTCACTAGAGCTCCGCACCCTCATATATCCAAGGGATGAAACAGAAGGGCACAATTTTATTGTTAGTTTGTGCTTTTTGCTGTTCTGCAGCCCCAACCCCAGATCATACATTAAATGCTACAGAAGTGCAGTTCAAGTGTGAGTTTGAAATCCTACCAAAATTGTTTTCATTACAGTTGGAAGTAAAGTAGCAACAGGAAGATGGCCAACTGATCCAGTGAGCAAAAGGAGCTCAGAAATTCAGGTCTTCCAAAATAAAGCTTCCATTTTGAAGGGGGGAAGAGTTAAATGAAAAAGTGTCATGTTAGGAAAACAGAGACCTCTCGTTGACTGATGCTCTTTTTGCACTAAACACTCTCTAACGGACCGGGGAACCTGCAAGGTGCCAATGCAGATCTCCAGTGCCCAGAGAGCAGCCGGTGCTTTGGGGGCCTTGAACGGCCTGGATTTCACAGATTTGGGTCACCCAGGGAACATTACTGCCATGCAGCTGTCATCAGAACCTTGATGCTAGGTGCCCTGGGTATGCCCATAGCAGTCAATTAACCAGAGGTGTCACGTTGGTCATAGTGCTGCCTGTGATCAGCCATGTCATTTCAGTGTCAGAGGCCTTGGTCCATGCCAGGGAACCCTCTCCCAGGTGGGACACATGAGCTCAGCACAGCTCAGTGCAGCCAGGGACTGTTGGCATCAGACAGTCTGCACCAAGGGCTCTGTTTCTGCTGGAAGAGTTTAGTTACAGGGATGCAAGCTCATGTTGTTGCTAGTACAGTCTTAGACCTTAATCCCCTCCCAGCCCATCAGGGAAACTGGAAAAATTTATAAGCATCCAACCAGCCAAGAGGCTGCACAGTAGAAACCTGCACTGTTCCAGTGATGGCTCAGAAAAACAGGCCCAGCACACCAGCACTTCAGTGTTGACTCACTAATATTTTACAGACAAAAATGTGGTCATGTCAGAAAAATTCTGACCATCTGCACTCAGGATAAATTTCTCAGGTGGGTCATGGCCAAAAGCTGCAGTTATTTGTGTCCTATCTGAGTTGGTCCTGGTTTATCATCCCCAACAGGAAAACTTTTCCTTACTGAAACTGCCACTACCACTCTTTGCTCATAATGTCAACACAGTCTGTATGGATTAAATGGGCATGAAAGCACCAACAATGCCATTCCCTTTATTGTAGGCCTTCCAGTCTGGGGAACTTTTCATTTATTTTCTCAATAATCCTGACTGATGGCTTTAAAGGGAAGCCTGGGATTATTTTCCATGTACTAACTCGCTGTTTGTCTCTTTTCTTTTCAAGGCACTGTACTTTCTGACATCATCCAGAAATATTTCTTCTCTCCCACACTCTTCAGAGTCATTCGTTTGGCTCGGATTGGCCGGATCCTAAGACTCATCCGGGGAGCCAAAGGAATTCGAACTCTCCTGTTTGCCTTAATGATGTCCCTACCTGCTCTGTTCAACATTGGTCTCTTGCTTTTTCTGGTCATGTTCATTTATGCCATTTTTGGCATGGCTAACTTTGCCTATGTTAAGAAGGAGCATGGGATTGATGACATGTTCAACTTCCAAACCTTCGCTAACAGCATGCTCTGTCTCTTCCAAATCACAACGTCAGCTGGATGGGATAGTCTTCTCAACCCTATTTTAAACACTGGACCACCATATTGCGACCCAAACCTTCCTAATGCAAATGGTTCAAAGGGAAACTGTGGAAGCCCTGCTGTAGGGATTTTATTCTTTGTTACATATATCATTATATCATTTCTCATTGTTGTAAACATGTATATAGCCATTATTTTAGAGAACTTCAGTGTAGCCACTGAGGAAAGTACAGAGCCTCTAAGCGAGGATGATTTTGATATGTTCTATGAAATCTGGGAGAAGTTTGACCCTGAAGCCACTCAGTTTATTGAGTATTCTGCACTTTCAGACTTTGCAGACGCGCTATCAGAACCTTTGCGCATAGCGAAACCAAACAAAATCAAACTCATAGCGATGGACCTGCCCATGGTCAGCGGAGACAGGATCCATTGCTTGGATATTTTGTTTGCTTTTACGAAAAGGGTGCTAGGAGAATCCGGAGAGATGGATGCCCTTAAAATACAGATGGAAGAAAAGTTCATGGCGGCGAATCCGTCTAAGATCTCTTACGAACCGATTACAACAACTCTCAGGCGGAAGCAAGAAGAGGTCTCTGCCATCGTCATCCAGAGGGCCTACAGGAGACATTTGTTCCGGCGCTCCATGAAGCAGGCATCTTACTTGTACCGGCACAGAACTTTGGAGAGCAGCATCCTCGAGGACGATGCACCCGAGAAGGAGGGTCTTATTGCGTTCATGATGAACGAGAACTACGGCAGGCCAATAGACAAATCCGAAACTCTGTCCTCCACCTCTTTCCCTCCATCCTACGACAGCGTCACCAGGGGCACGAGCGATAATCTCCAGCTGAAGATAACGGACGTGAGCAAAAGCGACGAGGCTATGGATTGTCTTCTCTCGCCAGACAAGGATAAGGAATCAATTGTTTAAATGTTTGTTTAGAATGCTTTAAAATATTGTTTACAGAATGTAATGCTGTAACTACACAACGATTGAAGCAGCCTTCTTATTAAAAATTAGTTGCAAAAGAAACAATGGAGTTTTTACCCTTAACTACGGGAGTCTAATAAGTCATATAACCTTTGACCCTGCTCTTTTTGACTTGGTTCAATATTTATATTTATATATGCACAGGAAGAATCTTTGCAGGGTCATAGCTGTTATATCAATGGTGTGAATAAGAATAGGCTAGACTGTAAAACAGTAAACACAGTGTATATCTATCCACAGATAAAGCCTGGCTGTATAAATTCATTTAAGGTCTTACTCATATTAGTGTGTTTACTTATGGCGATGTATGACCTTGCATTCTAAAAAGAAAAAAAAAATATCACAGCTGCTGTAGCAAAATGTAACACTTACTGTATATGTTGTGAATGGTCTTTCATAAATTTATTATATTTGATATTTTTTTACTTAAAAAAAAAGTCTCTTTTTCCATGGAGATTATTGATCCTTACACTCTTCATGATGAACTCTGAGTTAAGGTAATAGGAACTTGTGGGATCCCCATCGCTTGAAGAGGAAAGTTGTTGCAAATAAAATTATCAAATTAGCAACATTTAAACTGTTTATTACACTAAGCCGTCCCTCTTGGGCCTTGCAGCTGCACGTCAGCAGAAACACACAAAAAAACACCAGAACAGCAAATGATGTCAAAACAATGAGAGAAATGGCTTGTTCTGTCCTTCAGGAAACTAGACAGTAATGGATCCTGTTTGTAAAACTGTTAATAAAAGCACTAATTTTTTAGTATGTTTCAAGATTCTGCTTCGAAATCCGCAATCAAACTCGCCATAGAAGTAGCGCATCACGTTTGTGTGTAGTGCTCCAAAGCACCATCTATGCTGGCAAAGTTTCTGTTAAGGTAGTGGGATAGGATATGTTTTCCCCAGGAACACTGAGCTAAGCAGCCTTATTGGGATCTCTGTGCATCAATATTGCTCACAAAAATACTACTACTACTACTAATAATAATCAATCAATGCCAACTGGGCCGTACAGAACGGCTGTGACAGTGTGATCAAGAAGGTGGGAGGGGAATTGCCTCTGGATCTGTACATAAATTTTGAGGTTTTGAATCCTGTTTACTCAGTGTCCATCTTTCATTTTCTCAGATGGTACAGTTAGATTTCTGGGGAAGGACAAGAAATACAGGAACCAATAAAAAGAATCTACTAGATAATAGATATATCCTCATTCCTGTAGGCAAAGTAATATTTACAGTTGATGTGTCCCTCAGCTTCAGGCCAAAGAAATGACAGTGGGGTGAAAGGTGGATGTGTGGCTGTAGAAAAGTATTAGAGGTTTTACGTGCTAACATAGATTATTATTTATTATTAATCTTTCAGCCTCGATAGAATGTGAGAAATTATTTATGGAATATAGAGACAAGTCCATCACTACAGACAAGTTCTTTCTTTTTCACTTTCAGACTGATTGTACTTGGGTTTGGTTGGACTTCATGGAAAATCTTGAGATTTCTGTAATGAGCCATTGCACTTTAAGGAAGAGTAACTGTGCTTTTCACCTTGGAGAAGCAAAGATATCAAGAATGTATTTAAGGTGTATTGTCATTAACATTTAGTTACATCCCAGGTTGTATAGGAGTCAAAAACCACGTGGGGTTGGCAACAAGAATTAAAACAACATGTTACAGTCAAGTTTATCTATGGCCATTGTTATCTGTCCTCTAAACAAGTCAGAATATGTAAGACAACATGTCAAAAGGATGACAATGTATCTGTGTAAATATGGGCTAATAATATTCTCTCCATTCATTGAGAGGTGTCTCAGGCATTCACTTGAGAGTGGTCTATTGGTTAATTCAGAGGATTTGCCATCAGGATTCCTGGGGTCTATTCCTGATTCTTACTACATGATTTTTAGGCAAATAATTTAACCTATCTGTGCCTCAGTTTACCCATCTGTAAAATGGGAATAATAATACTTACCTACCTCACAGGGGTGTTGTAAGACTTTCTGGTTGCAAAGTGCTATAAGGGAATGAACCGTACTATATAAGTATTATTATAATCATGCTCTCTTGCCCTTTTAACCCCATGTCTATGGTGTATAACATAGGGCTGTTCCTCTGGGCATTTTGTTGCCTTTAAATCTTGTATGTAATTAGATTCTAACTTAAGGGGACTACTCTTCGTTCCTTGAAGTGAAAACTCTCTTTATTCTTTCCCCCCTCCCCACCCCTAACCTCCCCTGAAAAAAACAGAATTGCTCAAGGCTTCTCAAATTAGAGAAACTTTATACAAATTCCCTGTGTATTTATGCTGTAATGTTATTCTGACTGTACATATCACCCAGAAAGAGTATGCGATTTTTATATTTATATGCATATATATATATATACACACATACGTATATCTATACATATATATGTATCTTGTGAGTTTATAGAGTGGCTGACACTCAGAGGACACGACTTACTGATTAAAATGTTTTCTCCTCAATGGGATTTATTGATCATTAGCAACAAGCTGCTGCCTATAATGAAACTGTTTAATTAGAAAATAGTACATTCATTACTTGCTGAACAAGCATTTATTGGCTGACAACTAGTAAAATTATTTTCCTTTCAAAGCTTTAAAATAAAAAAAAAAAAAAGAGGGAAAAATGCTAAGAAAAAGTAGAATTTCTCATGTGATTTTTTTTCACTTACAATGTAAACTGTTTGAAACCCAAGGAAAATGCCAGCCTGCACTCAGAAGTGTGTTGTTGGTCATGCTGTTTTTAAAATATTTTTGTTATTTTCAACTTATATTAGAAAATATTCAACTGCTGTTCTTATTAAGAGTCAGGCCCAGTAATGAACGGGATGTAAAGAGACAATTAGCTGGTCACTGATTATATTAGAGAAGTGCTCTTCCTCTGGTCATTTCACTCTTGAGTTGAACATTTTAGTGTCATTGCTGTGAGACCCTATAGTACTGATGCAATTAGAAATGGTTCTGTCTTTTACCCAAAACCTGTAAAAAAAAGAAAAAAAATGTAATGCAAAAAAAGTCTGAAAGATGGGTCTTAACTCTAGATGTTTACAGTGCAACTTTCTAAAACTGAATTGTAAATTCCTTTCAAAACCTTTGTAACTGGAAGGTTGGTTTTCTATTGGGTTTTCTATTGTTTTGTGGCGCATTTCTTTAGAGATGAAGAGGAAATGGTATCTTTGTATGGTTACGGAACTCCCCTAGAAAATGTCATATAACCTCACTTGTAGATCCTTATTAATGGAGATGCCAATCCAAATCCAGCCATGATACAACCTCCCAGTGCAGTGATTTAGTTTAAGACACTAACTCAATAGTTGGCCCACACTGTCTATAAGCATGGTGAGTGCTACCATTCTTTTCTGTTGATTCGTTCAATAAAGGCAACCACATGAATCACTCAAGCTACAAAAAGAGCAAGGAAAATATCAGCCAATATCATAGGACATATTAAGCTGTTTGTACCTGGAAAAATTCAAGTTTATTATGTTTCTTTATTAAATAAATAAGGATAACAAATACATCCTGTGCCTTTTTTTTTTTTTTTTTTATGCTATCAACATTTATGTTATTATTTCTGTGACTCTTTTCCAACACATTTGTTTGGGAAATTCATGATGACTTTTGTTAGAAGACTTGAGGATGAAAACACCTACAGTTCATCTTACATTGTAAGGCAACCTGCAGGGCATTAAAGGCTTGATCCAGAGCTTGTTGAAATCAATGGAAAATTTCTGGGTACATCAGATGAATTAGAAGCAGATCTGAAAGTTTCTCTTCAAAGAGAGTCATTTATAGGATAAACCCAGCATTGATATTTCAACCTATCCTTCCCAGTAGAATTAGCTGGAGGAGGAAAGATTTTACTGGAAACACAGGATCCCATTTAGAGATTAATAAAAAACATATAAAAGAGATTTTCTTAATGGTAACTTAGATGTCTTTCCATTTAAATCATATTGATTTGCATTTGGTTATTATTATATTAGTTAGATCTTAAAATTTGTACCAAATAAAGAGTAATGTCCTTCCTAATGCATACGTGCCTTAATCCTGGAAGGAGCTTCAAAAGGGACATGAATGACCCTTAGCCTTGATTGGATCAGCCTTATCTTCATCCAGGTCAGCACTAATTTCATTATCCTGTTTCAGTGCTATGATTTTTATTTAAACATGGCAGGATCCTAACCATATTAAGCCAGAGCAAAATTGAGCTAGTTTGAACTGCAGTTCTGTCAGACCTTTGAATTAGCTTAATAAAATCAGTTTATAATCATGTTTTACATGAAGCTGGGGCAGTCTGACTTATAGAAAGTACTTTTTTTAAATAAGAATTTGCTAAAACGTATCCTATAATAATTTGACTTCTGAGTAATCATATGTACAGAATGAATCTGTCTAAAAAATTTCAGCAAGATGTTTTTGGTTAGAAGGAGCAGTTTGTTGAAATGACAAATCTCTGTGGAAACATGACAGGTTAGTTAAGGAAATTCCTGGTTATAATTTGAGGTCAAAATTCCCATTAGAAGGAAATTCAAGGTCATAATCCCCACTATGAAAATTTTCAGATCTAGATTTTTAGCAGAACTGCCTAACTTATATAGTTGTATTCCCATCACTGTGCTAGGAGCTGCTTTGGACTACAGGACCCTTCTTATTTTCATGTAGATCTTGGGGAAGTTTCTAAGGGCTTTTGGATTTTCTATTTTTCAGGATGAAATCTAAAAAAAAAAAAAAAACAAAATTGTAAAATGGATTTCTTGTCTTGTTTTCCAGCCCTAGCAAGGAACCTGGAGGATTGGCTTCTCAGAAAACGGGGATTTTTTAATTTTTTTAGTTTTTGTTATAGAATTATTTGGGTTTGAAGGGACCTTAAAGATCATCCAGTTCTAACCCCTTACCATGGGCAGGGACAGCTTCCACTAGACCAGGTTGCTCCAAGCCCTGTCCAACCTGGCCTTGAACAATTCCAGGATAGGGCAGCAGTAACTTCTCTGGGAAACCTCTTGCAGTGCCTCACCACTCTCTCAGTGAAGAATTTCTTCCCAATAACCAATCTAAATCTCCCCTCTTTTAGCTTAAAGGCATTAATCAATCAAATTATGTTGATTTTGCTTTTTGTTTGATTTTGCTTTTAAATCAAGCCTGTGTGAAATCCATGAGATCAGAGTCAGAGCCTGCAATTTCCAGATTCGTGTTGAGATTTTTTTTTTTTTAGTGGTTCCAGTTCCTTCTTACTTTTGACGCAAATTGTTTTACTAAATACCAAGATCACTTTTGAAACAAGTCGGCGTTAAGAGAGTTAACAGCAGCACAGGCAACTCATTAAGTTTTCTTAGGAAAAGCCAGACATTAGAAATTTGCTTTAGATCCGAAGAGAATTTTTATAACCATCGGAAGTTGCTGTAGGAAGAGGAGGAATAAAGAACAAATGCTTTGCAGTGTGAAGCCTCCACTGGGCTCTAAAGGACACCCACGTAGGATGGCAGTGTCGTGTTTCTGACACCAGCAATGCATTTTGCTGCTGTGTGACAAGAGCAGAACTGGATTTAAAACATGGGAAAGCAGACTGGAGCGCAGCACATGGAGAAAAAGTCCTGAACACCTGCGAAACGGCTGCTCCTTCACGTCAATCCCCCCGGCGAGGCGCGAAAGACCGGCCGCGCCGGGTGAAGAACAAACATGGAAATCCTCCTGAGTGTTTACATGTTGCAAAGAAATAGCAGCCGTGTCAAAGGGAAAGCATGTGAAAGCAAATAGTCCACAGGGAATAGCTATTGGCAGTGAGCAAAAAAATGCTTCGGAGTCAAACGTCACCGATAACCCCACGAGGGCTGGAGGTGTTGGGCTGCAGCGCAGGCATGGGTTTGTCAGCACCTCCGCCCGAGCTATTTTAGCCAGCTGACAAACAGGACTTTGAGCAGCTCCTGACCCACGTGCTTTTGCCGTGGCAGAGTTTCTGAGTCTGCTGCTGCAGTTGTTTTTCCCTGGAATCTCATTGCTTTGCGTTGGGTCGTGAATCCCTGCCCAAAGTCAGGGCACCGGAGGTCTTTTTCTCCCTTGAAAATAGCTGCACGGTCCCAGAAACCAGCATTCAGTGTTCAAACATCATCAGAGTGGCTTAAACATTGAGATTTTGATTCAAATTAAATGTCTCTTTTCCTTGTTCTTCTGATTATTATTACTACTACCACCATTATTTTTAATACCCCAAAACTTCAAGGGTATGTCCTGGTCACATTTTCAAGCTTTCTGTTTTTCCAACAGCCATGTTAGTCAAAAAAATGGGGCTTCAGATGAAAAAGACAAAAGACTGAGACAATTATGGTTAAACCATGCTAAATGGTTCTAAAAGGATTTTAAATATATTTCTCTACTAAAAGCAGACTTGAACTATGTAGCTGTACTTTAAAACACCTGTGCTTTATGTGCAATCTCAATTTCTCTAAATCTAAAGGGAATTTAGCAATTCCCTTAGGGAGACCAGGTTTCCAACACCTTTTATTTTATATAGACTGCCCCAGTTGCTCATGTTTGTCTTAATTTTTAATCTTCCCAAACCTGCAGACCAAGCAAAAAAAAAATAAGTTTTAGTTCAGGGACAAGCTGTGTTTGTGATAAGGATTTCTACAGAAGATACAAACATGGAGTTGTGGAGCCCTCTACATTATAGGACAGTTAAGCCCTTTGTGGTCTAGGAAATAGACTTATTGAATCATAGAATAGTTTGGGTTGGGAAAGGAATTTTAGAGGTCATCCAGCCCCACTGCCCTGCAGTGAGCAGGGACACCTTCCACAAGACAAGGTTTCTCAGAGCCCCATCCAACCTGGCCTTGAACACTTCTAGGGATGGGACATCCACAACTTCTCTGGGCAAGTTGTTCCTGTGCCCCACCACCCCCATCTTAAAAAATGTATTCCTTATATCTAAACTGAATCTCCCCTTTTTTTGTTTACAACTATTATCCTTTGTCCTATCAGAACAGACTCCACTAAAATGTTTGTCCCCATCTTCCTTATAGGTCCTCTGCAGTCCAGGCACAAGGAAAAGTTGACCCTAAGATCAAAGCTGTCTCCTTTATTCAGGCTCTTTTCTAGCAAACCCACATGCTCACTGCAGATCTGCTCACACCTTTCTTTGCAGGATCTATAGACCTGTCGCGTTCCTGTGGGTGCTGCTCTGAACCTGCTCCCAGCAGATGTGGAAATGTTGGAGGCTGAGCTAAAGAGCTTCAGGTTAGGCAAAGGTGACATTCATGCTTTGGGCTCTAGCACAGACTCCCTGCCAAAAAACTCTGCACCCTCCTACACATCTTTCACGTGGGTGGGGCAAGGTCTGTGGGGAGGGATAAATCCCCAGGGATTTATCCCTGGGATTGCTTTTCCGTTATAGGCTGGAGCAAAGAGCTGTGTTTTCTTATGACAGAACATGTCAATTCTTGGAAAACATGTCATCTGCTTTTGAAATGAGTTTTGTTGATCTTGAAGAAATTTGATATTCTTCTTTTTTTTTTTTTTTTTACTGCAGACTTTAGACCACTACTTGCAGTCATATCCACATTAAACCTTAAATGGGAGTGGACATCACTTCCACCTGTCCTTGCCTTACCCCATAGGCCAAGCAAGACAGAAATCAGGCAGTTTTAGACAGTCTACTTTCTCTTATTACGGAAGTGAGGACTGAAGGGATGCTCTGGGGCTTTGCTGGGTTTGTTGTGGTGTCAGAAGTTGCTGTGGGGTTTGCTGGAAAGACTTTGGGGGAAGCAGAAGAGAAGAATGTCCTCCTGAGCCTGTGAGGAAGTCAGATGCTGTGGTTTGAGGGTGGGTTGCTCTGGATGTTGCAGGGGGAGGTTTGTAGCTGCGTGAAGTGCTTCAGCAGTGCTGTGCTGAGGTGCTGCAGATGTGCAGGGTCTTCTCTAAAGCCTGTGGTTGAAATTGGGTAAAGATAACTGTTTCCCTTGTGTAGTAGGAGAAGGGAGCCCCTGACCCAGGAGGGGAAGAAACCAGCTCTCAAAGGAGGGCAGGTGCCTCTCAGGACCTCTCTGGTTTTCTATAGAGACAAGCTATGTGCCCACAGGGTCCATGTACCTCTCCTGTGTCTCTTCTCCTGGCCTGTTTCTATCTGGTTTGGTGGAGGGGTGGCAGGCTCAAAGATAAATGAATTGCTATGAGTTTTGCAAAAATAAGCAGCTGAGGAGGCTGTGAGTCTTTGGCAAACAAGAAAGGTTGTAAAAACAGCTCAGATCTTAGGGAAAGACAAAATATTTCCGTAGAGAGGGCAGGTCCTATAAATGCCTCACTTTGTAGGGGGAACAATGAATTCACATTTGCTGAACCATCAGGGACTACCAACTCCATGGAACAAAACACAGGAAACCAGAGATTGTTAATTCTAATGCCTTGAGATTTGTTTGGATAGCCCTAGCTATCAAATGGGAAGATACTTGAGACAGAAACTATTGTACTTTTTTTTCCATGACCAGCTGGGAGGATGTCTTTTCACCTCAAAGGTGAGATCAGCTCTGTACCTCTCTCCATTGCCCTACTTCTGTGAAGTGTTTCTTATCAAAGGTTGGAAGACTTGGAAAAATATGGGGAGAAGCAAGGTGAGGGTTAGAAGTTTACAAGTACCTGATTTGCTTCGGTCCAAGCCACTACTGAATAGTGTGGTGGGTGGGTGAAGGGGGTGAGCTCAGTGGTGATGACATTGGCACAAATCTCTTGCAATAGGTGTTGCTCACCTCAGTAGCATCTGCAGTGATGCAATTTTTAAGCAGCTCAGGTTTGTGCTCAGTGCCCAGCAGATGCCTCTGTGTGTGCACAGCACCGATAGCTGCTTATCTGCACGGCTGGTGCTCCAGGAATCTTTTATCTCCATAGAAATGTTGCAGGGTTTTGCTGGGCAAGCTCTCCAGCCCCAGGGTTTCACTACACTGTCCTCTCCAGGCAGTGAGAAGGTGCAGAGGGCAGCAATTTGGATGTGCTCCTGCAGGTAGGGCCCCAATGGGTGGATTCACTTCCCAGAGGTGTATCACAAAGCACCATGATACAGTAAGTCAAAAGAGTGGATGAGGTGGGCTAGAAAATATGTCCACTGGAAATAAGATCCTCTTCCATTATTTGTTTTTGAAAACTCAAGGCTGTGTTGGGGAATTCGGATTCAAGTCCTCCTCACTGTCAGAGGAAAGCCCCTCTGAAACCCAGTAATATTCAACACTGGTGATGCTACTCCTGTGAGGAGTCACAAGCCAAACTGTTTCTCTCCCTATAGCAGGGCCCACTGCACATATGGACATTAGTATAGGATACAAAAAAACACCCCACCCCTGTTAAAATGCCCTGGTTTAAGGCACAAGTTTTTTTCAGTTCAAGCCACAATGAAATATCTTTTGCCAGGAGTGTGTGCCTGGCAATAAAGCAGATCCTTGCAATGGCATTTGCAATAGAGCTGGGCTAAGTGAGTGATCCCAATGTCCACTGAGAGGACAACAGAGGACAGCAGAATAACTTCTCACATTTGGAGACCTTCTAGATTTCAGGGAGGACATCTTCATTTTGTTGCAAACTTATAGTGGTTAATCAGAAAGGAAAATGCTCATCTGGGTGAAGCTGGGTTTCTAACCCCATTTTGAGCCTGGAGATATTGGGCTGCCCTATTGCAGCCAAAGATACATTGTCCTTCATGAAAACAGGAGTGCCTGGTGCAAGGGGAAGCTGGTCAGGTGTCCACAGATCGTGTATGACCAGCGAGGACGAAGCCTCGCTGTAGACCCATCCTCTTGCTCCACGAGAAGGTCTTGTCTTTCATTTATGGTATGCATGCACTGGGAACTGTAACCCACAAAGGCTGCAGAAATTATTTTTGTGTAGGGTCTTGAGGATTTAACAGCTTCAGGGGCCAGAGTGTGAACCTGTTACCCAGCAGCTGTGATCTCCTCTCACCTCAGCCTCCCCAGGAAGGATGGGAAGATCAACCTGAAGATTAGTCAGTCTTCACATTCCTGGAGTGTTTGGCATAGAAACACTCCTGGACACTGACAGGGGGAAGGTGAAGAGCTACCCCAGCTCCAGAAGGTGGTAAACATGGCCCCTGTCCAAATCTAACAGGGATAGTAAGGCTGTTGCTTTATAAGGTTGCATGAGACATAGGAAGTGGGGTGAGGGAGGTGACTTGCTGGCTTACACTTCTCGCGTCAGTTCAGTGTGTTGGGAAGGGTGGACAAAGCACACTCCTTCACACTTGAAGTGGACCATCTTCCTTAGTTTCCTCTGAAAGGAATTTAGTTCACATGCTCAGAACAGGTGTGGGGGATTTTCAGTAAAACCAAATTGTCACCTCCATGCAGGAAACCAGGGCACGTCTTCCTTAGCAATCTGTCCTGGAGCAAACTCCAAATGAAGTTAAAGGGAGCTTCCCAGAATAAAGAATGAGATGAAACATGATCTACTAGGAATCTTTTTATCTGATGATGTTTGCAATTATCAATCTGAGCTTTTTTAATCCTCTCTGCTCTTGGTGTAGGCAGTTGATGGTTGAAAGTATCACAGCTCTGGTCTCAGAGCTGTGTCCAAATCCCTGAAGCCTGAAGCTTAAGGTCCTTACCCAGCTCTAATTTGAGAGCTTTGACTCTCCCACCAGCTGACTATGTGGATTAAATGCATGTAAATACCTTCATAGTGACTGGCAAAACATACTCGTGACGACATCCTAAATTGGGATGCTCTCTCTCCAGGGGTGTCGGTTTGATGTTATCACCTACTCAGCGAATAAATCCCTTTATTGAAGGACAGAGAATTCACCTTCTTCTGTCAGGCCCACAAACATCTTCTTTTCCCTGTAAGTCTGTTTTCTACTCTGCTTTGCTGTCACTAAAGCTGGTTTTCTAAACACTTCAAAGATGCTGTTGTTAATGCTTCGATATCATCTCTGTTTCAGCTCAGCTTGCTATGAGTCACTCCAATGTTTGCACCTTGGTGCTCTGTCTTATTGGTCTGTGAAAGAGGCAGGATTAGAGCTTCCATTCCCAACACTCATCTCCCTCCCAAGCTAATGGGGTCAGACAGGTCTGCCTGCAAGACACAGATTTTCTTAGGGGCATCATGTTGCTGACAGAAGATGAGAAGGTGGCCCTTTCAATATGAATCAAGTATTCTTTGGCTTACAGCTCTACCTATATGACTGGATCAAGGCCATGCCTCACATCCAGCATTGAGACGTGCTTCATTTCCCCTTGCCTCCAAAATGGTTGAGATGCCCTACGCTGGTTCCAAGCACTAGTTTTCTGATAAATTCCCTGTTTGTAAGGATTTATATTAACTTCTTTCTATTGGATTTTTTTTATTTGATTTTTTTTTATTAACTCTAGAGTTTAGGTGAGCCCCAAAAGAACCATGCCCTCAGCTATCAGTAGTGTTGGAGCAGTGAGACAGACAAGCCTTTGTGGATCAAATCTTGGGCTGTGTTTCCATCTCATACAGGTTACATTCCTGCTCCTTACCAAAATGAGTCACAGGTTGTTTTTCTTGTCCAGGACGGCAAGACTAAACTCTGGTCTAACTGAGGGAAGGGGGGGTGTCTCACCTTCCAGCCTGCTTAGCTGAACCAGTCCTTAGCCAGTCTGACCTCTTAAAAAAGCGTGTTTGGGAGATTGACCTAAATCAGGACAGTCACCTATCAGGGTGTGCTGCTAGACTAGTCCCCCCCAAAGCCTCAAGACCTTCCAAGAAGGGAAAATGGCTCTTGGGAAAAGAAATGTTGGTAGAACAAGCAGCAGGTGATGGGAGACAATCAGAAATTGGGAAGCAATATGAGGGTACGGGGGGGGTTAAGTATGGATGGCATGGGTTGACCTGGGGACATCACCAAGCTGTTAGCACTATGAGAAAGCACACAGGGAGCAAGTGGTGCAGTGCTTGAAGCAGTTTTGTATTTTGGAAGATAGTGTGGCAGTACTGAAGTCTTTGCCTGCCCATGTCTTGTTCAGTGTTATAGGAGTAATCACTTTGACAAAGGGCTCTCACAGCTTGGGAGCATCCTGGGAAGTTCCCTAGACAGGCTGTGCTCCATCTGTTCAGTCCCAGGGAGAAACCTGGCTGGTTCATCAAACCACCAAAAAGTGTGATATATGCTGGTTTGAGAGTTCTCCTCGGTAGGCTCCTAGGAGCTGGGGACTTTGGGGGAAGGATATCTGAGGATTTATTTTTTTTTTGCCCCTAAGTCTAACCAATCTCACAATATTTAAAAACAAACAAAAACAAACAAACAAACAAACACACAACAAAAAAAAACAGAAAAGCAAAGATCTGCATGCATGTGTGTGTATACATGGAAATATATGGTTTCAGGAGGAATTTCTGAAAGTGATTTACCTGAAGAGGACTCCATGTCTCCATCCTGGGCTTCTGGGGACATTTTTCTGAGCTGAAATGCATTCTTCATTTTCAGAGGACAGTAAAGGTGGGCTGTTTCATACTCTAAAAATGGGTGTTACACTAATTAAGCCAGAGTCACAGAAGGGCTCAATTACACATACATTACAAAGTAACCACAAAATCTAATACTGGTGGAGTTCAAATGTCTGCTGGCTTGCTAGAAGATGACCACAAAGAATGCAAAGCATGATCTGGTTATTGCTGTCACTACTCCTACGGAGAAACCCTGCTGGACTAGAAACCTACTCCAAGCAGCTGACGACCCAAAATGTAAGTACAGGTTGCTGTTATTGTTGATTCCTGCTTGCTAAACCTCTTTACTTGATGTTTATAAGGGATCACAGAGGAAGGCATGATGCTCTTTGTGCTAGAGACTACTCACCTTGCTAGTGACAGCAACATCATCACAGGGCTGAAGGCCAGAGTGAGAGAAATGTGTCTGACTCAGCAGTAAATCCAGTTTCCTCCTCTCCTCGTGTGCAGCAGGACTGTTGTTGAGCCGCAGAGGCTGCTCTGGGCATCTCTCCTAACAGCAGCTGTCCCTCTGTGCTGAGCAAAGGGGCATCTAAGAAATCTTGGTATGTCTCCTGCCACACTCAGCAGGAAAGCTCAAACTGCACTGCAGGCTAAAAGTGATCTTGCAGCAGGGGCTGAAAGGTTCAACACCCAGTCGTCCTTGTCATGGCACATTAAAAACAGGTGATCATTCAGCTGTGCACAAGCAGAGGCTTTTATGTAGAGCAAATGTAATTTCTGCCACACATCAGCATGAGAAGCAGCGGGCAAGCTCCAGGAGTGAGCTTTCTGCTGACACTTGGAGCCTCTGTAAAGATTGCATGCTTGGCAAGACCAGGTCTCTGAGAGGGGGAAACAAGTAAAAGATTTCCCTTTTCTTCACAAGATGCTTTCTGAGGAGCAGTGACAGCCGATGTCCTCTGGCCACAGGGCATGTGCAGTCTGTCCTGCATTGCTTATGGCAATAGTTTGAGGCTCAGAGGGCCACAGGATGCTTCATGGGAGGCCACATGGCAGTCCAAGGGTATCAGCCATGCCAATGTACTCTCCAAAAACCATAGCTCCTCTTCCCTTTCCCTCCCCTAGGCTCTCATCATGGGAGTCTACAGCTCATCACTGGTTAATAATGATTCTCTGCCAGGACTTTTCCTAACTTTCAGTGTGAGCAGTACAGCCAACAGATGTTTTACTTTCAACAGCTGTACAAAGTCACAAATTCTAATCTTTTGGTCAACTTCATATTAAGCATATTGACTGAACCTAAACTACATGTAAGTTTATTAAGGGCAGCTTTGGCTGAAAACATCATATTGAAATATTGTGCTCAAGCATTTGGACTCCTCGGTTTTCTCTCTGAATACATTGTTCCCTTATCTGTCTTTTGGTTCATTAAGATTCAGGATAAAAGAACTTCAAGTTTTGGTCAAGCTTGGGCATCCAGCTCACACCAGCTGTCTTTGGTGCTACTGACAGCATCTAATTCCTCTCTAGTAGCACTCCAGTCTGAAGCTGTACCATGTCCTGGAGGTGAAAGTCTCCATTGCCCACTGGGGTTTTTGTAGTACCTGAAAGTACCCCTACATTGTTAATGCAGCAGTGAGCAGATCTGGGAGCTGCTGCACCACAGCATTGTGCAGCCCTTATTGCAGAGAGAGGCAAGCTGCCCCAGCTCTGCCCAGAGCCAGCCTGCTCCTCTGCAAATCCATTGCTGGACACCACATGTCAAGCCCAGCCCTGGCCATGAGTAAAAACAGCCTTTTCCCCAGATGCCTGATTCTGTAAAGAACCAAAATCATCTAATATCTCTTCAGTGGGGATATTCTTAATATGCTATTGAGAACTGAACTGTGTCCAGCTTCCTGCACACTTGAAGAAAGGGTTAAGTATCCTGCTGAGCAGCAGCAACTGGAAGCTGTTACCTGAAGCATGCTTGATCTACCATAACATTTTTTGACTCTTCTGTCATGTTTGCTTTCTCCAGAACAGCCTAAGAAAATGACCACCGTCCTAGAGGATTTTGGTGGTAATAGTCATGTCAATAATCACTTCCATAGCCTCCTTCCAGCTACACAGTGAAATATTGCCTCTCTGGATATTGCTGGGTCTGTGGGACTGAGCCTGTGAAGTCCTGATGACTTGCAGTCCCATCTCTTGTTGCTTTCCTAATGAAGCACAGGAACTGGGATGCAGACATGTGCCTTGGATTCCCCAGTGTCAGCAATGCCATGGCACCATGGAGCTGCCACTCTTCTGCTACAATTAGGTTCATTAAAGGATCACTGCTCTTCCTCCTGTGGTTCAACCCTTCCAATATCCTTGATAAGGTTATTACTGAACCATTTGTGGTGGGATTCAGCTGGCAGCACTGCTCTTAAACAGCAAATACGTTATTTTTTTGCTCTTGCACTCCTTATGAACAAACAAACCTGTTATGACCACCCAGTTCCACACTTACATATCTCACTTTAAGGACACAAACCCTCAAGAACAGCCTGCCCACTTGCTTCTGGTGGGTTAGAAACTATTTACATTGCAACAGCCATTGCTGAAATGTGGTCACTTCTGGGAAGTGAAGCAGCTGCTGTTTACTAAGGGACAGGAGGCTTTGTGGTTTGGACAGTGGCTGGAGCCCAAGATTTTATTCTGGTAACACCAGTGCTGGGAGCTGCAGTATCATGTAGACATGTCTTTGCAAGACAAGCATTACTTAGCTCAGGTGCTGATGGCAATGTAACCACAGACATGAGCACAGAGCCCTCCATGAACTGACTCCTCTGCTGGCTTGGGTACATGCTACAGCCCATGCTGCCCCTCATGCTGTTCTAACTAGATTTCTGAAAGCCAGCAGAATTAAAAAGGACTCAGGTACTGCTGGTACCCAGCCCCAGAAGGCCCTGAAGTGTAGCCAAAGTGTTACAGCACAGAATCCTTGAGGACAGCTTTCTCTGCCCTCTGTGAAATGGATGGATGGATGGAGTGTGTGTGCACAGATGTGGTGGAAGTACAAAAAGAGGAATAATCAAAGTGTTAATTAGAAGATAGGATGTGTGTCTGCAGCCCAGCAAGGTCTAATCCTCCCTTGGGCTCTGTCCTGTCACTGTTCAGGACTGTAAGTGGAGAGGTGGTTACTCAAATGTGACTGGAAGGTAGAAAGAATCTCCCAGGTAGACCTTCACAAGGGACATCATTAGGCAAATTTTGCCCAGAGAAGTGGTGGATGCCCCATTCCTAGCATTGTTCAAGGCCAGGTGAAATGGGATTTTGAGCAATCTGATCTAGTGGAAGGTTCTCTGCCCGTGGCAGGGGGGTTGGAATGAGATGATCTTTAAGGTCCTTTCCAAACCAAAGCACCTTATGCTTCTATGATGCTATGAAATGTATGGCACTTGCAGACTCTTCAGATCTGCTTTTGCTTTCCTTCTCAGAAATGTCCCTTCTCAGTAGGGATTTAGGAAACAGATGAGGTGAGTTTGGAGTTCTCTCACAGCTCCATATGGAGAGATGAGATGTCCCATATTGTAAGCCATGGGAACATGCCACTCCCTCTGATCTCCCTGCCTGTCTCAGGTGCAGATAGCAATAGCAAAAGGCCCGTTTTGCCAGACACCAGAAAACAGCAGAAGAGATGAAGCTGGAAATGGCCAAATGGGAATAAGTAGGAGGTGGCCTGTTGATTATTTTATTTGATCAGGAAAGGGATCCAGTTGGATCCTATCCCTACTATAGCTTTTTTCTGTAAAGGTAGCATAAGGTCATCACTGGTGGCGCATATCTCAAACCAGACAATACCGGAATTACTAGAAATATTTGTTCATTTAGTCTTATACCTGGATGAGCTTTATTTAGTAACCAAACTGGACAGTTTTTTTTAGTGGGATCCAGATGTGAAGCAACCTTTAAGCACTAACAAGGAGAGATCTGAATCCGCTGGGTACAGCTCTTCCTCATCCATCACTTTAATGTGATGTAGCAGCCCAGGATTTTGGAGGGATGTGCTGGGAGTCAGCAGACAGCAATGGCTGTGTCTGTCAAACTGCAGGACACTTGGGAGGCTGCATTTGCAGCCCTTAGGGATGGCAGGGACTGGCATTGATCAGTCAGATATAGAAAGTTTCTCAAGGGTGGGGATGGGAGCAGAGCTGCTGTGAACAGCAGATGAAGATTATGCTGCTGCTTCCCACTTGTCTACCTGTCTGGAAAAAGCCCTGTGCCACCAAAAGATGACTGACACATGCGGTTTTCTGAAGCAGAGTTAGAGCAGATTTGGGGTTGATAAGATAGCCTTTTGATAAGGAAGTGTCAAAGCCTATCTCTGTGCTGTATCCAGCGCACTGAGATAAGGACCTGCTATTCCATTCCTGTGGCAGCCTCCTGCTGCACATGCCACAACACCAAGTCAGGGTGTGGAAAAGGTAATGAGACACTCGATACACCAAACCTGTGGTGAATCACAGAGGAACATTAAGAAATACTCAGATACTCAACCACAGGAACACACTAACCATCCCGAAGGAGACACCCGTGCTTGACAACTGTTACAGTCCATCAGTCACACCCTAGCACTCCTCCAGCCATACACGGGTTGAGTAAGGGAGTATTTGCTGAATTTGCTGGAGGATTTTTGTTGTTGTTGCTTTTAGGGCTGCCTGCTCCCAGTGAACAGTATCCCACTGCAGCCCCTGCTCCGGTCCCCGTCTCCATCCCAGCTGCACAGGATTGAAGGGAAGAGCCAACAGGAGCGGCTCCCTCGCTGCAATCCCCTGCCTGCCAGGGGTGGCTGCATTTGTCAAAAAGCTCCTATTAGCTGTGCATGCCAGCTATAATCTCCCAGCCCAAACACAGCAGCATCTGCTCCAGAGCCAGTATTATATAACCACAATTGGCCTGTACAGGGCATGTTAAAGCCACGGGCAGGAGAGAGCCCTTGGCTCCACTGCAGAGCTTGTCTTCAGTAAGAGCCTTTCTGTGACTACAAACTTACACTGGTGGGTTTTTCCCCTGGTAGAATTAGAGGGCTGTGTTTCTTGTAAGTATTATAAACCTACATGCGTCCATAGGCACTAACTCCTTGAACTAATGATGTTAAATTCCCAGTCCTGGGCTACGAGAAGTTAAGAAGAGTTTTTAAAAAACACTTAGAAATGGTGACAGTGACAATACATGCAAGGGAAACTCCAGCATGTTGGATTTGTTAAGAGGCTAAAAATATGTCCCCTTTTTAGAGAAAGAGGAAAGTGACTGGCAAATAGAATTAATCTGAGACAGTCTGAAGCAGATAGAAGGATTATGCAGCAGCTCATTTAGGACTGCAGAATTCATTTTCAGGCACTCCTTTGCGAAATGCTCAGTGATTCCTGGGCACACGACAGAAGGTCTCCGAAAGCAGTGTGAACACAGGGAGGGACTTCAGACCCATTATGCACAATTGCAAATCTCTGAGTAGAATATCTTTACTGTACTCAAGTGACAGCCAGGATTAACCTGTCTGAAACCAAACAGTACAAGAATATGTAGGACTAAATTCAAGGATGCCTCAGAAACTGCAAGGATAATCTGTGGCAACAGCAGCTTTAGGCATGAGTAGCCAAAAGGTCCAGACAGACTTTTCTGCTGCTCCATGGAACTGATGCATTGGCTTTCATTGGTTTTAAGTGGTTCTCTGTGTGTTTGTGCACAGCAAAAGTGCACAGGTAACACACACCTCTCCTTTCCTCTCTAGGGTGGTGGAAGATCCTCTTAAAGTGTAACTGTGGTCGACCACTCAGCCTTACAGACCCTCCTGCTCCTGCACTCAGGGGTGGGCCGCCAGGTGACTTTTTGAATGAGAATGAGCAAAATCTCAGGATTTCACACACCATCACTCTCCAGGATGCTTCAAGTCTGAGACTGCAAGTAAAGGTGGCTTTACACAGTCTACCATCACAGGAGTGTGGAGTGCACAGGAGAAAAGGCCAACCTGCCTGCAAATACACGGGTCAGTGCTCAGGAAAAAGGTTGGCTCTTGGAGGGTGCCAGCAGCACCCTCTGGTGACCTGAGCTGCCCCAGACAGCAGCAGGTACTGAGGAGAAGGGATTGGACTCTGCAGGGCTTTTGCCATTCCTGGAATAAATCATTCAAAACTCTGACAGTCCCCACAGGGAGTTTGAGGTCCTGGAAAAGTGGTGGGGGAGGAGAAGAAAGAAATGCGTGGCAAGGCTCCTAGGAGGTGAGTGAAGGTTACCTTTGTGCAGTCATCCTGTACCAGGGCTGGCCTTGTGTGCAGACGCAGTTGCTTAAGCAGGTCACGGTGGTGTGGGCAGGAGAGATGTTAGTAGCTGCTGTCTGCCCCAGTTTCTGCCTGCAAAGAGGTGGTAAGGAGTTGTCAATACTACAGCCTCTTGCAGGGGCAGTTCAGTTGCTGCCTAGAGGCTTCTCGGGCATAAGGCATCACACTATGAGCAACACTTGCTGAACACACAACAAGCATCACCTAGAAATTTAGACTTTCTATTTCCTCCTGTATATCTTTTTCTACTGACTGGTGAAACAGCTAATCTGTTAATGCTTCCTGTTACCTCTTAGCAACATGCCTGGCATGGGAAACCCCAGGTCATAGCGAGCTGCGGGTCTCCCTGGTGATATCAGTTCCTGAACATACATTAAGTCTTCTTTGCTTCCCTCACTTGCCAGGGAATATCAGATCAAACTCACAGTCTAGTCCTTACCTTGCAAGTGTTTAAAGCATGGGCTGAAATTAAATGAAAGATTGCCTGGAGCAAAAATAAAATTCGTGGTCTGTAACTTTGATTTCTGTAGGAGAAGTCAGTAATGTGCCGTAAAATCATGAAACTGTTTAGGCTGGAAAGGACCTCTGGAGGTCCGATGCCCTGCTCCAGCAGAGTTCACTTCAAGTATTTGATGTTAAATCAGGTTGGTCAGAGCCCTGCCTACTCAGGACTTGAATATCAGCAAGTACAAGGACGGCACAGGCTCCTTGGGTTCCTGTTCCTGGCTGCATCTCTGTTTTGGGGATTTTTTCCCTCTTATAAGTAGTTGAAACTTCCTTTGCAGCATATTGTGTCACGGCTTCTTATTTGTTCTGCTGTGAACTTCGGGAAAAAATATGGCTTTTTTTTCTCATTGATCCCTCATCAGGTAGATGAAATGGCAGTGTGGTGCCCCTTAGCCCCTTCTTCCCTCTAGCCTGGTAAAAATATGCTTTCTCCCCTTCTTCTCACACACTAGTACCCCCCAGCACCCCAAGCATCAAGTTTGCCCTCCACTAGACAGGCTCTAGTTTATCACATCTGCCTTGAATTGGGAAGCCTGAATCTGGAAAAAGTGATCCAGATATGACCTTATGAAGATCAAAACAAGGAAAAAATTACATCCCTGGGCATGCTGTCAGCATTTGTCCTCATAGAGCCTGATATGTGGTAGACCTTCACTGCTGTGAGGGTTCCTTGTAGACTCCTGTTCAACTCGTGAGCAAGTTTTTAAATGTCACTTAATGCGTGTGCAGCTTCTGAGATCAGAAACCAAGAAATTCAAAAAAATAATTGATTGACTTGTAGGATTGTGCCTCTTCTTTTTGAGGTGACAACACCAGACTCCCAGTAAGCACATTGACTGAAGGGTGAGGACAAAATATGCCTTAAGGCTCTCTAAGGAAAGCACTCTTCTACATGTTGTCTGGTAAAGCAAAACTCAGTCCCAGTCTTCTATGTTCCAGAGTAATTTCAAAAAAGATTTTAAGCAGTACTTCAACTTTACACATACCTACATACACAGGCAGACAAAACTGCTCTCCCTTGTGCTCCTCTCCGAAAGCAGACCAGTACACACACCAGGAGTGTGGTGCAGGGAGGCTTGAATGGTCCTGCTGGGTTGGCCAAGATTTGGTGGAGCTCATTCCTTTCTTAATGTCCATCACAAGGCTTTCTGTGGGAGCCCTGTGCCCAAGGCACGTGAAGTCTGTCTGAGGATCAGATCACTTTAGAAAATGCAGGCACTTGTTTGCCCAACTGAGATGAGACAAATAACTTTGGATTTCAAATAACAGTTTATCCATTTTTATTTCATCATTACCTAATCACAGAATTACTTAAGATACTTGAGTACAACAATTAACACAACAACTGCCAAGTTTACTACTGATCCATACCCCTATGGGTCAGGGTATGTGGATGTGCCACATCTCCACAGCTTTGAAATACCCTGAGGGATGATGACTCCACCCCTTCCCTGGGCAGACTGTTCCAGTGCTTGACAACCCTTTCAGTGAAGAAACTTTATCTAATATCCAACCTAAACCTCCTCTGGCACAACATGAGGCCTTTCCTTCTTGTCCTATCACTTGTTACCTGGAAGAAGAGACCAACTCCCACCTGGCTACAACATCCTTTCAGGGAGTTGTAGAGAGAAAGGTTTGCCACAATCACATCAGTAGTTCTTGACACACTTCTGAACAAGACTGCTCAAATCAATATGGTCTATCTAAGGAAGCTGTGCAGGAAGGTTCTTTCAGGGGTTATGGACAGGGTGGTTATAATTTCAGGATGCTCAGAGAGTGGGACTGAAACAATGTGGGTGTTTTGCTCTCCAAGTTTGGTTGTCTGTGGAGGAGAGGCTTTCACTGAGCTGAAGAAAGGTCTTTTTTCCAATTATTATAGAGCTGATTACTGTGTGAGGAACTCAAATAATTCTTTAAAGTGTGAATTACCTTACAACTGCAGAGAGATGTAATCTGCTACCACACTGCCAGGTCACCTACCTCTGGTAGATGAGCTGTGGGGGAGGTTTGTATGAGTCAGTGCTGGACCAGCATCCCAGTGATTAGAGTACTTCAGCAGAGATGCTTCTTTAAAAATTGTAGCCTCTCTGGAAGGGTGTCCTCCTTTCTTCTGATGGGGACTCTTAACAGAAGTGTTTTGAAAGGAGGAACTTTAAAAAGAAATAGGAAAACTTCACTAGATAAATTAGAAGAGAAAACTGTGATGTGGACATTGCTCTCCTAATCACACAGGCTGAGTTCACAACTTGCTTCTAAGTTCTAACATCGGAAACTTGACTCATTGGAACTGTAAATTTTATTCAGAGGCTGAAAAATCCTGTTGGAAGTCCCTAAAACAACAAATATTTTCTTCCAAGTTCTCCATTTGGGGTCTCCTGGGGGTTCACAAGACTTTTGTTTTCATGCAGGTGAAATACTCCAAGTAAAGATAAGGGTCAAAAAACTCCACAATTTCTGCTCCAGAATAAATGTGGAAACCTGAACACAGAGTGCTTAGGTCAGCACCCTACTTCTGCAGCTGGGGATGGAGCATATTATTATTTTGAGTGTGCCATTATTATCTTTACTTCACACTGCCCTATGACCTTTCTCACCCGTCTAACATAATTTCCAACTTCTCGTACAGATGAGGTGTTATATATAGTCCCAGAACTAAACCAAGAGCAAGCTTTACACCATTTTATTTACAAGCTCCTTCTGATTCCTGAGCTGGCTATGTGGCCATCTGCTTTGCTTGACCTACAAGACAGATCTACCTGCAACAATGTTGGTACTAACCTGCCCTTTCCATCCTGGAGTATCTCAGTGCTGACTTGGCCTGCCTGGGAGGTGGGTTGCCCAGTTCCCAGCTCAAGGGTTTCAGAGGATGTCACACCTCCTGGTCAGATGCCTCAGGATGCTGCAGAGGCTGGCAGATGTTCTCTGCAGGCAGTGCAAGGTAACCTGCAAATGTAGGGTGATCTTAACACCCTGTCTCAATGAAAGCACTTCTCTTCTGAGCTGTGTGTATGAATCAAGAAGAGAAGAAAGGAAAATATTTCCCAGTGGGCTTAGGGGAGGATGGCAAAATAAAGCCCTGCTTGAGGCAAAGTGCAGGGCCTGAGGTTGGCTTCCTGTCCAGAGCAGAGTGATTTCCTACTTAAAAGCTGATTAATCCAAATGCTTTTCAATTTAGAAGGCAGAGATCAATCAATAATTATCCCATTTAATCCCAACATAAATCCTTTAATTTTTTTTTAATTAAAAGAAGCCAAGCACCACTGGCTGGGATACACCGAATTGCATTAAACTCTGGAGTCCCTGGGGAGAGGCACAGGCAGCAAATTGTGCATGTGATTTTCTTCTTTCAGTGCTGGGTTTAATGGCTGTTCTCTCTGCCCCCTGGTAGAAAATGATGAGCTTGGGATGTGTTTGGCAATGAGCAGGCAAATTAGACTTTTCTTCCAAGTGTGCAATGACTCACAAATCAGACAAGTGTCCCCCTTCTGGAAGGAAAACCAGGAAGGGGGAAATTCATCAGTGCCTCTGGTTCTGTAATAGTGCCCTCCAACAGAGATAATGGACTTTGGCCATTCAGGATCCTTGAGATTCAAATTTCCCATGTCCATTTGAGCAAGATTTGGTTGACTCCTAAACCTGGCTCTTGATTTGAGAATTTCAAGGTAACCTAATATTACAGTACGTCCTATTACCTGCTTGCCTAAAGCAGAAGCCTCTCTTCCTGGCTAACAATTTTCACTGTGTAATTGTAGGTCTAATCAATTGTTTCATGTAAACAGTAAAAATGTCCCAAAAGCTGTATCTCATCTGTCATCAAATTGCACAGCCCCCGTGCCAGTAAAGTCTGCAGGACAGCCACAGGGTGTACAGCAAATGCCTTTGTTTACAGCCTTAATTTGGTGATTGAATCATGAGCACTACTTGCAACCAATTTTCAGATACATCCAAGTTCTACCTCCGTTGGTCTAAGTAATTAAGCTGGAGTCACACCTTTCTCCTTTGATGACGAGGAAATCTTCATTAAATATTTTCATATAAGTATGCTCCTGCTACAGCTTTAATGATAAAATTTAATTAAAAATGTCACTAATTAAATCAAGCTGGGCTGTGGTGGCTGTACATCTATTCCATGCTTCTAACCCACAGTAATGAGTCAGCTGTGGGACATAACAACTGAAAGGGTCAGAGGCTCACAGGGTTGGGGGATCCCTTCTACAAACAATATCCTGTGTTAAATCTACCTTCTGCTCCTCCAGCTTGATATGAACACCACCAGGGTTTAAAAAATGTAGGAAGGGGCTGCAAATAGTGATGATACTGCCTTTTACGTAGCATGATAGCAAGATATCCTTCAGTTCCTGTGCTGGAGGGGAAGCCCTTCCTGTTTGTTTCTTCTCAAAAAATCCATCTGGCAGGAACAGCACACCCTCGTGACTAACTGCAAGGCAGAAACGAAGAGTGGGGATCATAAAGCAAATGCAGCCAAATCCATGAGACATTCCCCTTGGCTTGTAGAGTAGCTTTCAACGTAATGTGGCTACAATTTTTCTCTTACCCTAATCTGATGGCCTTTTAAAGACTTCTTTGGATTTTAAAAGGCTGTTTATATAGAGCTAAAAAGGCGCTTTACAGCACTGTCCAGTAACAGCAATGTCGTTGTTGCCAACCACAGAACAAAGGACCCTTATTTAAATCCCTCCTTTGTGATCTGCTTTTGAAGTGTGGGTAATTTAGATTACTCTGTAAAAGCAACCCTTCCTACATTTCTTGGAGTTTGAGGGTTTATTTTCTGCCAGCTGTTCTCTGAAAGCTTTTGAATAGAGCGAAGTTTAATTATCCATAGTAAAGAAAAAAAGAAAGAAAAAAAAAAGCCTAGTTATTTTGAAATGATTGAGGCTTTTCAGAAAATAAATTGTCAAATAGATGTCACACCTGGAGAAAGTGAAAGCTGTGGTAGAACTACACCACGGAGGCATCCCCTAAAGTGTCAAGTTTTACCTAAGAAGTACTCACGGAATATCTTGGATTGAAGCAAAGGCTGGAGCATTTTTGAATCACGCATCACATAGCACATAGCATTGCTCCATGGGCTATTAAGGGTGTCCTGAAGATCAACTGAAGATCAAATCCATTAAATTGAATATTATGTGCTGGCCTGGCCCTCATCTGTCTCTGCTCCAGAACACAATACTACTTAACTTACTTAACATTGCAGGTCACCTGCTGGGCTGGCTCAGGGGTGAGGATCTTTCAGCAATGCTTGGTAGCATGACCTGTGGGAGAAGAATGCCTGTTCTGGCATTTCCATGTGTATCAGCTCCCTGAAAGGAAAGTGTGTTTAAGAAGGATTCAAAACTTGTGGTGGTGTCTGTTGCATCTAATGGATGTTAGAGGAGAGGTTGGGAATTTTGATGCTGGCATTTTAATTGCTTTTGGAACAATGTCTGGGAACAGCAGAAGTTATCTTGTGGCCAAGAGGCCAACCATGATCAACATCCATCCACCTTCTCTAGACTCTGGCTCTGGGCATGTCTGGCCACTCCCTGGACATCCCACCTCCCTGGATCAGTCCTTTGCTTCATGAAACCCTCTCTTAGATCTGCCAGAAGCTTGAGAAAACAAGACAAAGCAGCAAGTATAGTATTTGTAGTCACTCCTCCCAAGTTTGCCACATGCAGAGCCTCTATGGCTCCTCTGTTTATGTTGAGGATGGGCGTGGGAGACACACCTCATAATTCTGTCCAAGCAGCAGCCTGTGTCTTCTCCATGGTTTCCTCCTCAGATCAGTAATGCCCCAGGATTAACAATTCTGCCGACTCACTGAGTGGCTGGGAATGTCCCTGGGATCAGTTGCAGCTGCTGCTATCCTGCTGGAGGGACTCTGTGAACTCATTAGCCCTTATCAGGACAGCCACTGTCATCCACACAGAGCCGCCACGACGACACTAGACAACACTGGGTTTTCTCAACTGTGTTTTGAGGACACCAAATGTGGGATTTGGGTGCCTGCTGCAATGGAAAAGGTAAGGAACAGGAAGCATGCCCTGCCCTGAGCAAAAAGCACTGAGGTTTGAGGTAGCCATCACCTCCTGGATTATACACCTGCTGAACTTGGGCTTGGCCTCCACTGCAGCTTTTCCTTGTGCTCTTGTGAATATCATCCTTATCACAGACAGCTCTGCAGTGCCTCCAGAGCACAGCTGTCAACATCCAACCACTGGACTTCTGAGAGGAGAAGGGACCTGCTGGCATCTTGGAGATAAAGGTGTCTTGAAGATAAGATAGAGCTTGGTGTGAATCGGTGCTCCCTAAGGATCCTGTGGTATAGGAATTTCCCTCATACAGCAGCAATTCTACAGACCAAATATGCTATAACTTACTTTCAGCTAAAGTTTCCTGTTAAAATTCACCAGAGAACCATCAGGGCCCAATTTTAGTCCTTTTACACTAATGACTGTTAATTGCAGCAGGAACAGTTTTTGGCACACAAACAGTTCAAACAATAAATCCTCAGTCCTAGGCAATCTTATCCATGCTCTAGCTGGAGTCCACACCTTCAAACAAGGGTTGCTTGAGTGGATGCTGAAGGAGGGAACTTCGCTGCACAGTGTGAGAGATCTGGAATTTTGTCCCCCAGAGTGAGGTGGCAGCAGGGTGTTGCAAGATGGGTTAGTAACACCTGGGTACAGTGGAGGTGGCACAAACTTCAGTGCCACAAATGCCCTGGGAAGTTTCTCTGGGGTCTGTCAGAGGAACACCTAAAGAGTAAATGTCTGTTATCCACACTGGCCTGCAGCCAGGGAACTGGGTTATGCTGCTGCACACCACCACTGACAGATTCTCCCTACCCCTCCAGCCCAGCAGATTAGGAATTATTGGGAAGAGCTACCACACAACACATGCCATAATTAGAATATCGACCCTGTCAGAGAACCCATGTAGCAGGGTATGCCCAGACACTTTACTTACCCCCCACAGCATGAAGCCCATGCCTATGGTTTAGATTAGAAAATAGGAAGAATTTTTTTTTACTTTGAGGATGGTGAGACACTGAACAGGTTGTCTAGAGAAGGTGTGGATGTCCTATCCCTGGAAGTGTTCAAGGCCAGGTTAGATGAGGCTTTGAGTAACCTGGTCTGGTGGAAGAGGTCCCTGCCTATGGGGCAGATAGATGATCTCTAAGGTCCCTTCCAACCCAAACCATTTGATGATTCTATGTCTTCCAAGTGAGTCCCTTCTCCGCCTGTGTTATCCATAAATGTTTTTCCCTGCCACTTATCTGGTAAGACATACATAAGCTTTTATGAGGATAGAAAGCAACCCTCCTCTTTTACAAACATGAATATCCACAATGTGAGATGGCCTCGAGTTACCTTTGCACTGGCACTTTCAGCATCTTTTCATTTTTTAGCATGTTTCATTAATCAAAGAAATCTCTTCTACTCAGTATGTGACCAGCTCTGCAAGGACACCAGTGGGATGAGCTGTTGAGGAATAATGATGTTAATGAGTTACAGCTTCAGTGCTCCTGGGTTTGGACACCTTTATTGCACCCCCTTTATATTTAACTTGTGTTGAGCTGAAGGAACATCCCTGCATCTGAATAGTAAATTCACATTTTAATTTGCCTCTTGCCTCGGCATAGGTTGTAAGCTTCAGAAATGGACCTTAAAAAAAATCATATTTTTTCTTGCTGCTGGGATCATACCTGTCTTCAGATAATGCTCAGTGACTGACACCATCAGTGAAGAGAAAATTAGGACAGGAGCTGATGTACTCTAGGAAACTGCCTTATTCTTTTGTAAACCTTATATTTTTATATTATTTGGGAAAAATGCGAGGAAGTGGAGTTTAAGGAAAACAGTATTTCTAAATCTGTGTTGCAGTACAGGAATTATGTTCTTCTGGCATATACTTGATACCTAGTTAGCGAAATCTTGTCTTTTATCACCCATCAATACAATTTGTCAAAGTCCTCCAGGTTGCTTCTTTAAAGGCTCTGGCAGTATTTTATGTAAAGGGCTTAGATTCATGGGTAGAAACTCAGGAAAGTGTCCCACATTTGGGATTTCTACACATGCAGCTGAGGGCAGAGCTTATTCTGCCTCCGAGTCCAGGGATTATCTTCATTCCAGCCAAAAGTCAGCTGCAGTGGGAGGGCTTCAGGACACAGACTTGACCCCACATGCTCTACTGCTCTTGTTAAAGCAAATGCCTCTGTGAGCTGTCAATGTGGAGCTGCTCCCTAGTTTTACCTATAGTCAGGCCTCCCAAGTATGGGCTCAGTTCAGACAGGACTTTTGGGTGCTAATGTTGGATGCACCTAATTCAGGAGCTGTTAGCAACAGGTTGTGGAAAGATTTTGAGTGATACATTGCTCAGCTATCAGGACAAGTGGCTTCCAGACAGGTTCTCAGCTCTCCTAACCCTTTTCATCCTTAATGCAGGGTTTGCTTTCTGTACCAGATTTGGGCAGAAACAGACTTTCTTCTCTCTTTCCAGTCTTTTCTCTAGGACAGACTTGATAGGAGGAGGTTGGAAGCCTCAGTCTCACTGTGGAAAACTCAACCTTGATATTATTCTTCAGACTGTCCCAAGCACAGGGAAGGAAGCTGTGGATGCCCCATTCCTGAAAGTGTTCAAGGCCAGTTTGGATGAGACTTTGAGCAGTCTGGTCTGGTGGAAGGTGTCCCTGCCCATGGCAGAGGTTGGAACTCGGTAAGCTTTAAGGTCCTTTCCAACCCAAACCATTTGTTGACTCTATGAAATACAAGTAAACTGGGAAAATGCCTTTCTGTGAGAAACTGTTGATCAATGACCTTCCTTCTGCAATCAAAGATGTAAACTGCTGCAAGCAGGCTTGAAGGAAGGCTCATGGAGACATCACCTGCCAAGTGCTGGTTATGGGTCCTGGCAGACACCCTACAGGTCAGCAATCCTAAAACCACTGGCAGACTAAAGCATTGGGTTTAATTTTACTACATATACTTGCACTGGACTAAAATCAGTTTGCACCCAAGGCTAGTATCCACCTCAAGGCAGGTTTGCCTTGGGATGCAGCTCATGGCTGACACGTTTCTGACCATGCAGCCTTCATGCCAGTGCTCTTGTACAAAAGAGGGTAATGGGGGGAAAGAAGAGCTGAGCACTGTTTGCTCATCAAAATCCCTTTTCACCAAGATATTGACTCTGTGGTGAAGTCATCTTTCATGAAAAGTGCTTGTTTGTGATTAACAAATCTCTGTCTTGTAAGGAAAAAATTTTTTTCTTAAAAAAAAAAAAAAAAAAAAAAAAAAACCCAACCAAAAAAAACCCAAACCACACCAAACCAAACAGCAAAAACAAAACCAAAACAAAATTTCAAAAGGGAAAAAAACACCAGTAAATATCCTTGGGAGAAGAAAGTTTAATATATATGTGTTAATATATATGTCCAGGAATACCCATTTGGCCAGCAATCTGAGGGAACATCCATCTCCATGGGAGCACAATCCCCTTGGCCGCTGGGATCACTAACATAAATGCTCCTAAATCATGACTGGCTCACCCTTTTTTCACCCCTCCTGCCCCCAACAGAAGGTGGGAGAAGGAAACAGCATTTAAAAAAGAAAACAAAAAATTCAAACTCCCACTTTTTTTTCTTTTGCTTCTGCCTTTTCAGCATCTGCAGGTCACATTTTCAGGCTGCAACATGACAGGCATTTTCTCCCACTGTAAGACAAAACACTTGCTTTTTGAAAATCTTTCCAAAAAAATGGTTTAAAGCGCCTCACTTCTACGCTCCCAAACCCAGGGCTTTAAGGAAAACACAGGCTGCAGCAAAACAGGTAATTTGAAGAGCAAGCACTAACAGAGTGTGCTCCTTCATCCGTGGCTCTCACACAGACTTAAAAGCTCTTATTACTTCTCCCCAGATTAGGAGAGACTTCATTTTGCTCGCTGAAATAGTTTTATGTCTTTATTTGGAATCTGAAATGATTACTTTGTTTAGTAAGCGGTGCCGGTACCGAATTACCACACCCGCAGGCACTCTCTGCCCTTGAGCTGCCAGCATTTTCACAGGATGCAGGGGGAATTTTTCCCATTTTAACACTTGATACCCTGCTCCTGGTTTTACAAACATGTGCCAGTGCCGACGCAAATATGATTTGCATTCAGTAACCTTTGTGCCTGTGCCTCCTGAGGATACATTTCTCGACTCTGTATCGCCTTGTAAAATACTTACAGTGAATGGGCAGTAATACACAGATATTACCCCATGGAGCAACCATTCAATATGTAAAGTCAGGAGTTCAAAGAGGATTAAGGATTGCTGGCATCCAGCGAGCTGCATTGCTTGTGGATGTGGAAGCAGCCACAGCTGCTCTCACTTTTCATGCGCTGGAATTATTTCAGCGTCAAGAGAGGATTGCTCTGGAGTTTTACCTCTCAAAAAGCCATTGACCCATATTTGTTGTATTTAGCAGAATGAAAGGTCAAGGGGTTAGGAAAGGTGTCCTAAATAGCAGACATGAAGGACATGGTAGCCCTCAGTGTGAGAAAATTCACTGCATGCATGCAAGGTGGAAGGCAGGCTCTCTTCATCTGGAAACCTACCATCTACTCCAATCAAAAAAGATGAAGGACTTCCCATCCCATTCATGTCATTCCCCTCAGGGCCACTGGCTGCTTATTCTAGTGTTTGGACTGTCACTTCAGAGATTTCTGGCTGGCTCATTTCAACTCTATGACTATTTTCCTGCTAAGAATAATTGTTAAGAGAACAGAGGTGATAGCACAGGAAAGAGGTACTAGAGAATAATATTACTTGGACAGTAATGTGTGCTCAAAGGAGCTGCTGTTTGGGAGTATTATAACAGCCTTTTGCATGCTGGTGATAGAAGAGTTGATACAGGCAATAACCTCTTGGGTCCCCTCTCCATATCCCGTCTGCAGAGCACCATTTAAATGCTTGTGTATGAAATAGGGTGTCCAGATTTTGGACCACCTCACAAGGCATGAGAATTGCCTCTTTCAGGATCCATAATTATTGGAACAGTGATTCAGATTCTAATTAATATGAGCAAGTATTACAAGGTCCTGCCAGCGACCAAGGAGATGGGGGCACGACACTTCTCGGTGCCATTTGGTCTGGTGGAGCCTTGTGAGGTGACAGCTGCCAAGGTAGAGTTTGTTCCTGTGTGGGCTGGCAGCTCTTCCCATCCTCCCTGCTCCAGCCTCAGGGATGTGCCCTTGGATCCCATCTGCATTGCAATTACCCCATGAGTGGGGGAAAATGAGCCCTTCCACCCCCAAAAGTGCTCTTGATGCCTGGACAATCTGCTCTCTGCAGGGTGTGGGCGTCACAGGCTGACCCAGCAGCTCATCTTCAGCTGCCCCTGTGACATCTTGCTTGCAGATGCAGCCAGCCAAGAGCTGGTGCTCCTTGCAGCAGCTGCACACAGCTGTCTATTCACCAGCTGGGATTCCCTGTGGGAAGGGTCAATTATGCAAGTAAAGCCACGGTGAGTGAGGCCACATCTTGCTTTGACTGTGTTTGTGATATACAGGACTACTAAACAGGGACAGGGGTGAAATAAGTTCTGCCACTGTAGTGCTCATTCCTGGATGCAGAACAGGGAGTGGAACTGCACTGATGACGTATGGGACTTTTTTTTTTTTTTTAATCCTACAATTAAAGTTTGTGGCAGTATTTGTAAGCTGGGAATTTTTACTCCCTCGTTACAACTCCCACTTGAAAGTGCTTGACTTCATGAAACTAATGTATGGAAAATCTTAACTTTAAGGAGTGAGAAAATTCAGACATGGGTCTTGTTTCTCTTTACTGCCCTTTTTAAGGCTGAATAGCTGAGTGTTCACCTTCAGGGACTCTCCCTGGGATTCTGCCCATGGATTATGTCAGTGCAATGTAGTCTCTTCTCCTTTGGTGGTTTATTCATAACCGAGGTTCTTCTAAATGTAAACCCAGAATACTTTAAATGGGACAATTTTATCTCTAACTCTGCAGCTTGCTTGGAAACAAGATCTAATGGTAGTAGCAAACCCCCAGGAAGGCAGGTAAACCCTTCGTGTATCTGCTTGGTGCCTCCTCTGTGGAATATAATTTGGTTTAGCCATAGAGGTGGTTTTTAGAGTATTCAAAGTTTACCAGATGCTTTGAGATATGGGGTGATGTGCCCTGAGTGATGCAAAGCCACGGGAAAGGTTGTTCCAGGAGATGTCACTGGCAGAATCCAGGTCAATTCCTTGCTCTGAGTTTCTCATCTAAAACTGATGTCTCACTCTGAGATAGGAACTCTCAGCTCCAATGGAAGTCAATAGAAATAGGCAATTTGAGAGAGCAATTCCCCATAGACAGCCATATTAGGAGAAGATGGATCACTCTGTAGAGACACCTATTTCTCTCCATTAACTTAAAGACAGCCTGGAGCAATAGTTCAGATGAGGTCCCACAGAAGAAGAGTCTCATCCTGGCTCTGTCCACCCCATTGTGCACAGACACAGTCACAGACTCAACATCTGTACCGTGTCCTTGATGTGATAATTCACCATGGGCACCACATGGACAGCTTGTCCATGTGTTCATGCCCAAATGCATGAGGGTCTACACCACTGTACTTCATGCCCAGTCAGTTTCTTATCTGACCCAGATAAACTACTCCATAGGGGCTTCAAAATTCAATATTTATTCTTCCAGGTCTCAGTTCCCAACAGGTAAAGTAGGAATGATTTCATCTCTGCTCCCCTCAGGGTTTTTGTAAGGACAAATACAGTCAGGTCTTGAGAAAACCAGCTCCTATAGAAGCTGTGGGGAGGCATGGCAGTAAAACACCTACCTGTCATTTCTGAGAGTGCCTCTGACAAAAGCCACTGGCATTCTGTTATTTGGGAAAAGGTCGGCTCATACCCCGGGAAGAAATTTTTTCAACAACTTCATTGGATGTTGGATTAAGTTTGTCATTCTGTTTTTTCAGATTATGTAAAGTTTAAACCAATTTTTAACAGAAGGAAAAGTTTTAAATCCCTCTATTCTTCTCTTGCTCTCTGTGAGCATAATCTGACCCCAGATAAGCCTCAGACAGATGTTTATCTTAAGTGCATTCTCACACAAGATAATACCGGAAAACTTGGGATGAAGATGTCAAGTGACCTTGTAAAAAGAAGTCCCAGTGTGGGTGTTCAGGTCTCTGATCCTGGTACAAGACACTTGGTGAGATAAAAATCAAAAATAAGCAATAAAAAATTATGTGAAGAGCCCACTGCAAAAGCATACCCATCTCTCTACTGATGAAAGAAAACTGGGATCCCTTAGAACCATAGAATCATAGGATTGTTAAGGTAGGAAAAGACCTTTAAGATCATCAAGTCCAACCATGTTCACCACTGAACAATTCCCTGAAGTGTTATATCCACATGTTTTTTTAACACTTCCAGAGGTGGTGCCTACACTACACCTCTGGGCAGTCCATTCCAATGCTTTAAAACTAAAGGGGTTTTTTGTGGAAAAAAAATAATTCCTAGTACCTAATCTAAACCTCTGCCGACACAACTTGAGGCCATTTCCTTTCATCCTGTCACTTGCTACCTGGGTGAAGAAAGAGACTCACACCCACCTCACTATAACCTCCTTTCAGACAGTTTAGAGTGACAAGATCCTCCCTGAGCCTCCTTTTCTCCAGACTAAACAAAACCAGCTCCCTCAGCAACATCCCATAGCCCTTCCACCCCCAGTCAGAGGAGGCTGCAAACCATGAGACCCCTCAGAGTGGCCTTGGCCACAGCAGGACTGAGCCCTTGTGACTTTGGAGATTTCCTGGCATGTATAGATTTCTGCAAACAGTCAACAGGAAGGGGTGAGTAGATGACTGAAAGAGAAGTATGAAAAAGGAGGAAACAGAAGTCTTAAAAATAACCCAGGATTAGACTGATTTATGTAAGATGACAATATAGGTTTGAATAGATATGCTGTGAAAAGAATAGGGAAGTGCACAGAAAAGTGAGTTATGTTCTGTCCTTTTCTATTCATATATGACCTCATGTTAGGTACTGAGGAGCAGGTTTTGGCAGAATCTGATTCTTATCTTGTAATGGCTGGTAGGAAAGGGAATTGTTTTAGTTAGAATAAGAGGACCTGGGAATTTTAAAATGCCTTAATACAAGTGATGAAGGAAGAAATAAGAAAATCATGGCTAAACCAAGAGCTGACAATAAAAGTCAGTGTTGTTTTATGCTTGGATTCCTGGTTACAGAGGTGCCTCTCCCAGCAGCACCTTTAATACCCAGAAACAACACAGCACTGCTGGAGGGACTGTGCCATCATGCCTACATCCAAATCAAGTAGAATAACACAAACATCACTCTAAAATGCAATATTTTAGCTCAAATGACTCTTCAGACCATTTAATTTTTCAGCTTTCATTCAGCCACTGGCCCCTTTCCCACATCACACAGATGCCCCAAGAAGAGCTTGACAAACACTGGTTACACACAGCAGCAAAGCAGGATCAGGGAAAGTGTTTGCAGCACCAAAGTTCCAAACATGTACCAAAAATTACATTTGCCTTTATGGGGAACAATGCTGGGAAGAAGGTTTGATGAGCAATAAGAAGACGAACACTTTAACCTTGTGGTCTTGTCCCTTCTGCTTGCAAAGCAAGTAGCCTGAGACTCTATTTTTACCCCTTTTAATGTCTAAGGTTGGTTGCTGGCAACCTTTCTAAAGCCCATAATATTCCTTGCTCAGCCTGATCTTGGCCACAACTTCACCTGTAATTAGCAAAGAGGTGGAGGCATCGTTAAACAGACCTGGCTGTGGCAGCATCCTGCCCAAACTGCAGAAGATAGTGCAGAAAACAGGACTCTGGGATCAGGCAGCATCTCTCTCACCATATGTGGGAGTTCACCTGAAGTTCACATCTGACTTTAACGTGAAGTTAAAGCTGATGTGTGGGCTCACATCCATCACATCCCTTGGCTGTAATGAATTCAGCGGGGGAGCTTGTTTTGGTGGAGGAAGATCACAGAGATCTGCTAGCAGGAACTGAGCAGCAGTGAAGACTCCAGGCAGAGACAGGAAGGAGGAGGAGGTGTTTTAGGTAACACCATACACGTAGGTGTGAAACACATTGATTTTTCCAACCCTAAGTTGTAATGCATATATCTCAATTATAACTCCCTGACTGTACTCAAACAAAAGCCATGAAAAGAGACTTGTTGAAATATTTCTTTTTTTTAATAAGAGCCGATTTCTGTTTCTTGCACTTTTGAGTTCTCCAAATCACTGCAGTGGGATGACTTTTTACAAACTACACAACCACTCATGAATGTACAGCAAGGACTGAGGCTAAGTTTATGACATATAGTTCAGGCAGGTTTGAGCTTGCTTTGATAAAGCTGAGCCAAACCATAAGAGAAGTCCCATGGCCACACCTGCACTGCCATCCTGCCTCACCCTCAGCTGGGCAGTGCAAGGTGAACAGAAGCTGCACACCAGAAATGCAGCAAGTTCCTTCCCCAAATCCTATGCAGTGTGCAGAGAACACAGCACTCAAAACTGTCTCACATTCCCTCCTCACAACTGGATGGATGACCTGAGTTGCTTTTTTCTGCCACCCTCCCCATGAGACAACATGGTGAGCCTGTTTGCTGTAAAAGCACTCAGGGCTACGAGGTTTGGCATCAATCTCTGCAAGAATGGCTTTATTCAGCACTCTCTTGACAGCCCTGCAGAGCATTCCCTGTTATAACAGGATGGCAAAAAAAACAGAAAGAAGAAGCAAGAAAACCCTGCAGCCATCAACATGGTCTTCATAGCTGTTCAGGCTGTCTGGCCTGAAACGTGTATACAGGCTGCATCCTAAGTGCCCTGATAAGATTGGGGCTCCAGAATGTGTTGTCCTGAGAACACTCGCTGCTGTTTATCTGTGCGCTGAAAAACTTTCCAAAGCTTCCCTGCCATCAGCCCTGACACCCCGATTCAGAGCAGATGACAGGCAGACGCGATACCGAACAGCTTTCGTGCCATGGGGCGATACCGAAGTGGCTGAGAACCCAAAAGCTTCGAGCGAGCTGTTGAGTCGGGTCTGCTGACATGGTGGTGGCTGTCGATACCTCCTACCACTGCTCTTGTGGCATCCTGTAGAAAAAGCGTGGGATCTCTCCCCTCCCGAGGCCCCGGGGTGCTCCTCACCCTCCCGCAGCTGGTAGTCAGGAGGTGATAACCCCATCCTCCCTCCTCCTCTCTCCCAGGCTGTCAGATCCAGCTTATGGGTGAGTATATGCAGTATCATCTTATGAGCATACATCTATTGCTCCAGCACATGTGTTTATTGTGATGGATGTGGGAAAGATGCCAGAGGCCCTCAGTGTGGGCACCTGCGTTCTTCAACGCGTGGGCACTTTGAAACCCTAGTGGGTAGGGGCTATTTTAAAGCTGAGGGGATTGACAAAGCTGTGCCTACTTTCCTTCAATGTACAGGATGGGGAAAACTTTGAGAAACCTCCCAGCATTGTGCTCACTGCTGTGGTCCCAAGAACACCCACCCACAACCTGCCTGTCTCTGATTTGCTGACCTTATCCCAATATACTAGGTGTTTAAGTCATTTCTATAGAAAAATATTTTCTGGATTTATTTTCCCATTTTTCAGCCAAAAAAAAAAATATAATCTACTAAGAGTAAAACTTAATCTTCTTACTGTATACATCCCTGTAAATCCTTACATACTCAGTGGGGTGTTGTGTGGTTTAATGGCTTAATTAGTGAATGTTTATAAAGCACTTCTGATATCTTTGTGTGAAAGATGCTGTGGAAGCATAAACTTACAATATTTTCAGCACCCAATTAAGTTCAAGCAACATATAGGAAAGAGATTTATTTACATAACTTAAGAATTTTCTAATCCTTAGAGAGCTTGCAAAAACTCAGAGAAAACTTCAGACTGGCTGCTGCTCCAGCTACCAACTGCTGACAGTCCTGGGGGTTTCTGGTAACCTGTGTCCTACAGGAAGCAAAAGCATTTTCTACAGGAAGCTGGTGTTTTCCAATCCTGCACAGTCTATGGGGTGGTGAAACTTCTTTGGCACCAGGGCTGCCCCCAGAGCCCCGCCGTTTGAATTCCAGACACTAGTCACACCAGAGAAATTGTGTGGAGACTCTGGAGTTAGGCACTATTTCTGGAAGTCCTCCTCATCAAACAAGCTGAAAATAGCAATAAATGCCCCAGGTCCTTTGCTAGAGGGACAGCAACCAGGGCCCATCATGCCCAGCTCCCTCCTACACAGATCCAACTCTGGAGTAAAGGTCTACATGGAGTTATTTGTTTTCTTTTCATCCACTCTTCCGATGTCTGTTAGCAGCAATGGTTTTAATCAGCGATTTATGTGGTTTTTGTGTCCAGAGCAAACACAGAGACACTGATTTCTCTCCATGCATATCACTTTGTTCGTGTGTTTTGCAGTTTTGAAGCCTCTAATCCTCTTCCCAGCTGAGCTGGGAACCTGGCTTGTGCCACCACTGCACAGCCAATTTCAGACAGAGGTGGGCAAAAAGCCTCTATTTTGGAGAAATAGCTACCACTCAGGAAAGAAATCTTGGAGGTGAAAAGGTTTTCTGAGAAAATGTCAGCTCAGTGGGTGGTCATGAGCAGAAAAACAAACTCTAAGGTATTACTGGGAGGGATACCAGTGTACAGCTCCATACATGTGGGATGAGTCTCCACCAGGCCTCGTTCCCATTTCTCTCTTGCCCAAAATATGCTGCTCAGTTGGTGCAGAGAAGGGTGACAGACAGGATCAAAGGTATGAAACAGCTCTCGTGAGGGGATGGATTTAATAGACGAGGACTCTCCTGCCTGCAGGGCAGATAAACTGAAGGAGGATGTGATAGAGGGTTATAAAATCATGACTGTCCTGGAAAAAATGAATAGAGAAGGAGACTCTGACTCCTCTGATCCAAGGACTAGGGAGGTGCCAAATATGCCAACTAAGGGCATGTGGGAAAGAAGTAAAATGCTTTAGCTCTGCTGCCCTGGGAGATGCTGTTCCCTCCGTGTTTTGGCTACAGGTGCAGAAACAAGACCTCTTGTAGTTAGAGCCCCAAATTCAGAGTCTGCCCATGTTAAGGTTTCTCCCATTAAAACTCTGTAAATTATTAGATAACTTAACCACAAGGACCATCTCAAAATACACTTACAATACAAAACCTCAAGAGCACCCACTGAGACCTGAACAAAGGCAGGAGCTGAATGTTGAGTTTTTGCATCCTATTTTCTTGCCAAAATGCAAGAGCATCTTCCTGCTTTTGATTTTATGATTAAATCAGGGCTCATCCTTCATCTTTGTTATGAGGACATTAAAAAATCCTTATTGATGTACTGCCTGACTCTATTCATTCTAAAATAGCTTCCAAAGCTTGGGGACAACGCTGACCTTCATGATGACCAGGTAACATTTCCTTCTGTTTTCCTTCAGCTACAGTTCCATTTTGCTGGACTTCCAAAATGAAGAATCACAGAATTTCTCAGGTTGAAAGGGACTCATAATGATCACAAAAATTCAACTCCCTTCTCCTTGCAGGAGTACCAAAAATGAACCATGTGACTTAAATCGGTTGTTCAGGTGCTCTGTGAACTTTGGCACTCTTGGTGCAGTGACCACTTTCCTGAGGAACTTGTTCCAGTTACTGATCAGCCTCTCACTAAAAAACCTTTTCCAAGTGTTCAGTCTGAACTTTCCCTGGCACAGCTTCATTCCATTTCCTTGTGTCCTATCACTGGTCACATCACGAGATTACTCTGATCTTCCTCCCACCTAAGTCTATATAAACTGGAAACATTCCCTCTGCCTTTGATCCAGGTTGCCAGAGTGAAGAATCTGGCTCTGAGTCAGAGGATATAGCCAAAAGAGCTGATAGAGCTCCAAATCCAAAGTTATCCACAGGACTGTCTTAGACTTCTGGCTCACTGGAGACCCGATCATGTGCAGGTCCATGTGGATCTTCAGTGTTAGTGAAATTTGGAGTGATATAATGCTCTGATTTTAGCATAGGCAAAGTGTAAGAGCACAACAAATTAATTCGATCTCATGTATAATATAATAATTATTAGTGTATATAATCTGTCCTCTGTCTTCACTGGCTGTATTTTCACTCTCCCACAGAACAGGCCTTTCAAATATTGCAGTGCCATCATTGTTTCTAATTCAGTATTGTTTCAGGCCTATATATCCCTGTGTACACTTTGAGAGCACAGGGCTCAGATGGCAAAATAAATCTTTGGGTCTTGAAGACACTTTGTAGTTTACCATCTTATTTGGAGATCATTTAGGGTTCCCCCTCATCTTTGAAATTAAAGCCCATATATACTAGTAGCTACTTTGTCCCTCAAAACACCTTGTCACTGAATTATTTCATGCAGGAATTTTCTTATAACTTATCTCCTCCTCTGACTTTTTCACACTTAAAGGTCACAGTCCTCTGCCTCTGATATCACCAGCTCTCACTGCAGAAAGGGTCAGAGTCCCAAACTGCGGCAGGAATTTGAGGAGGAGGAGACAAAAGACTGCAGGAAAAAAGCATCTTTTTTTTTTTTTTTCCAACAGATAATTTGTGGGCTGTTGGAAAGCACAGAAAAGGGGGTAGAATAAAGGGCAAAAGAGCTTCTGGTTGCAGCCAGGCAGGGCAGACATTGCCAGCCAGAACTCGTGGCTGCACACAGACGTGTACCCCACCTCTCCCTTGCACCCTGCATGGTCTTTGCTGCCCATCTCCCCACTTGTGAGCAATGTGTCATTCAGAAAAAACACACCACCTAAGTGGCAGCCCCTCTCCTGCCTACAACAGCAAGATTCACAGTAATAGGCCTTACAAATACAGCCTGCAAAATGTTTGATGGAGTATCAGTACTTGGGATGGGAACAAAAAGATCCCTCACACAAAAGAAAGAAGGACTTGCTGGGTGAAATAAAGGGAAGTAAAATAGTTTGGAGGTGGGCATGGTTAACACTTTTGTGCCTGTAGCTCTTTCAGCTGCTCAGAGCCTACAGCCAGGTGTGCTCAGATACACCCACATGTCCTATTTCAAGGTCAACATCTACTAAAAAACTCCCAGTGTCCAGATTTAGACTGGAATCCAAAACACATGAGGGATAAGTTAATTTTGCCTCTGATAAAAGGGGAGGGCTGGCCAGCAGATTTTGCTGTCGTTCCAGTAGCAAGTGGAGAGGAAAGGCAAGGACTGTTTCCACAGGGGGCCTACCCAGGTTATACAGTCCAGGTTTCCATTTGGTTGGAAATGTTAAAACCAATTGAATTTCCTTTGGAAAAGCAGAAGCTTGAATGAGACAACACAGTGTTTTAACACATTTTTAAAAAATAAAAACTGTTGTAGAGGCTCTGCAAAAAGCCAAAGCAGCAGGTTCTCCCAAACAAAATCACATTCCACCACAACATATTGTGCAAGGGGAAGGCAAGTAGGTGATGATAGAACAATGGAGAAAGAGTTAGAAGGGCATGCATAGATAAATAGGGATTTGTAAATATTAAATTGAGTCTTAATGGACTTGCATTCTCTGCCAACACATTTACAAGGAAAAAGGATTAACTAAGAGTTTGGCACAAAGACCTCCATCCACAGAGCAGATTTTCAGGAGCTGTTCTTTGAGAAAAACATTTATGCAGGTAATCTAAAAGCTACTGTGGAAATCCACCTCTCACAGACATGCTGACTTGTAAAATATTTGCTTATTTTCTTTCCACAATGAGCAGAGACTGAGATTTGTATCGTGCTCTGAGGTAGATTCTGCCTCTGTAAGGACTGTTTAAATGCTGTAAGTATGAAATGGTACAGATGTGCTGGGCTTTGCTGTTGATTTCCAGTAGATCTATGTGAATAATTGATTTTGCTCCGTATTGCCAAAGGAGAAAACTTAGAAGGGAAAGAAGAATATTAAATGAAAACTATTTTTCAGGTTTCTTCTAGCTCAAAGCCACACTGTGCTTTGTTTTGCTTTGGTTTTCTCATCAGTGTAAGTTCACTGCAAATCCAAGTGAACAGCTCTGCTAATAATTGTGCATTGCTTGAGGGAGAGTCACTTTGATGCCCTACATCCAGTTTGCATCCAGACAGTGTCACCAGTGCCTGGATGTAGGTTTTGGCTGGGATAGAGTTACTTTTCTTTGTAGTAGCTCATAAAGTGCTTTGGATTTGTGACCAAAACAGTGCTGATAACACTGGGATAATTTTTAACTATTGTTGAGCAGTGATAACACAGCATCACTGCCTTTCCTGCTTCTCCCACTGCCCCCCCCAGTGAGGAGGCTGGAGGTGCATGAGAAGCTGGGAGGGGGCACAGCTGGGACCACTGACCCCAACTGGCCATAAAGGGATGTCCCACACCATATGATGTCTTGCTCAGTAATAAAATCTGGGGAAGAAGAAGGAAGGGAGGAAGTTCAGGGTTGTAGGGTATATCTTCTCAAGCCATGATTACATGTGATGAAGCCCTGCTTTCCTGGGGATCCTGAATACCTGTCTTCCAGTGGAAAGCAGTGAAAGAATTCCCTTTTTTTGCTTTTGCTTTACCTACTAAACTGCCTTTATTTCAACCCATGAGTTTTCTCACCTTCCCCTGTCTGAGTCTCTCCCCCATCTCTCTGCAGGGACTGAGTGAGCAGATGTGTGGGGCTGAGCTGCCCACGGGGTTAAACCACAACACTGGGAACTGGCATTTTCCCAGCATCACTCCTGGTTCTCCACACCTCTGAGACATCTTGTCCATTACAGGTCATCTGTACACAGTCACCATCTCAGGTTGCTGTAGTAACTTCATTACGTTCAGGCTGAATTGAGCTGATTATGTCCCAGGATAGCAGCCACCTTAGTGTGCATTCCCATTGCCTGGCACAACTGTGACCTTCAAGCAAATGATTGCTCTTCTCAGTGGGAGCAGAAACAGCCACCCACGAGCCTCAAAAGCTGTGAGTTTCCTGTCTTCATCGTATATTACAGAAAAGTTCAATCTTGACTCCTTCCCTGCACCATCTGAACTGTCATTTTAATCAGCATTTTCATTCATTCCTGTCCCTCATCTCTACCTGGCAGATTCTGTCCATCCCATGTAAGACTCTGCAGCACAAACACCTCCTGTGAAGGAACAATATTGGATTTTTTTTTACCTTTTTATTTTTTTCTCAAAATCAATATTTATTCTGCTTGCAAGGTAAAATCTGAAATCATATTTTAACAAGATGAAGCCCCCAGGACCCTGGACTCCCTGTCCTAGCTGGAACTAGGACTTACGATCTCCTCTCTTCTCCCATCTGATCTCCCTTTCACTCTTTCTTTCTTCCATCTCATCTTTGGTTCACTTATTTCTCTTACTATAATGGGGTAGGGCAAAACACATACCAATTTCCATGCTGAGTGTGTAGTTCACTAATAAAACTTTGCAAGCCTTTTTTTGGGAACCATTTTGGCTTTTGCCTTTCTTTTTTAACCATGGGCATCTAAGATTTTTTGACTCATCCCTTCCACACAGGAGTGAGACACAACAGTCTGCTGAACTCAAAAAATTTCAGATATTTAAGTAGATCATGAATCCCTAGATGAGCACACCTGGAATGTGTGCAGTGATCCGATCACTACTTTATCCATCCATCCATCCATCTTTACCTAGGCTAAGTTCGTAAAATAATTCACTCATTATGTGCTTTTTACGAAACCTCTCAAACTGCAGTTTCAAAAATACCAATTATCAGTTTGTTCCCTTATGTCAGGACATTATCACCATTATGCCAGTGCTCCGTTCGGCGGCTGCTGTTATTAAGCTCTCCAGTGTTTGTGTAAGAAAAAAATCACTGCACTTCAGATTATTTAACACCTAAATGAAATCGAGTTTGCTCGTCCCACGGAGTTGCTAGGCAGCCATTGCAGAGCATCAGGCAGGGACCAATAAACAGCTCAAGGAGCAGGAGCTGCAGCAGAGAAGACCCTACTCCTATAAGAGTGTGCAAACCACACTATTTTTGAGCACTAAGTTATCCAATTAGTGAGCAATAAGATACACCACTTGCAAAGATGTTCTGAAACTTTTCAGCAATTTTTTCCCTTTCGGAAATTTCAGGTGGGAACAAGTTGGTACTCAGTTCCCTCCCACTCTCCCCTATGGAGCAGAGATGCAAGGGATTGGCTCCTTTTCTATTGCATGACAACCTCCAGAGGAAAAAAATCATCCTGGGAATTTCAGAAGCTTCAGAACAGTTCAGGTTTTTCATTTTACAAAGAGCTCCGTACTGATAATTGTCATATATATGGGAAAAAAATGTAAAATTCCTAGTACTGTATATACTAAGTATGTGTAAATACATAAGTTTTGCAAAGGCTCAAGAGAAGACTCTCTCCACCGACAGAAGAAACTTGGATTTATCAATATCCCAGTCTGATATTCTGGTATCTATTTTTTGCAAAGCATGTGGCTGACCATACAAGTCCTGATTCCACCCCAAAAATTACCAGTTGCTGAGATATCCTTCCATGGGATACTCTGAAATACTTCATGTCAATGCATGAGAAACAAAGTCGAGGTTATATTGATGAAGGGACGGGGATTGTGGGGAAAGGTGCATTGCACTCCTGGGAAGAGGAGAATTTCCCTGCTGGGACGTGACTTGGCACTGGGCCCTCTGGGTCTGGCTTGTGAACATCATCCTTTGCTGGAGCATCATGGGCTTTGTGAAGTTGGATTTTTTCAGAGTTGTTCTTCATCTGCACAGTGATTATAATAAAGTTCAAAAAGAATGGTATGTCAGAAAATGTAGCAACCAGTCACTTCGTATTTTTTTGCTTTCAAATGCAAAATAGCTGTGTTGAGCTGAGTCTGACAGGACTGGAATTTTTACATAAATTTACAGGTTCTAGACTTGGAAAGAATAGTTCATATTTATTAAAAAGAATCTTTCAAGAAACTGAGTTTTATAGGTATAAACAACACTCATTGAATTGACTTAAGAACATGTCGTTTTGTTCTGTAGTACCTACACTAAGTACTTTTCATCTATTTGAAGATGAAAGATCACACTTATTAAAAAAAAAAGAAAAAAAGTTATATTTTTTTGAAACTGGGAGGAAAAAGGTATCAAAAGATGTGCCAGGTTTCACATGAAAATAAATGATGGAATTTTTTGACTAAGTGAAAACATCTGGGTCTAGTTGGGGCACCAACTGGTACAGTCAGCTGGGATCAAAACACTTTATGGTCTCCATGGCCTTTTGTCCATCCCAATGCCTAAACCAGGGCAGAAAAAGAGTGCTAGAAGTGCCTCTATCTCTACAGTGACTTCAACAGGAGTTTAGAGTGAGGTAGCATTTCTACAGGTGCCTGCAAGGCAGGCAGACACCTAAAGTGAAACGAGATGAATCCCCTCCAAAATGCGGTTGCAGGGAGCAGGGAGGCTGCACTGTTCTGGAGTCAGCATTTAAAGGGAGTGGTTGGCAGATGGGCTCTGTCCCTGCACCGTGGCTTTTTCTCTGCTGTGTGACCCCAAACAGAGCTGCCTTATGCATCAGATATTCGGGAGATCTGGGTCTATTCATCTATGCCATATAAGGGATTTCAGCTGAGCATGCTTCCATCATGCCTGTTGGGTATTATCTGTATAACCCCTTCGGGCTGGATTATCTCCTTTACTGAAATCTGTTCCATATAAGGGGCTGGGAAAGGGCTGTGCTCCTCAATCTGCTCGTGCCTGTGAGTGGCGAAAGGACTGTGTGCCTGCGAGGAGTTGGCTCCAGCCCCAAAACTCCCCATGCCGAGATGGCTGGAGCAGCTGGCATGGAGGCTCGTTCTCTGTGATTTCTCCAGACCTCCCCCCAATGAAAATTCTTCAGAAATTGGGTAGTTTTGGTTGGATAATGGTCGTTAGTGCCAGGCAGATGATGCCAAAAGGTTGGTGCAAGGTATGAAGTCAGCTCTGGATCATGTCACCCCTGGGAAGAGTGAACACTCAAACCTCATGTCAGCATCCAGGAAAAGTGTGGTCAGTTGTGTTGTCATGAAAATGCTACAATTAATTTTATATATGGCAAATGCACTGTCTAATCCCCTTTATATGTACTACAGTTCAGTAGCTATAGGTAAGACTGATGTACCACAGCAGAGGAGAGACTTTGCAAAGCAAAAGAGTTTTCCACTCATTTCTGGGGTGGGTAATAGTAAGTTAATGGCACAAAACAGCAACCCATGGTCCAAGCAACTTTCACATCCCCCATTCACATGTGGTCTGTTTTGTATATAAGTGATTCTTTATAGAGTTTTACTCCCATAAAAGCTCTCCTCTCCTCCTTTTGTACATATGCCAAATGGCGAGGAAAGCCAGAGGCAATTAAAACAAATATGGCTTGAATTACAGGCCTGTTCCCACAAGACCATGTGACAAGCAAATGGGTTAAGATGTGCAATAAGGAAAAGTAGATGCTGTAGAAAGGCCACTTTCTCAGAACTGGCATTGGCCTTGACTTTCTTGTGCTCACCTTCTGCCAGGGTTTCTCCAGCCTTTCTGCCCCACTCCATGCAAAGTGGACAAAAAGGGCTGTACCTCCATTCAGCACCTGGTCCTCACTATTCTGCAGTGTAGATGTCTGCTCAAAGGTTTTCACCTCCCCAGACCAAATTCCAACATGTTTTTTTTTTCTACGGGTGAAAGTAAGTAAAGAACATCAAAATACCGAAGGATGATGGAAAGTGAAAAAGGTTTTCTGAGACCTCTGATGTCACATCAGATCAGGGAAGGTAGAAAAGGTCAGAATATTTATTATTTCAGTGGTGCATTTCCTCTGGTGAACTTTTGGTAGTGTCACCTTCTTCACTGTGACAAAATAAATGGATGGGAATTCGGGGGAATGCTGCATCCTACACCAGTCCTAAGGAAGGAATAGTACATATATAAGTTCAGTTTTATTCAAAAGTACACCTTCATGGTGCACCAAATCCTTCCATTCTATTTGACACAGAATTGAGAAGGAAATTAAAGAAATGCTGTATATAGATTGTATTGATGCTTGTGGCATGAGGCTCCCTCAGAAGGTCAAGGAGAGAGAAATCATCCAGTCATCACTGTGGTGACCTCTATCTGATGATAAATTTCTGTTCCACACAATCTCACTTCTTTACACTGTTGTGACTAATACATTAAACTTTGTACTCAGCCCTTTTCCATGAAATCCTGGACTAAACTCTACATTTACATTACATTTCTGATAACTGGGATGGACAGGAGGAGAGCTTGACAGCACCCTGGGTTTGAGTCACAGGAACAGCATTAATCACCAGTGAAACTGATGCCCCAGGAGCCTGTTTTGAATGAGGTCACAATTTTGTATCTTTGGGGGTTTTTATCTCCTCAAAAGCCCAGGCTTGGTCCACATCCCCCATGCTGGTTGCTCTGGTATAAAACCATTTGAATGGATGAATTGGTAATTCCCCTCAGGCTTTTGGCCAAAACTCTCCACAGGAAGTTTTCTGGGTAGGACATATTGAGAAACCTGTTGCAAGGTAGAGGGGAGAGGCAGCAGGAGAAACAAGGTGACTTTTTTTTGCTCTAAATTTTTCACTGCAGAAGAGAACATCCCAGACTTTGACCATTACTTCCACATTGGGTCAATAAAAAAGTGACCTTATAAACAGTGCAAACTGAGGTTGCAAAGCTTTGGTTCAGGGCTTATTACCTTTTGTGCTTCCATTGCACTCCCATTTAACACCCTTCCTTCTGCAGGTGAACTTTCCATGCACTCTTTCAACCCAGTATTTTTTGGTATTAAACACCTATAAGGCAAGATCTGCCAAAGCTGGTCTAGGTCACATATCATGAAGATCCAGTTAACAGAGAAGGAAGAAGGGAGCATATGAGTATCTGAATTAGAGCTGTCTCAAGTCTTACCACAGACCATAAGTTTGGACAGCTATGAAGGGGTGAGTGGGGTCAAAAAAACAGTGAGAGTTATAGTTTAAATAGACAAATAAATAAAATAGCACTGCTAACCTGTTTTTCCTCACCAGATCTCATTGCTCATTGAAGTCAGTAATGTTAAGTATTTACTGTATGTACATCAATTTATGAGCTTTCCTCCACCCAGGGTGCTGTGCCAGACATGTTTTTGAAACTTTTACTTACAGGGGAAATTTGTCCTGTGAGGTAATTTGTGAGCTGCTCAACAAATGCTCTAGGTCTGATCCCTCATATCTTGATTACAGTATTATTTTGGGTGTATACAGCCATAATGCAATTTCTCTTATCCCAGTGCAAAAAATAGTGCAATATTTCCCTGGCACAAGAGGTCAGACTGTCCTCACCTGGCTCCTTGCTTTGGCAAAAAAAGTTTGGCTTCACCCTGTACGAAACATAGATGATGGTTCACGTTATTCCTGTCTGCTCTTTAGGGACCCACCACATCTTGACACTGCCTCTACACTCTTTTCTCCCAGTTCAGCAAGAGGAAAGGAATAATCCCCCAGGAGCAGAGGTCTGTCCAGGGCATAACCAGTGTTAACTTGTTGTCAATACAAGCCTGCATAATCTGAGGAGGAAAAAAGCTATTGCATCTGGCAAACTGAGGGATGGCCACCAGCCTTGTTCCTGTGATTAATACTCTTATTTTACCATATTTGCTCTTTTTAATGATTACATTATTCTGAGCCCCACAGTGCTGCTTTAATCAGTCTCTAGTTCAGTTGTGGGTCATGTGTGGGTCAGATTTCCCCAAGCCTCAGACATGCCTCCTCCAACAGAGGTAAAACTAGGGGAAGATGGGCACCAACTAGAAATATCATTATTGTGACTGAATGAGCAGGCACAGCCATTTGAAGAGGTTGGAAAACATTGATTTTTACCTGATTTATTGCTATTTATGCACATGCTTATCCTGTCTCCCGGAAATGAAAGCACTGACTTCAGCTGATCTACTCGTGTGAGTTAAGTACTTCAGAGTTTGCAGGCTTTGGGCCTAAATCCATAACAGCAAAGCATCTTGCTGCATGCCTTGAATTTATCTAGACCAGAAACCCTTATTTCAACCTGAAACTTCCCAGACCCTCTGCCTGTGCTTTCATAAGAGGATGACCTTAAGCCCTCCATATATTCTGTTGAAATGTGATTTAAAGTTCTGGCAGAAAGGCAAAACTATTTTTTTTTTCTTTGCAAAGGAAAACACAATAAACAAACATAAGCTGCTGCCTTTCTCTGGCTCTTTACTTATTCTAGTAGATGGATTCCTCGGTCAGACAGGTAAGACACAATTGAATTTGTGAGCCTAATGCATATCAGTTCATACACCCTAGACTAGCTCCCAAAACTGCACATCACACCATCTGTCGTGCATAGTGGAGGGTAAATGGTAAAAGAAAATCTGCCTTGCTACACAGAAGAAAATCATTAGCAATGGAAAGGGTGCTGTTACCTGAAAAAAAGGCAACACATGCCTCAGGGAAGGAGAGCTCATTAGAGTGCTCGTCTCTGTTTCCTCTATTGTTAACCTTCATGGGTAAACATAAGCCCAAATGTTCATTTAAAGGATTTTAATGCTCAGTCACACGTAATTTTCAAGCACTTCCTAGATGTCTGTTCTTGCCAAGAGCTGTTCTTTCTCTCCTTCACAGCATTTGGGCTTTCCCTTCATATTTCTCCAGGTCTCAGACTGTGGAACTCTGTAACAACCCCCCTACGAAAATACTTCAGTTTCTCACTCCACTTCCTCACCAGCCACCACCAGAAGCCGTCAGTGTCCTCCCAGAGCTGATCTTCATCGTGATGAAGCTGGACCCTGCACTTCCAAGGCAGTGCAAGGAATAGCCCAGGCTTTACCAAGTAGATTTTGGGACAGCCTGTATAACCAAGGGTCCAAAAAATATCAGTCAGGCTTTTGTTAGACATCACCACATCCCACAATAATAACCCTAATTTCAGGCCAACTCAAACAGTTGTGTGAAAGGGTTGTGCATCTAGTACAGGTTTGGACTATGGTCCTTCCATATGGTTCAGGGGTGCTGCCATACCAAAATCTCCATTTTATTTTCACTTATCAGCCTAGAGCATCCCCTCTTCATTTAAGTTATTTTAATTATGAATTTTTCCAGTGCTCACTCTGTAATGAATGCACTGATCAGAAATACTCAAGACATTGCTAGTCCTGGATATAATTGAATCTGTTCTGTGACTTGAACCTGCTATCAATACTTATTGAAGAACTGAACACACACTTGTCCACTGAGTGCTTAAAAGTGACTCGGGTTATTATGTTGTGGTTGATTTACAACAAAACTATCTGAATTATGAACTGCATGAAGAAGAGCTAATTAAATTTGAAAGGTTAAGGCTGATGGTGCTTCAGACTGTGATTAATACAAAGCCAAAATCTTCCCCAGGGACATTGGCATCAAGAGATATTCAAGTGCTCCATAGGCATATGTTTTATAGTGGGACAAGTCTTTTATTGACAAAATGGAATTTATCTTTTTAGAGGTGGTTTATTCACAAGTTAAACCAGCATGAGCTGCTACAGGTTACAAGGGGAAAGTTGTTGAATGGTTAGAAAATTAAAAAAAAAAAAAAAAAAAAACAATAATATCCTGCATCAGACTGATTTCCTTTCCTCCCATTTTAGCTCTAAGATTTATGGAGTCAGTTTTAACTAAGTGCCTACCAGCAGCTTAACTTAATGTTTTAGATGCCAAGATCAAGTTTGCTTTCATTGTTACTGCTCAGCAAATGCTAAATTCTCAAAGTACATTATCAATTGAACCTAATAAATAGTCGGTGGAAAGGGATAAATTCTTCTAGAGTCTGATTCATCCCACTTATCTGAGATATCTAATTTAAGAGGGGATGAATTGTCCTTTGTGAGGCACCCATCTCTCATCAGAGACTGCAAAGGGACCTTTTCACACCTAACCTTGTGAGAAATAATATTAAAGGAAATACTACCTGGAATGACTAACTGAGACAGGAGATAACCCCTTGTTCAGTTTGTGTGACCAGTCATTGCTCCTGTCTTCCATGCAGCACACGTACATCTTCCTGCTAGTGATAAGAACTGGGTGTATATTGTCTGGTCCACCAATAAAGAGGGCAGAAAAAATACAGAAGCACATGATGTGCAAGATAATTATCCTTCCAACTTCAGGCATTTGCCATTCAGGCTCCTGCATCTCAGCAGACTTCGATTTTGTTACAGTCAGTGCAGAGAAACACTGGGGACATGATTCATCTGACAGGCTTTAGAGGACAAGGTGAGTTGTACATTCAAAACCATGGACTCTTCCAACTCCAAAACTCCATGGTTTATAAGAAAAGCAGATAAATAACTCATAAATGGGTGTTTTTAGTGATGCAAGATGTTTAATCACATGTAACCCACTTTTCTAGTGACTAGGATAGATCCAAATCACAGAGATCCACCAGAGAAGGAGGGCTTTGGGTGGCTGCTTCTTGGGCAAGAGAGCTATTGAAATGTCCAGAATGAGGAGCCATAACTGTTTGCATTAGAGTAATGTCCTCAGTGTCAAGTATTTATTTTGCAGGTCTGGTACACACCTCCTGAAAATATCCTCATGAGGTTGTTTCACTCAGTACACTTTAGTCCCTTCTCGAACAGGTCATGGATGAGATACTTTCTTTCACTCATTTATTCTGTCTATTACTCTAAAAACAAGACAGCTTTTAGGGGAAGGGAGGTTTTTTGCTCTGATTCTGGCTCCCAGAAGTCCTACGCTTGGGAAAGGTAAATTTTCAAGCTTTCTTTCAGCTCTGTTTTTTTATGAATAGCTGGTTTCTACTTTCTATGAAAAAGGCACATTTGTCATAGACTTATTGCGCACAGTTGTCAAGATTACAAGATCTGTTCCCACTGCTTTTGGTGTTAGCAAAAATGATTTATAACTCCAGAAGAGTCATTGTTATTTGTGGGCAGCTTTAAATGCTACATTTGTATTTTTCCTGAATTAAAAGCTGCAGACACGGAAGCACAGCAAAAACCGAGTCCTTAAAAAAACTTACTTCTGCAAATACATAAACCAGATGTTCTTGTGATTTCTAAGCTGACATATATTCACTTCATTGGAGTTAAAGGGATTTCCTGGGTGGATAAGGATTTAAGCCATTAACCCTGGTCATTCCCTCCTCCCAGCTTCCCCAAGTATCAGTTGTCCTCAGCGTCTGTCCCCTCGAACCCTCTGTGTTGCATCCTCTTCACCTCCAATCTGCTGATCAGGTTTTCCAGCAAGATACTCTGATGACTCTTACTGTAACACTTGTGCAGATGACAAAACGTATAATAAATATTTTATTCCCCAAGAATCCCATCGTAAGAGTATTATCATGTGCCTGGAGAGGGGTTTGTCATGCAGTGTTTCTTCCTTGCCTGGCTGTTAAATAAGAATGCTGAGCTTGCTGTACATGGTATGACAGATGCCTTTTCTTTTGAAATACCGGTGTTGCATTCCTGACTCAGGGTCCCCTTTGACTGTGAACTGATGCAGAGGCATGTGCCCACATCTACAGCCTGCAGCACCATCAAAAGGGGGGTTTCCCTCTCTCTTATTAATTAGACTGGGATACTGGCATTAAAATCTGGTGAGGGGACAACATGAACGATTTCAAGTGTGATCCCACCAGTGAATAGAAAAATGTTCAGACTGAGAAATACGTCCAGAAATTTGGAGTCTACTGCAGGAGAGCAAATGTAGAAGAAAGAACAGAATCAGTTGAGGGAGAAAAGTGAGAACAAAGAAAAGGGAGAATAAAAAAGAGAAGAAAATGCAGTGTCCACAAATGGATCAACACCAGGGCACTGAACTCAGACATCATCACACAATTTCTGGTGAAGAACACATTCTCCCACTGTTACAAACCACCTGCCAGCACTGGTGATCGTTCTGTTTACACTGTGGGACAAAGAGATCTGTTTTAACTTTCACCTACAGGATGCTAAATACAAAATCTGATCTTTCTCCTCAGGCAAATGTGATGGTTCTTGACCTGACAATTATAGAAATGGTTTACATTAATTTCTTAGACTAAACCACATCTATACTCTTTGGATATTCCTGCAAATTCAACCCCCCCTCCCGCCTCCCTCCAGGTTTCAAGTTCCTGTATAAATCAACTGCACAAATGGAGTTTTCTCTCTCTCACGTGCCCATGTGCAGCTCAGAGCCAGGCTTTGCAATAAGGCTGACAGGAGAGTAGACCTCTATTAAGAAAGGTGGCAGCAAAGAACAACACAGTGATTAAATGCAAAATTGAAATCATAATGGAAATTGGGGCACTGAAAAGAAATTTTAATTAAGTAAGCAACTGCAAATCAAACAAATGTATTCATTATTTAATCAACTAGTGAGTGCAGAAATCTCAACTAATCAGGAAAGTCTCAGGCAGCAGATAAAGAAACAAATCAAGGAACCAATTTAAAAGCCATAAGAAAATAGCACACATCCTCACTACAAAAGAGTGTTTGTCTGAGAAACAGAAGGAAAGCTTCTTTTTTTCCACAAGCATCATATTTCTTATCTTTGTAAGGCTTTATTTTTGTGTGTGTGTGTGTGTTGGGATTTGGGATGCTGCCTTCTTGCATATTTGCTTTTAATCTGTTCAGTCATAGAAAGATTGACTGTAAAGTGATGTATTTCTTTGCCTACTTCCACTTTTTTTTCACCTACTGCACCTTGAGGTATCATGAGAGACAATTTTTTTTAATATATAATTAGATAAAACACTAGGTGCCCCAAGCAACTGCTCAGCTCCAAGTACAATGGGGGACATCATCAGTTCAGAGTATCAGGGAAAGGTGGCTGGATCCACCTGGGCTGTTTCACAGACAGGAGCAGGGCCAGCAGAGGAATATGATTTATTATTAACTAGAGTTTTGCCAAAAATCTGCCAACTTGCTCCTGCTTAAGAGAAAGAAGGGATGCTGAGCACCTCATCTGTGTGGTTCAGAGGAGGGACATGAAGATGACCAGAGGGCTGGAGCACCTCTTGTATGAGGAAAGGCTTGAGAGAGCTGGAGTTGTTCAGCCTGGAGCAGAGAAGCCTCCAGGGAGACTTTAGACTCCCTTCCAGTGCCTAAATGGGCTCCAAGAGAGCTGGAGAGGGATTTCTTCCAAGAGTAAGAAGGGTACAAGGGTAAGAAATTTCTCACAAGAGTGATAAGGCAAGAGGGAATGGCTTCAAACTGAAAGCAGGGAAATTTTTATTCTATGTCTGGAAGAAATTCTTTCCTCAGAGGATGGTGAGACCCTTGAACAGGTTGCCCAGAGAAACTGTGGATGCCCCATCCCTGGGAGTGTTCAAGGCCAGGTTGGATGGGGCTCTGAACAACCTGGTCTGATGGAAGGTATCCCTGCCCGTGGCAGGGACTTGGAACCAGATGGTCTTAAAAGTCCCTTCCAACACAAACCATTCTATGATTCTGTGATTAAGACCTGCATAAGACTGTGCTCTTGAGTATGTTTTCACCCTATTTTTTTTCTGCCTAACATGTGTCAGTACAAGAGCAGGTATCCACCATGCACTTCAATGAACTCCTTGCAAAGTCAGCAAACAGCTCAGCATGAGCACAGAGTGCCCTTTCGAGCCTCAGAGCTACTTCAGGGTAACCAAATGAGTCACAAGCAGCCAAGTAATTACTTTTCAAGGCTTCCTTTCTTATGAATTTGGGTCTGTGTACAAAAGCATGAATCCAGAGAGAATTTGCCATCATACCTTGTGAGCGTAGACATGTTTGCCCTCAAAGCAGTTGGATATGGGCAGGAGATAAGTTAAAGAATAATACAAACAATTCATTTGATGCATTGTCTTGTAAGTATAGCCTGTCTACAGTCTAACAAAGATCCCATATTTAATTAGTGGTTTCGTTCAGCTTTGTGTGAACAGTGATTCACTATACCAAGCCAGAGGAGATAGGTAATAAATAGACCTTGCATGAGGTATCTGAGAAAGAAAAAAAAAGGTATTTTATTCAAAGAGTAAAGATCAGACAAAGACACATGAGAAAACATGGTGGGGTTTTTAAAACAGAAGTGTAGCAAAGTCTTCCATGGAGTAAGTGTAGAGTGCATCTTTGCACCTAAAGGAAAGGAGCCTGATTTTATATCCTATCTCAGGGGCTGGAACACCAGATATCTTATTTCTTATTCTTTCTCTGTGACTGGAACACAGCACAGACATTTTTCTGGTTGTCCACATCACACTCATAGCAGTTTTCAGCTCATCACAGGCAGAAGTGCACATCCCTACCTCCACACAGGAGTCCCGATTGCCTAAACACTGCTTGGGGCTCTGAGGTGAAAAACCCTTGTTCTGCAGAAACAGGGCTCAGGAGGCCCTTGAAGTTCAGAGATGCTAATGTCTTTTTACACTAACATTTCCAAGTAGTTAAAGGTCTGACAGTAGCACTTCCCAACATACCCATCTTCAGAGGACCAAGTATCCCAGCACATTGCTTATTCCTCAAGCTGATCATATTGAACAATTAGGAGCTACCAGGTGCAGTTTGGGCTGCAGACGTGCTCCAAAGGTGCTTGCAAGACCAAATGTCACCCTCTCCAAAATTTAACAGCTCCCTGCTCTTCTGAAGGTCCACAGTGAGGAAGCTGATTTATTTGCGGAAAACTAAATTGTGGTTCTGCCTCCAACAATAAGAGTTGAACCTCCTGTGGTGGACAGGTCAGAACAAGATAATCTCTGAGGTCTCTTCTAACTCAAATCATTAGACAATTCTATGACAACCAATTTTCTGGGATCTGTGGCCACAGAATCATAGGGGATGCTGAAGGAGTGATATGTGCTTCATTCCCTGATGTTGAGCTATGCTGGTCTCTTGAAATAATTAAACTGTAATTGGGTTGGGCTGGGAGGAAGGGAGAAGTGTGATTCTATAGCTTTGTGATTCTATAACTTCAGGATTAGGATGCTCCCCTAGGAGGAAGGGTAGCTGACTTCCAGCCCACTTAATATTTTACTGCTTAATAATAAAGAAAAAGCTTTGCTTTTGTCCAGCTTTGCCACTAGTTTGGTGTCCCAGCATGGGAGAGTAGATGCGTTGGAAGCCCAACTGGGTGCCAACCACTCCTGCCTCTGGAGGGTCCGTGGAAGTATCTGCCCATCATGAGCCCATGGGCAGCCCCAGGGAAGCCCACCTCAAGTTTCACACTTTTTTTTTTTTTACTGAATCGGAGTTATTTGTCTTAAACTACAGAAATCACAAGAGAAAGGTAATTTTAGAGGGGTGTCACAGTGCTGACCAAAGCTGCTCAAAGCAGTCTCAGCATGGGATGTCGCAGTGATGCAATCTGAACATTGTCCTGATTTTATGACCAGGATGTGACATCCCTCTGCCTTGACAGCTGCAATTGCCCCCACAGCCCACGGTTCACACACGTGCTCTGGTGCTGGCTCCACTACCACCAGCCAACATCCCAGAGCATCTCCTGCTCCCTCCTAACCACATTAGCGGGAGGTAATGACGCTGCTCAGATCGAAAGGAAATGGTAAATTCGATTGTGACTTACTAGCAGGATGGGCGTGCTGTCAGCAAGCACACGCACATGTATGCATGCACATGCCCACAGAGTGACCTGTCCTTACATACACACCAGGGTTTGTCCCTGGAAACACACTTCCTATTAATTAGCGGAGATCAGAAACAAGCCTCTTAGTCTACTATGGGAGATAATGTCATTCTGGGCTAAAAATAAATCTATCAGCTGGAAACTGGATGAATAAGACAGATTTTAAGGAGGATGAGGTAATTTTTAGATTACATCATGCAACCACGTTGCATCCTATTTTATATACCATGAGAGCATATAGCAATTTCAACTCTGCTATGAGACCATATTTGAGTAAGCAATCTCAGGAAAGAGGCTAGAAATCTTTCTATGTCAGAAAGCTGCTTTGTGAACTTCTCCATCCTATAGCAAAGGAAGCATTATTATCACCAGAAAATCCACCTCCCCAAAATCCCTGCTTATGTCTGGAGCTCAGAATTGTGCTTGCTAAAGGGAAACCCCACTCAGTACACATCTAATTATGCTTCTGTCTTCCAGATCCCACATAGCAGTTCCTGATAAAAGAATAGACAGGAAAGAGGAATCAGTTGCAGTCCGGTTTATGATTTTACATTATTAAGCCATTGGGACTGCCAGAAAAGCTGAGAGCTTAGTGAACTGAACTCTCTAAGACCTGCTAAGTACTCAGGAGGCACTATGCAAACCCACAAAATAGGAGCATTAATCGTCAGGCAGACTTGTCAGGATACTCAATACATGAGTGACAGATTAGAACGGAGTGGAAAAGGGAAGAGTGAAGGGCAATAAATAAGAATTAGGAGCTTTCACAAACCCCTCCTCAAAGTCTCACAGTCATTTTTCAGAACTTCTCCTTTTTTTTTTCTTTTTTTTTTCTTTTTTTTTTTGAGCAAGCCTTTGCTTTTCATTTCAAAGGGGCAAATCCATGCTTTAGCACTGATTTCACTGGAATTACTCCAGATTTACTGCGGTGTAGCTGTATGGCATTGGCTCTTCATAATAATGTGCCTCATTAGTAGCTACTTACAGTGTAACTGAATTATAGGACGTCTAGTTCTGGGCAGTTGCTGCAAAATGGAGCACTGACGTGACACCTAATAAAGTACTTGTTAGTGCCTTCTGGGAGTTATAATGCTATATTATTTATGAAGTGCCATTGTGTTTTAAAGACAGGAGACCAGATGTTAAAATCTGTTTTATTTACACACTGTCACCAAGCATTAAATCTATTGTCTTTACTGAGAATATCCCAATGTATGCAATGCATATGTTGGCACGGAGCATCTCTGGAGGCACAGAGGTCAGACGTGCCAGGGAATGCCAACACCATCTATGGAGGCAGGATGGTTCAAAGGGGATGTGTCCTGGTTTGAGCACTGAGTCAGATGTTAAAAACTTGTACAAAAATAAGTAGGGAATTATATTCTTCCCAGACCTGTATTCCCACAAAGCTAGAAGGGGGTGGGCTTTTCTGTGATAACTTGTGCAGCACTCCTTCTAGGTGGAGAATGCTCAGGGACAGCAGGACACTTCCTAAACAAACAATAGGTCCCGTTGAGACTTTTGGAAAGAAAAGGATTCCTACCAGGGATTTATTTATTTATTTCTTAAGAAGCAAACCTTCTTTGTATACAAGCTCCGAAAGTGCAATAAGGAGAATTTTGATGTAAGAAAATAAATGCAGTGCAAACCTGAATCTCCACAGCAGTAACGTGCTATAACCTCACTTGCTGCTTTTGCTGTTTGGTGCCTGAGGGCAGCACGTTGCCCGAGTCCTGGAGCACGTAGGCAGAGGTGTCTCCTGCCACGTAGGAAGTTTAGTCTGGTCCTACCCTGAGGCACTGCCACCAGGAGACTGCAGCTCCCAACCAGCTGTCACATCAGCAGTGTTCACTGTGTGCTGCTTTGCAGCACTGCAAAGACCTCTCTGTCCAGTGTCCCATGAAGGGGAGACAGGAGGAACTTACATCGGAGCTCTGACAGTGGGGCAGGAGCCTCTCTCGGGGGGGAAAAGAAAATAAAAATAAATTTTAAAAGAGTAGATTTGGGAACTTTGAGGACATTATCTTCCTTGAACCAAAGGGGACACAGCTTTTCTGAAATCCACATGTTGGTGAAGCAACTCTCTTGCCAGGCTGGTGTCCTAAGTGCTGCCAAGGCATCTCTGGGGTGGCAGCTCTTGTGAACTCCCACACACTCATCATCCATGGGGCTCATTGCTCCCTTGGGCTTATCTCCAGCTCTTAATACCAGAGTGGGTGAAGTCATTCCAGTGTGGATATTTTCCTTTTTTTTTTTTTCCCCACAAATGCATAGAAGCACAAAACATCTTACCTTCTAAAACTCAACTCCCTCGTGAGAGGAAGAGGAGGGGGAGGCACTGATCTCTTCTCTGTGGTGACCATTGACAGGACCAGAGGGAGTGGCCTGAAGTTGTGTCAGTGGAGGTTTAGGTTGAATATTAGAAAAAGGTTCTTCACCCAGAGGGTGGTTGGGCACTGGAACAGGTTCTCCAGGGCAGTGGTCACAGCACCAACCCTGACAGAGTTCAAGAAGCATTTGGATGATACTCTCAGGCACATGGTGGGACTCTTGGAGATGGTCCTATGCAGGGTTAAGGGATGGACTTGATGATCAAAGTGGATCCTTTCCAACTCAGCATATTCTGTGATTCTGTGAAAGTACTTCCCTTGGGAGATTTAAGCATTCATGGTCCCCTCCCAACAGGTATGTCCTGTAGTGGCAGTGTGAGCTGTTGTAAGCAAACATGGTGGTCCCAGCACCACCAGCACTCAGCAAGGAGGTTGTGCTACAAATCTGGGGGCTTTAGTCAGCCGGAATTACCCTGTCTGAAGCTTTATTGAAGTTTTGAAGAACTTCTGAAATGGAAAGCTTGACAGACCACAAATATTGACCTACTTAAAGGAAGCACTTCCCTAGGAAGTGGACTTGTCCCTGGGCTTGTCAGAAGAGTATGGGATGAGTAATCTTATTCTTTGCTTGGTTCCTGCCTGTACAGTCCTCTACAGGCATCAAGGGACAGGAAAGGAGTGTAAGGCTGTATGGGCAGCCTTGTTCACTGTCATCAGCTTCTGTCCTCCCCTTTCCTACTTCTCTTCATGGGGAGACCTATATTACCAGTGGAGTGGGACCAATCACTCCCTGTCCAATCTCAAGTACTCCAAAGCCTCCATTCCTACCTCCCATTTCCCTACCCCAATCTCAATCTTCCCACTGGCCCAATGTTTTTCCAAATGCTGATTTTGCACCACAAAAGTACCAGTGACCCTTCACCACCCTGCAGCAAAGCCCCCCAGGTCTCTCCCAGATATCAACACTCTCTGAATTCCCACTGAGGTCTCAAAGAGTTTTAAAAGCTAGAAGTATTGCTAAAAAAATTCTATAGATAGAAGGGTTTAGTTTGTTTTCTAGGGGAACTAGTTTAAATTATGAAATGCTTAAAACCTAAGACTGCTTTTGCTTTCACAACACTGAAAGAAGGGAAACCAGAAATCTTAAGATGAGACAGTTGTGGGGGACACACTGAAAAAGTGATTTCTGTACAGGTCACTGGGCTCAGATCAGACTTTAAAGTTTTCCCTACAGATCACGCAAAGTATGAAGGGGGAAGGGTTTTGGGCAGGATTTCACAGTGGAAACCTCCCAAACTGCAAAGGTGATAAGGACAGCAAAGGCTGGGGCAGGTGTGAGGGCAACGTTCCCCTTGGATAAAAAGGGTGCTCTGGGCAGCCACGACCCAGCACTAGGGCAGCAGTGGGCTTGTGCAGAGAGGTGTCCTGGCCAGCTGGGAGTTGCATAGGACCTCTGACGAGCTTTGGATGGGACCAAAACCAACCTGACTTGCCAAAATGTTCCAAGAGAAACACCCTATAAAAATAGTTGCTTTTCTATAACTTTTTAAATCTTTAACAAAAAAAAAAAGCCATGTGAGTAGAACCTAAGAGTGCATTGCTCTCCCACAGTAGAGAACCCCAGGTTTTTAAGAGGTTTGGGACCTGGTGCCATCTGTGTGCCAAGTAGGTGGGATGGCCATTCTTTATTCAGGATTGACAGAGTTGGTAAATAGGCTTTTCATGATGAAAACAGCTGAGTTTCAAGACTGCCCAGAACATATGAGACTGATCAGCATTAAACGATGTCAGAAGAGCCTGGCTTTGGAACTGGATGCCAGAGCAGAAACCTGTGTGTGTGTTTGGCTAGATGTGGCTGGCAGGAAAGGAGTGAGCATGATGTTAAGCAGATGAGAAGGAATTTTCAGGATGTCCATTAGGAAAAATCATAGAGGTTGAGGTACCGACTGGAGGAGAGAGGCTGGAAGAGCAGATCTGTTCTTTGGTTCCTGCAGCACTGAGGGACCAAATGTGTGCATCAGAGACTGCATCAAAGACACATATGATTATAAACAATTTCCATCCCTACTGGAAACAACCTGGGGATTCCTCAGCATTTAGTAGCTGCTTGGATTAACTTTGGGAACAGTAATTACCAGACTTCAATGACAGCAGTGTCATGATTTTAAGGGGTATGAAACGCTATCTCAGAGATTACTTTGCCTTTCTCAGGCCTATGGTTAAACAACGTGGCTGTGTCATACATCTCTTTACATACCACCTGCTGCAGCAGTCTCCTTCTACAGCCTGCTCAGCTCAGAGATGGGACATCCAAACAGCTGTTTGAGAGTACTGCTGGCAGGGAGTGCATTTCTGCTCTGCCGTAAGCTCATGAGGACCTCATAAGCTACGTGGGATAAATTAAACCTTGACTCCACTCCAGTGGCACAATGAAGCCAAAGTGAGGATGAATTTAATCACAGGATGGTTAGTATCAAGTGGCAGAAGAATCTCCCTTTGCCATCTTTACCATAATGTGAAATGAAGCTGCTGCTGGAGAGGTGAAGCTGCCTCTTGTGACACAGGTTGCAGGTTACACAAAAGAGACACCTAGGAAAAATTTATGTACTCCCTGTTCAAATGGATACAAACTACAGTGGACTCTACAGGCACACACCAACTGTTTCTGTAGGAACAGGGCATCAGACCTGTGATATTTTTCCCCTGAGAGCACCAGCAGGAAAGAGTGAAATTTATTGGTTTTCTAAAGCAGCCCTGTTTGTAAGCACAAACTGAGTTTAGCTCGGGAAAAGTTTTCATTCCGTTTTCCGACATGTTTACCTCTAGAGAGGGTTTTGTCACAGGGTGTCATCCGGATGAGGCGGATCTTTTCGGAGCTGGGCTGTGACCCTGGGAAAGCACAGTTGTGGAGGGGATGAGCGGGAGCAGGGGGGCACAGGAAGCGGAGGGGGTATTGATTTCAGCCTTACAGACTCCTGCCAAAGGGTCGGCTCCGAGGCTGCGGGTGCCCTGTGTCATGCCATTAACTGGTGTCATTTCCCAGAAGCGAGACTCTGCCGTAGTCTCCCCTTGCTAATCCGCGAGGCACATTGCCACGCTGTAGGTTTGTTTTGAGGTGGCAGGGGGGGAGGCAGGGAGGAGATCAAATTAGCCTCCTAGGCATGTACACAGGCACATTGCCCCCCCTCCTCCTCCCTCTGACAGAGGGGTGTAAGATCAGCTGCCCGCACATGCTAAATGCGACCAGCAGGGCAGCGTTGTGGACACTTTTCCCCTCTCGAGATCAATGAGTGCCCCAGGGACAGGACTATAGGGCTGAACTTGTGAGCTGCTGCCTCCTGTGAAACCTATAATATTTATGACTCAGCTCCTGACTTTGCTTGGTGCAGGGTAACACCTGGGGACAAAATCCTTTGGGCCATTGGGGCTCCCTGATGCAGGCCACCCCCCGGGAGGAGCTTTGCCCCCCATCTCAGGGGTCTCACACAAGGACTTGTGGCAGCTTTTCAGGAGAGGTGAGCACTGTAACCACCCCTATGAGATTCTCCAAACACATCCAAGCTGGGCACGAACCTGTTTCCCATCTTACTGAATCCCAGTAAGCCATCACCACCACCCCAAAGAGAACCCCACCATCATCACCCCAAACAGTACCGCGGGGATAACATCAGCGATGAACTTGACCTGCCTGTGCTCCTGATGACTATGTGTGTGCAAACACTGCCCTCTGCCTCCTGCAGAAAGGCTTTGTTGGTGAGTAGGGGATCTGACGGGCTTTTAATTTTCCTCTCCTGCGAGGCAGGGTGATTACAGAGCATTCTCCAGCCTGGCTGCACACCAGCACACAAAATGCTGAGAGTGAAATGCCAGCATGCCCAGCTTGGCACTGGTAGTGCCAGCCCAAATACTCAGAGCCATGAGGTGAGTGGGCTGCAAAGGTCTTCAGTCCTACAATAAGGAAAATTTGGAGCTTCTCTTGTATGTCTTATGAAAGGGAGAGATTTGGGCTTGTTTCGTCCTTAAGGCTCCCATTTTCCAGCATTTTTTTCTGAGGGTAAAGGTTAAGAACGGTTTTGTCGTTTTTAACTATGTTGAATCTCTGAAAGGAAGGGCAAGATAAAATGTCATCAGATTTTATACCCAACTAGAGACACCTGCCCAGGCTGCTTCAGCAGGGATGATTCCCAACGCATTCCTGAAGGACCAACAGCGTAGATGAGCAAAGCAAAGCCAAAGGTGAGCGAGGAGATGTGGGAGGAGAGCAATGATGTGACATTTCCTGAAGTAACAACCAGCCTGGGGTGTGGCCAGAAGTAAAATTTGTGCCTCTGTCCGGCCAGGACTGCAGGATGAAGTCCCAAAGCCTGCTTGACTTGCAGATGGGGTGCTCCCAGCCCAGCCCCAGCAGGGTGGACCTGAGCTGTGTTCCTTTGCTGATGCCCCTGGACCTCTTGCAGGGACCCCATCACCCAAATGTCAGCAATTCTGTTTGCTCCAGGACTCCCAAAGGGCAGCAAGGACATCAGCTCCCAGGGACTTCCAACAGAAGGGAGGTGCCTAGTTTCTGTTCACACCTTGGAAAATCCCCTTTTATCTGCATGGGGACATAATAGTCCCTGATAGCTGCAGTGTCAGGCTGGAAGAGGCACGAGGGCAGGGAAGCAGCAAGCCAAACCCTGGGAAGAGAAGAAAACGCATGAAGGTTGCACCCAAACTGCAAATGAACCCATAGTAGTGAGCTGGGTCTGACAGGCATGGCCTGTCCTTCCCCAGACTTTGGCTTCCCTACTGAGGTGGCAGCTCTGCTCCCATTTCATGCTGTTTTGGCACAGAGGATATCACAGGGAACACTGTTCTAAAGAATGCATCCTTTATTTTTTTTCTTTTCTGGTCAATAAAACTGCATTTTGACTTTAGGGTGAAGATTTGGATCAATTCTCATTTTCTGCAAAATGATTCTCTCTTATACACTGAGGAATAGAATTGAAAATGTAATCTATCATGTTGAGAGGTAGAGTCAGGGTCATGAAAATTAACCCCCAAGAGCCATTTAGTGTGTCTTTTCACATGCCAGCAAATAGCAGAGAACATCTTTGGATTGCTAAACAGTAATTTAGAAAAAAATACAATCAGTTTTATCCAGGCCTCTGAAAAAATCCTGCCACCAAGTCACTTTTTCTCCACAGTGTAAAATAACTAAGAACAACCACTTTTATTCAGGATTTGCTAACAAATACTATTGCCAGATGAGAATGGGAATCTGACTGACTTTGTCTCACAGGATTATATTTTAATATTTGGCTATATAAATTGAAGCAGAACTGGACTCCTTCATATTAAACAAAATCACTTCAGAGTTCACAGGATAAAAAAATAAAATAAAAAGGAATAAGTGTAATGAGCATTCTCACGTAAGGCCAGGAAAATGTGACACTTTGCATGACTCAAACTGTTGAAGAGAAGATGAGGTCAAGCCAGCCCAATGCAGAAAGTTTTGAGGAGACAATACCCAGATATTCCCTTTAAACTTTTAATGTGGACTTCATACTGCAAGCAGGGGTACTGGAGGCAGACCTTTTATCCATCATGTCACTTGGACAGTTGTTACTGCTGATCAGCAGAGATGACACTTGTAAAGGAGGTGTGGGCTGGATGATGTGCATGGTGATCCACCAAGGTCTGCAAGAATTGCTGTGATTTTTGGGTCTTACTTCTAAAACTTGTGGGAACCAAAGGAGACACTGGGATAGAGCACAGTGAGCGACATGGAAGGAGAACCAATAAAATCAGTGTGAGGAAGTAGGATATTGAAATATTTCTTCACTAAATGGGTGGTCAGGCATTGGAACAGGCTGCCCAGGGAAATGGTGGAATCACTGTCCCTAGAAGTGTTCAAAAAACATGCAGATGTGGTGCTTAAGGGACAAGGTTTAGTGTTGGACCTGGCAGTTCTGGGTTAATGGTTGGACTTGATGATCTTAGAGCTCTTTTCCAACCTTAATGATTCTATGAAATAGGCCAAAGACCTATGAAGTGAACAAAAAGTCTGTATCAGCACCAAGATTTACCACTGCATCAGTTCTGCAATGAGCAGCTGGAATATTGCCTGGAAGTCAGGCTGATGATGTCCCTTCTGTAAAATCCATTCAACAACTGTGTGGGGGGGAAGGTGAAGTTTGAAAGTGTTTATTTTTTTCCCTTTAAACCAAGGAGTGTCTGCTTTCCATTGCTATGTCCTTTCCATTGGACTGATTACTTAAAGCAAGGAAACAAAACATTACTCAGAAGGTTTATGGGCTGGCAGTAGTTGATACTTTGTGAATCAGGCTTGGTCATGTCTCCGCATATTGTTTCCAGGATCTGCTTTTATTCTGCATGGTAACACGTGGAGAGGGAAAACTGTGATGCACTGCAGTGATGATTTGGGGGGCAGGCAGGAAAATGTCTTGGTTAAAACCCCAAGGCTTCCATTCTTTGCCAAAATAAAAAGGGAAAAATATTATTTCATTAAGGGAAGGAATTGGCACCGCAAATGAACTAGCCAAGTTGACAAAGAAAAGAGCTTTTGGATTTCATTCAGCTGATAGAAAAAGGAGAAAATTTTGAAAGCAACTCAACTGATTTTTTTTCCTCAGCTCTCAACTAGATAGAAGTGGTCGGCTCTAAATTACTATTCTTTTATTTGGCACCTAAGTTCCAATAGCACTCGAGAGAGTCCAGGATATCTTTGTTCTGGGGCCTGAAAATGACGAATAAAAAGCCCTCATAAGAGTTTCCAGGCTAAAGAAAAGACAACATTTAATAACAGGTGCAATGGATTACTGGGAAATGATGAAGTGGTATCTGTCAGCATCGTGGCCATGATACTCGTCCATCAGCGACTCAATTACTACCAAGGGCTCTCTTGCAGCAAAGGCAAGCTCAAAGGAGGGCAATGAGGGCACTTTGCAGGCAGTTTTTAGGTGTCTACAGGAAAACACAAAGGTGCTTATTGAAAAAATTTTATGAGTGAGAAGCAGAGCCTGGTGTGGGGCAGGTTAGAGCTGGAAATTAAAGGCAGCAAGAAATAGATAACAGAGGTCTTGAAAACACAGTCCAACTGCTCTGCCTGATGCAAAAAGCAAGGCAAACCAGGGGAAAGAGAAAAGCAGAGAGGCGTGCCAGCCAGTGGGAAGGGATGGGGAAATGCAGGGAACAGGTACGTGCTCAGCAGGACTCAGGGAAAAGGTTGCTGCAAATTTGGGTAATGTGAACTTGGAGCAAACTTTTGCCTTTTAGGTCTCTGGGAGCATAAGAAAGGTTGTGCCTCCTGGATAGTAGGGAGAACAAACCAGAAAGAACAAGAAATAAGCTGTGTAGGGAGAGGGTGCACGGGTAGGAGATGACTCTTATTAAGAGCATTGATAAGGAACTCAGTTCACATTGTCCACAGAGACTTGCCAGGGATGGAGTCAGCAGCCCAGTTTGGATACCCAAATGCCAGCGAGATATCTAAGCCCCAAGAAACAGAGGAACGTGTTTGAACACCTCCCTGCCTTTTTCTGCTGTCTTCACACTCAGCAAGTGCATCCCTGAAGAGCAAAAGCTGGCAGAGCTGTAAAGGTGCCTGGGGCAGGGGTGCACGTGGATCAGAGATGTGTGCACAGAGCCACCCACCCACAGCCACCACCGTGACAGCCATGGGTGGCAAGGGAAGATGCCACTCAGCACAAAGCCGTCATTCTCCCCGCGTCCCTGGTGGCCGTTTCCCAAAGCAGCGTTGGTGTCAGCTTTTCCGCTCTCACAACAGCCGCTGAAGTGCTGCTCTAGTACTTCAAAAGGGTCTGTTAAAGTAGCACTACGGCAGTCACCAAACAAGCCACTGCTATCTATCTTCAGGGATAAGATAAGACATCAAAGTGATTGATTCCCAGCTCTCCACGTCAAAGCAGAACGTGGGGGACGGCGACAGCCCACGCATCCCCCCCATCCCACAGGAGTGTGGTTGCATGTGGGAAGGACTGTCAGATTCCCAGTGGTGATTTTTTTCAACTTTATCTCCTTCCTGTTGGCAACTAAGCCTAATTTGTGCTTTTGAAATTATTTCTTTACCTTTAAATAACAATAAGGAACACCCACGGAAAAATGTCTTGGTGCCCTGACAAGCAGATTTACAACGGGAAATGGTGACCACCCAGCAGCAAAATATGATAATTATAGGCACATAATCCATTCTATGAGTCCACCAATCACCACAGCATGAAATGACCCCATTAACACCCCCAGGACTTAATCATTCACCTTCCTCCAATACCCTGTCAAATAAACAGCTCATGGAAATGCTTGGGTTTTTTGTTGGATGCAAAAGCCTGCCTGTTAGCCAGCGGAAAAATGAGGGAAACTTGTAAAAGAGAACTCTTCCCTGATTTATTTTAAATTTCCTAGCAGATAGTTGTTGATGGTCTACTTGAGAAGCAGCTGTCAAGCTGTTTTCCCTCCCTCTCCACTCTCCTTGTTGCCTAATACACATGATACCATCCATCCTCAGCAGGACTGGGAGGAATATGTGTGTCACACTGTGAAGCCAAAAAAAAGAAGAACATCTCTTATCTAAACTGATCTACACTGAGAAGGTGCTGGCTGATGGGAGATATGAAGAGGCTTGCTTGAGGGACCTCTGAAAGCTTCTTCTGGCCTGTGGTGACGTATTCAGATATGGGCTGCCAAAGGATGATCTAAGGGTGTGTTTCATATGTGATTTTCAGAGTTTTTAACAGCAAAAAAGAAAATACATTGTCCCTACTTCACCCCAGAGTGTGTCCTGGGCTGCCACAAGGGTTGATGGTTCTCCTGGGTGATGGATATTCTCAGCAGGGATAACCCAGCTTGCTGTGTCGATATGGCAATTTTAGGGACTCTTGCAGGTTTGTTTGTTCAGCCTAGAGAAGGGGAGACTGAGGAGAGATGTCATCACGGTCTGCAGATTTCTCACTAGGGGAAGCAAAGAGGCAGACACTGATCTCTTCCCTGTGGTGACCAGTGACAGGACCCGATGGAATGGCATGAGCCGTGTCATTAGGAATGTTCCTCACCCAGAGGGTGATTGGGCACTGGAACAGGCTCCCCAGGGAAGTGTCACAGCACCAAGCTTGCCAGAGTTCAAGAAGTGTTTGGACAACTCTCTCAGGTGCATGGTGAGATTCTTGGGGCTCTTCTGTGCAGTGAGATGAGTTGGGCTTGATGATCCTTGTGGGTCCCATCCAGTTCAGGATATTCTGTGAGTGTGCTGCTTGAGTGAAGGTCCCCAGCCAACATTTCTTTCACATCCTTCACATTGTGAAGGCCCCATTTCTGGGTCCCACCCATAGACACATAGGAAGCCACACAATTGGGAAACAACTTCGGAAAACGCAAGTCTTCGTACAAAGCAGAGGACAGAGGTAAATGGGGTTGGCCTGGAAAGCCAGAGATGCATAAACCTCACTTGTTTTTCATTGAGGAAAGGCATTGTGCTGGCACAATATCATGCTCCCTGACATGTTGTCTGAGGAAAAAGGGTGTACTTCTAAAATCATCTCCTGCTGCACAACAACGACTGAACAAAAGTGGAAAGTAAAGTCCTGAGGCTGGTGGATTGGTAGAGAAAAGGAAAAAAAAAAAAAAAGAATTGTTACAAACAGTTAAACAACAGAATTCTTTTCTAAGGAGGCAGTCAATAAGGCAGAAACATGTTGATACAAATAGCCTGGAGGAACACGCCGGTGGCTTTAGCGCAGCCGGCTCTGTTCCATTAGCGGAGAGGGACTGCTTAGCCGGACACCCAGGGTCACTTTCTGCTTCAGTTCCTCCCAATCAACAGCTAAACTAACAGGTGCAACCTGGTGTTTAAATCTGAATAGGGATAATGGAGAGCTGCCAGAGCAGCGACAAGAGAAACGGCGTGTCGGATGCCGATGGAGATGAAAGTGGGGATAGCGGCACACGGACTCCGGGGAGGGACAGTGAGGAGCAGAAGTTCAGCCCGTCCCCAGCACCAGGACTGCTGGATATCCTGTGTAACATGAGTGGGGGATCTGAACACAGTTACAAGAGGTCAAGTATCCGCATCAGAAAGCTATGGAAATCATGGGAAGTGATTATTAATAGCCATAGCAGAGAGGCTGAGGACTTAGCAGGTGGTCCTTTCACAAGAGGGGCGTACCTGTTTTGTAGGGGAAGGCAAGCTTTTACCCCTTGGTGCTGTCAATCAGGCCCTTTCTCTCTCACAGCAAAGGTTTCAGTTGCAGGAAAAATACAATGGGAGTGGATAAGAGCAGTAGTTTGGATGTGTCTCCTGCTCTGTCCCAGCCTGTGTGTGAAATCACAGGCAAAACCAATGAAGACAATGATAATTGTCTCTCTTGCTCTTGTGACCAAGCATTGGACTAATGAGGCATGCCGGAATCCTGAGTGGAGATGGTTACTGAGGACCCCAGGAGCATTGGGTTGTGCTTATGACTTCTCAGCTTTTGTGGGCAAAAATCCAATTTTCTTATGCCCCCAGAAATGGAGGTATGGAACCTGCCCTGGGGTAGAGAGGGTCTGCCCTGAAGAACTGACTTCCACTGTCTCCAGCAGGCATGAGATCCAGCAGCAATTCCTGGTTTGGGCTGGGTGTCACACATCACAGGAACTATCACATCATAAGCCAGCATTTTGGTCACTGGTATTGGCAGTTTTCAGATCTTTTACCCAGACAAAGTAGGCAGGAGCATGGTGATTTTCTATCTCTGGATGAGTGACTTCCCTGTGCAACAGCCTTGTTTCTGCAAATCCTGTCTTTGGTTTGCTTCCCTAACTTGGGGTCCTGTATTTAATCTAGAACGGAGTTCCCTAAAATATGCAATTTTACAATAATTTACTATCCTGGAAGCCACCAGAACATAATAGAGATTTGTGCACAATTTTTCTCAGTAAAATGCAACTAATTTTCAAAATGGTTTCGCTTTTGGGTGAAATAAGGCATGGGACCAGACTCCATCCAGGAGGAT